>NC_138202.1:4115532-4635532 GCF_964194415.1 Vipera berus
TCTATCTCGATCAATCGATCGATATCCAAACTAAATGTTTTTCAATTTAGGGTGGATTTCCACCCCAGTTTTCTTGTTATTTATTCGGTTCTTTTTTTGATAAGTTTGCTAGGAGTGGAAACCCCATCCTGAAGGCCTCCTGGAGAGTCAGCAATTCCCCTTTCTGTTCTTTGTAGATAGCGGATCCCTCCTTCCAGCCCCACACGGCTTTCGAAGGAAGTCAAGCAAGCCCAGTCTGGAGTTTTGTACCACACTTTTGCCGCCCATGCTGCTTCTAGCACTCTCCAGATGATATACAGAGCAAGAAATGCCAAGCGGAGGAAAAATGGGGAGACTATCTCAATAGTGCAGAGCTGGATCCAATTCTCCTGTCTGGGAGATAAGCGGACAGACAAGTCCTACGTGGAGCCCGCTTTCTGTTTCTGTAGACAAAGCCGTGTTTTTCAGCCTCGGCAACGCTACGTTGTGTGGGCTCCAACTCCCAGAATCCCCCGCAGAGTTTTCCCCTCTTCCTGAAGCCTTTAAAAGGATTTGGGGCAAGGGAATTCCAAAGAGACTGCGTTTCTGACCTCTTAACAGTTTGGGATAAGGTTGAAAAATGGCACCTAGTCAGCCCTCGGGGTCGGTCAATTAAAAGAAGAAAGGCAAAGGGAAAAATTCTTCAGATTCAGTTGGCCATTGGGGGGGAGGACCTCGGCCCCTGGGGGTGTGGGGGTGCCCCCGGTCACTGGGGGTGTGGGAGGACCTCGGCCCCTGGGGGTGTGGGAGGACCTCAGTCACTGGGGGTGTGGGACAACCCTGGCCCCTGGGGGTGTGGGGGTGCCCCCAGTCACTGGGGGTGTGGGAGGACCTCGGCCCCTGGGGGTGTGGGAGGACCTCAGTCACTGGGGGTGTGGGACAACCCTGGCCCCTGGGGGTGTGGGGGTGCCCCCAGTCACTGGGGGTGTGGGAGGACCTCGGCCCCTGGGGGTGTGGGGGTGCCCCCAGTCACTGGGGGTGTGGGAGGACCTCGGCCCCTGGGGGTGTGGGAGGACCTCAGTCACTGGGGGTGTGGGACAACCCTGGCCCCTGGGGGTGTGGGGGTGCCCCCAGTCACTGGGGGTGTGGGAGGACCTCGGCCCCTGGGGGTGTGGGGGTGCCCCCAGTCACTGGGGGTGTGGGAGGACCTCGGCCCCTGGGGGTGTGGGAGGACCTCAGTCACTGGGGGTGTGGGACAACCCTGGCCCCTGGGGGTGTGGGGGTGCCCCCAGTCACTGGGGGTGTGGGAGGACCTCGGCCCCTGGGGGTGTGGGGGTGCCCCCAGTCACTGGGGGTGTGGGAGGACCTCGGCCCCTGGGGGTGTGGGAGGACCTCAGTCACTGGGGGTGTGGGACAACCCTGGCCCCTGGGGGTGTGGGGGTGCCCCCAGTCACTGGGGGTGTGGGAGGACCTCGGCCCCTGGGGGTGTGGGAGGACCTCAGTCACTGGGGGTGTGGGACAACCCTGGCCCCTGGGGGTGTGGGGGTGCCCCCAGTCACTGGGGGTGTGGGAGGACCTCGGCCCCTGGGGGTGTGGGGGTGCCCCCAGTCACTGGGGGTGTGGGAGGACCTCGGCCCCTGGGGGTGTGGGGGTGCCCCCAGTCACTGGGGGTGTGGGAGGACCTCGGCCCCTGGGGGTGTGGGAGGACCTCAGTCACTGGGGGTGTGGGACAACCCTGGCCCCTGGGGGTGTGGGGGTGCCCCCAGTCACTGGGGGTGTGGGAGGACCTCGGCCCCTGGGGGTGTGGGGGTGCCCCCAGTCACTGGGGGTGTGGGAGGACCTCGGCCCCTGGGGGTGTGGGAGGACCTCAGTCACTGGGGGTGTGGGACAACCCTGGCCCCTGGGGGTGTGGGGGTGCCCCCAGTCACTGGGGGTGTGGGAGGACCTCGGACCCTGGGGGTGTGGGGGTGCCCTCGGCCACTGGGGGTGTGGGGGTGCCCCCGGCCACTGGGAGTGTGGGAAGACCTCGGCCCCTGGGGGTGTGGGAGGACCCCGGCCCCTGGGGGTGTGGGACCTGCAGCTCCTCAGTCTGAGACCACCTGCCTCTCTGCCGCAAAAGGGGCCTGAAAGGAAAGTATAGTCTACCCAGTTCAGGGCTTTTCCCTAGACCAGAGGTCAGCAACCTGAAAACAGTGAAAGAGCCACTCGGAACTGGTTCCCTCACAAAAGGAAAAACTGGGAGCCGCAAAAAATGTGTGCACATGCGCGCATGCGCAGAACAGAGTTTGACTGAAGAGTGGAGCCAAGGCGAGATATGCACCTACCCTGCATATTTGAATTGATTGGTTGAACTTTTTTAGTCCCACTTTTTTTTTTTTTTGGACTGCACATGGCAGAGGACCGGGAGCCGCAGGAGACGGCTGAAAGAGCCGCATGCGGCTCCGGAGCCGCGGGTTGCAGACCTGTGCCCTAGACAATCTACACAATCGTCGTGCGATTCTCAGGACTTTTTGCACTTGGCCCCGTAGCCCTAAGTGGAGGACAGGGCTGCAATGCCTGAAAGAACACAACAGTGGAACACACACGCTCACACCGGGAAGGGAGTAAAGAGTAAAAGAGACGGAGGGGGACCAATTTGCCTGGGGGAAGCGAGCGAGCATCTGGACCTCCTCAGTGAGGGAAATTCGGTATTTTGAGCACACAAACTGACAATTCTTACCATCAGCATCTTTAGGTCTGCCCGTTCAGCAGGGTTTTTAATTAAGCTAGGAGAAGGGAAAAAAAAAAGAAGGATGGTCAATTATGGCCACTGCAAAACGCGCAGAAATATATTCGGCCCCCGTGTTTGGGGGATGCTAGACGCACAAAGCTCACCTCGGCTGTTCTAACCTAAGCCCATCCACCTGGCTTGGTCATAGACAAGGCCATAATACCAAGAGCACAGGTAGCCCTCGACTTACAACGGTTCCTTTAGTGGCTGTTCGAAGTTACAGCGGCACTGAAAAGCAGCGATTTACGACCGCTCCCCACCCTTACGACCGTTGCAAGCATCCCCACGGCCACGTGATCGAAACCTGGACGCTTGGCGACTTGGCTCACATTTATGACGGCCGCCGTGTCCCCGGGGTCACGCAATCCCCTTTGGCGACTTTCTAGCCAGCAACGTCAGTGGGGAATCCAGATGCCTTTAACAGCCTTTAACTCACTCGGCAGCCGCGGCGATTCGTGTAACAACCGTGGGCGAGAAAAGTTGTAAAGCGGAGCAAAAATGCACTGAACAGATGGCTCACTTAGCAACAAAACAAAACAAAAGTGGGGCTCCGTTGTGACTGTAAGTCGAGGGTTGGGGGCACTACCCGTATAGAGAAACCTCATCCCCACGGTGGGAGAGGAACCAACAGCCTTGCCCACAGCGATCAGAAGTTATGTTTTTCTAGAGTTTTCTAGTAAAAATAATCTACGTTTTATTTTTATTTTTTATTTTAATTCCATTTATATCCCGCCCTTCTCCGAAGACTCAGGGCGGCTTACAAGCTTAGCAATAGCCTTCATTCTATGTATATGCCTGCTTATTAGGGCTTTCACACACACCCCCAAGCGGCCTTATTACAAAGTCAGCTTAATTGCCCCCAACAATCTGGGTCCTCATTTTACCTACCTCGGAAGGATGGAAGGCTGAGTCAACCTTGAGCCTGGTGGGATGCGAACCTGCACTAATTGCAGGCAGCTGGTGTTACTTAAGGAGGCATTAGCCCCCTGCTCCACCAAGGCTGGAGCTGTAGCCCTGGCACTCAAGGTCACCGTTTGCAGGCCTGGCACCCAAGAGAGTGAAGCCCTCATCCTGACTCTCCATGTTTCCAGGAGTTGCATTCACACAGACTCCCTGACCCTAATCCCAAGGTTTTACATTTCCCACTGACAAGCGCAAAGACGCCTTACCATTTATTTACAAACTCCTGGAATTCCTGGGTGAAAACCCCGTTGGGCAGTTTTGGAGGTGGCTGAAATAAAACAGGGGGGAAAAAAATTCAGGTGAGGAGCTTTGGGATTCGGGAAACAGCCTTCGGCCAATGGGTTCCGACAGTGGCATTTGCTTAGCAACCACTGCAAAAACGGTCATACATTCGAGTCAGTTATATGGGTAGCCACTTTATACAACCGCCGTGACAGGCTCCATTATGGTCGTAAGTTGAAGTCTTCCCGTATATGTGGAGAGATTTGAACACATTTACAGCAGTGGCCAAAATTGTGGAAACCTTTTTGGGAAAAGCGTACAGTAGAAATGCCACCTTTGGCTAAGTTTCCACCCATTTTTCTTCTGACTTCTTTATAACTGTAGCCTTGTTCACTTAATAATACTATTTTGCATTGCTTCCTGGGCGACCGATCGACTCTTTGCACCATGACTTTAATTTCATTACCTTTTTACAAGCTCACTAAATGAAAGAACGCAAAAAAAAAACCTAACCAACTTGATAGGGATCACATAACACACTGACAAATGTCCTCCTCTCAGCTTCAATCCACGACATCAATAACCGAATCCTGTGATCTGATTGGCTCACTGCCAAAACAAGATAACACCCGATTGGCTCTCTAAACACTCGCGCTCGTTGGCTACAACCACATGAAGGGAAGCCAGCTGATATCCACCTAAGCAAGTTGCGCTTCCTTTTTCTGGTTATTTGGCTATGTAACTTTTTCACAGAATACAGCACAGATAATTGAACAAACTTGGTTGCATGACATTCTCGATTAAATTATCTTTCCACTGATATATAATTTTATGGTGCTGCTGCAAAAGAAGGGGTGCTATTAGCCATCAAACCTCAAAAATACACTTTTCCCAAAAGGTTTCCACAATATGTGACAAGCATGCAATCAAATCAAACAGGTCCTTGGCTGATTCTACGGTAACACCATCCTGCCTTGGCAGAGAGTAAACATTAAGGGATAAACACTGAGGACGCCACCTTGTTGGTTTATGAAATGCCTGCAAGAAAAGAGCCAAACGGAGAGATCACCAAGGGCCCCACAGTCCTCCTCCTTTTCCTCCCCTCCCAAACCCTTTTAGCACAGATGATGTTACCTAGTTGGGTCATGAAATGTCTGCAAGGAAACCACCAAGGACCCCAACAGCTCAATCTTAAAACTACAAACAACCTGTTTGGATAAAAGCTCCTCAGTCCTCATTGGTCAGGAAGAAAAGCCACAACTGGCAGGGATGGAGAAAAGTCATCGTGGTTGGGGGCCCTAGGCCAGGGGTAGGCAACCTTGGCTCTTTTTTTGACTCGTGGACTTCAACTCCCAGAATTCCTTTAGCCGGCCATGATGAGGGGAAAGGGCGAGGTTTCCAAGCTGAGCCATGCTGGCTGAGGAATTCTGGGAGTTGAAGTTCACCAGTCATAAAGCGGCCTAGGCCTAGACCAGGGGGAGGCAACCTTGGCTCTTTTATGACTGGTGGACTTCAACTCCCAGAATTCCTCAGCCAGCATGGCTCAGCATGGAAACCTCTCCCTTTCCCCTCAGCTTGGCTGGCTCAGGAATTCTGGGAGTTGAAGTCCACGAGTCGTGCGGCCTCTCCACAGCATGAGATCAGGGGTGGGTGGGCCACGCTTGCTCTCTGCGCTGAACGGAAATAGTCCCGAAGGAGCCGCCCAGTTCTTCCTTAGCCTCCGATGTATTTATTTCCGTCTGCACCCTCATCGTTCTCCTTTTGGTTTCTTGCTCTCCCGCCAGGTCCAAACAGAACCCTTCATCTCTGTGACGCTCCATTTTTTAAATCTCTTGTTGCTGCACAAAGAGGAGAAACTCAGGGCTTCTGGTTTTCCTCCTTTCATTTCAAAAGGCAAGACGACGGACACAAAGGCCCAGCCCATCTCCATTCGTTCTTCTTTCCTTTCTCTGTATTTTTACCGAGACTGAGGACGTACACCCACCCGTGTGGGCTTGCGTTGTTCCCGTTTTACAGGCAGGTCTGTAGTCAAGACCCGAACGACACCGTGCTGGACGGCGTGTGCCCACACTTGTGCGCACAACTCTTTACACAGCAGGAGCAGGTGCTCACACAGGCCACTCGTGCAAAGGGAGCCTCGCGCACGAGTGCTCGCCGGTCACGTAAATGGAGCCGCACACGCCCGCCTGCCGCTTGCATGGCTCGGTTCCGAACAGGCTGGGGTCCTCGCCTGTGGATTCAACGAAGTGGTATAACAAAGCTTAAACCGAGGGGTTCCCTGGCGCTCTCTGAGCTTGTTTTCCTGCCGACGTCTCATGACCCAACTAGGTAACATCATCAGTGCTAGTAAGGAGTGGGGTTTGTGGAGAGGAGGAGGAGGAGGGGGAGGAGGAGGAGGAGGAGGAAGAAAACAATGACTGTGGGGTCCTTGGTGTTCTCGGAGCTTGCTTGTTTTCTTGCAGACGTTTCATGACCCAACTAGGGAACATTATCAGTGCTAGAAGGGAGACGGGTGTGTGGAGAGGAGGAGGACTGTGGGGTTCTTGGTGCTCTCTGAGCTTGCTTGTTTTCTTGCAGACATCTCATTACCCAACTAAGTAACATCTTCAGTGCTAGAATGAAGTGGGGTTTGTGGAGAGGAGGAGGAGGAAGAGGAAGAAGAAAACAATGACTGTGGGATCCTTGTCCTCGGAGCTTGCTTGTTTGCTTGCAGACGTCTCATGACCCAACTAGGTAACGTCATCAGTGCAACCAAGGAGTGGGCTTTGCTGTCACTTTATATTCTGGTGTCTTGCCTGCCTGTCTGGGGGTGGGGGGCCGGTCTTAGGGATTCTTCGGTTGGGCCGTTGACTAAGGGCTCCTTGGCCGTATCTTCACTGGGGTGTTGCTTACTCGGTCCGAAGGTGACCTTGGAGTTAACCTCTGCTGATCTGGGTGCTGATTGCTGGTGGCGGAGAAGTGCTGGAGTCTTTCTGCTCCCTTTGGGGGGCTGGTTGATTGCCTCTTTCGCATCCTCTGTAGGCGTGGTTAACGCCTACGTGCCCGTCGATGGCTGATCGGTCAGAGTGCCAGGCTTCTAGAAAATTCCCCGGCATTTTGGGACTTGGCCTGGTTCTAGGACGATCACATTTTCCCCATTGCAGCTATGGCTACATCTGTCTATACGTCGTGAAATTCAAGAATTTCGTCATGCTTTTTGACAGGCAGTTGGTGTTCATGGATGCTTAAAACTGGTTGGGAGCTCATATTTATTAAATAGATGTTGACAAGAGAAGGAAAGAGAAGGCTCACAACGCAAACCAGGCTGACCAGCAAAGGCACCTCACCAGAAACACAAAAAGCCAAATATTCCACCAGGCGTTTAATCCACCCGCTGTATCGTTTTAATCCCACGCCTCCAGGGACACGATCGAGAGGCATTAAGCAAACGGTCAGTCCACAGCAGAGCCAAAAATCTCTTCTCCGGGCCACTCACCTCATTCACAATGTAGTCAAGCAATTCAAAAATGGCCATGGCGGGGCGACTGTCGATCCCGTGACCTGCAGGGTTCAAAAAGAGCAAAGGGTGGATGAAAAACTGTGTGCGCAGAACACGTCAAGAAGCGTGTCACCCCCTCTTCTTCCCCCCCCCAGCCCAATGTCCATTTTCAAGAAACCACGAGAATATTTCAGGAGATCAGGATCCAACACCAACTGAAAATATCTGGCTGGTTGGCTTGGAGCCTCAAGCAGGGGTCCCCAACCTCTTGGCCAGTGGGCCGCGGAAATGGCTGGCCTGGGCGTGCATTCCCCCCGTTTGCGCATGTGCGTGAACAGGGACGCTTAGCCCCAGGTGAGCGGGTGCAGCTGTTCGCCCATGTGCAGGGGTCAGCAACCTGAAATAGTGAAAGAGCCACTCGGAACCGGTTCCCTCACAAAAGGAAAAGCTGGGAGCCGCAAAAAATGTGTGCGCATTTGCGTACATGCGCGCATGCGCAGAACAGGGTTTGACTGAAGAGTGGAGCCAAGGCGATATATGCACCTACCCTGCATATTTGAATTGATTGGTTGAACTTTTTTAGTCCCACTTTTTTTTTTTTTGGACTGCACATGGCAGAGGACTAGGAGCCGCAGGAGTCGGCTGGAAGAGCCGCGGGTTGCAGACCTGTGCCCATGTGCATGGCCCCAGCGCAGGCCGCGTGCGCAAATGGTGCTGCTAGTGCCACGCCAGTGCGTGTGGTCCCGTTTGCATGGGCACGCACCAGTTTGGAAGCTGCTCTCCTTTCCTCTGGTCTGCGAGCCAGGAAAGGTCAGAGACCTCTGACCTAAAGTACGCCCAAAGCAGTAGCAACAGGCTCCCGAGATACAGGTAGTCCTCGACGTATGGCCACAATGGAGCCTTAAAATTTCGGTTGTTGAAGTGAGACATTTGTCAACTGAGCTTTGCCCCGTTTTATGACCTTCCTTGCCACCATGGCTAAGTGAATCGTCGCAATTGATAAGTTAGTTCCCCGGTTGTTTAAGTGAACCTGGCTTCCCCATTGTGTCTGTTTGTCTGAAGGTCGCCAAAGGGTGATCCCGTGACCCCTGGGGACGCAGCAATGGTCATAAACAGGAACCAGTTGCCAAGAGTAGAATAGAATATAGAATAGAATAGAATTAGAAGAATGGAATGGAATGGAATGGGGTAGGGTAGAATAGAATAGAATAGGAGAGTGGAATGGAATGGAATGGAATATAGAATATAAAATAGAACAGGGGTGTCAAACTCAATTTCATGGAGGGCCGCATCAGCATTGTGGTTGCCCTCAGGGGGCCGGGTGGATATGGCCAGGGTGGGTGTGGCCTACTGCATGGGCGTGGCTAGAGTGCGTATGACCTACTGGGTGGGCGTGGCCAGCTCTACCTCATTCGCATCAAGGGTGCCTATGGGGGCCTGGGCAGGAGTGGGACAGATCTGAGGGTCTCTGGCAGGAGGAGGGTCTCTGGGCCAGGGCCAAGGCAGTGGGGGCCGTTCCCTCACTGTTTCCAGGATGGCTTCGCGGGCCGCATGAAACCACTTCGCGGGCCGGATCCGGCCCCCGGGCCTTGTGTTTGACATGTCTGGACTAGAATATAGAATAGGACTAACAGAGTTGGAAGGGACCTTGGAGGTCTTCTAGTCCAACCCCCTGCTCAGGCAGGAAACCATTTCAGACAAATGGTTGTCCAGTCTCTTCTGAAAAACCTCCAGTGTTTTTAGATAAAAGAGAAGCTGTGCAGGCCTGAACATCTTTATCTATGGGGGGGAAAGCATGAGCGAGACTGGCTAACTGGCACCCAAGAAGAAGCAATCGTCTTCTTTCCATTCTGGATACCGGACATTTTTATTCATTGATTCCTTGAGTTTGTGGATCCTCGGGGCTTGAAGACCACCTCCCCTTCGTTCTCCCAATCTTCACCATGTTGACAACCAAATCTTGCTCCAACACCGCCTACCCCTTTCCCTCAGTGTATGCCATGCTCAACTTTAGCACGGCCGGTCAGCACAACCGTGCCAGCTAGGCATAACGTAGCTAGAGTCTAGCCCAGGGGTCTTCAAACTTGGCCCTTTTATGACTTGTGGACTTCAACTCCCAGAATTCCTCAGCCAGCGTGCCTGGCTGAGGAATTCTGGGAGTTGAAGTCCACAAGTCATAAAGGGGCCAGGTTTGAAGACCCCTGGTCTAGCCCAGGGGTCGGCAACCTCGGCTCTTTTATGACTCGTGGACTTCAAGTCCCAGAATTCCTGAGCCAGCATAGCTCAGGAATTCTGGGAGTTGAAGTCCACGAGTCATAAAAGAGCCGAGGTTGCCGACCCCTGGTCTAGCCTATCTATCCGGAGGGCTTCCCATCAAGAAGGATGGCTGAGCAATCTTGAAAAGCAACGCACTGCAGATTTCCCAGCCAGCGTCTCTCATTTCAGAGCATATTTAAAGCAAGCTGATGAACCAAGGAGGGTTAAAAAAAATAAATAATAAAAAAGAGAGAATCAGTTAAGTAGTCCTGGACTTACAACCGTTCGTTTGGTGGCCGTCTGAAGTTACAACGGCAGTGAAAAATTGACTTAAGACCGTTTTTCACACTTTTGCAGCATCGGCAAGGTCAAGTGACCAAAATACTTGGAAACTGGCATGTATTTACGACGGCTTCAGCATCCCGGGGTGTGGGGGGGGTTCACGTGATCCCTTCTTGGGACCTTCTGACAAGCAAAGTCAGTGGGGAAAGCAGATTAGCAACAACCACGTAACTAACGACTGCACTGGTTTGCTTAGCCACTGAGGTAAGAAAGGTCATAAAATGGAGCGAGACTTACTTAACAATTATCCTGCTTAGCCACGGAAATTTTGGGCTCACCTGTGGTCGTAAAGTCAAGTTACCACCTGTAACTCCTTATTCTTAAAATTTACACTGAATTTCTACAATCGAATGGCTATCAGTATTTCTTGAAATGCGTCACAGGCATGAGGATTAATAAATCAGTGTAATTCTGCTGGTGCCAGTCTTTCACACCTGACACGCAGGCAGGAAAGCTGGCTGGGTGACTTTGGCCCAATCACCAAGAGACGTTGAGTTCTAGTCCCGCCTTTGGCATGAAAGCCAGCTGGGTGACTTTGGGCCAATCACCAGGAGCCTTTGAGTTCTAGTCCCACCTTAGGCATGAAAGCCGGCTGGGTGACTTTGGGCCAATCAGCAGGAGACGTTGAGTTACAGACCCGCCTTAGGCATGAAATCCGGCTGGGTGACTTTGGGCCAATCACCAGGAGACGGTGAGTTCTAGTCCCACCTTAGGCATGAAAGCTGGCTGGGTGACTTTAAACCAGCCAATCTCTGTCTGCCTACCACGTCAAGCCGGTTGGTCAACGCTTCATAGCCAACGGATCAACACTCATTGGAAAATGACAGGAGGAAGAATTAACCACAGTCCAGCTACGAAGGTTTGTGCTTCCTCCCAACATACAAAAATAATAAAATAAAATAAAATCGGTGATATAATTTCAATTGCCAGCAACTTCGCAAGGAGTAGCAGCTCCTACCGCTAACGGGACGTCCTGGGGGCTTGGGCCGCGGAGAGATGCTGTGGGGTTCCCCTTCGGCCCCGTCGACCACGGGACGACCGAAAATCACTTCCAGTTCCTTGCCATCTGGCGGGGGAATGGGATACCGTCCAATCGAGAGCTCCACCAGGGAGAGGCCCATGCTCCAGATGTCCGACTGCACGGAATAATGAGTGCCTTGTAAACGTTCAGGCTGCAAGCAATCAGAAAAGAGGCGGGTGAGGGCCCGTCTTGCAAAACACACCTGCCGATCCCAGTGGCTCCTTCAACATCCGGGCACACGCCTAGGTGAGAAATTTATGGCCAGCCAGCAGGAACAGGAAGGCTGGATTTGAAAGAGGTTTTCGCTGTCAGGATAGATCCTCAAGTTAAATTACCAGAACAGCTCTTCAGAAGCCAGGCCAAGAGTTGTAATAATCTACCTGGAGAACTTTTTGTTTGCTGGAGCATATGCAAATAAATAAAAGAAGCAGAAAATAGCGATGCGCTTAACACAGAGCCTAAGGCGCGTTCCTTCGCCTCCAGTTGCGAAAAGCTGCCTCGGTGCCACCTTTGCTGTCCCAACAGACTGAGAAGGGAAGCTATTGACACTTAAGGCTGGAAGTTACTTACGATTTAATTTATAGGCTGCACCAGCTCCTATATGCCTCGTTTCTGCTTCCTGATGGAAAACCTCCATTCAAAACCACCTATCGTCACCCAGACTGGCTGAGGGGGGGGGGGGGAAAGAATCCAGCTGATAGGTTGATTACTTCCCAGAAAGACAGATTCAGATTAATATGAAACAGCAACTCGTTTGAACTATGCTCTTTCCAGTGCCGCAGTCAAGATTACCCTTCTGAAAATCACCGTGTCTTCATACCCCATCTGCTTTAATACCTGCGGAGTTAGTAATCTAGTTGTTACACAACCTCCCTTGACAAACACACCGGTCCAGTTAGGCGTAGGAAGCGCAGAGGTGCGGACAGTCCTTGGAGGCCCCTTGGCTTTCACGTGTAACACCGCTGCTGCGTGGAGTTGAACTGGTTGCCAATTTGCTTCCGGGTCCCATTCCGAGACGTTGACTATTATCTTCAAAGCTCTTTAGGGCACGGGTTCAAGGAATCCCAGGAGCCGTGTCACCCCCAAAGGGACTAGCCCGCCCTGCTCACTCCAGCAGAAGAGGTCCACTTTGGATTCTCTTTGCCCAAAGTTTTCAGCTGGCGGGGTCCAGGAGAAGAATCTTCTCTGCTGTGGCCTCCGCCCTCGGGAATATTCTCCTGCTGGAGATGAGGTCGGGCCCCACGCTCCTGGCTTTCTGGAAAAGCCTGAAAGCCTGGCTCTGCCAACTGGTCTGGGCCCCCAAAAGGAGAGCGCTATGATGGGGGCGGCTGACGGGCTAGAGCAGACATGTCAAACTCGCGACGTCACATGACGTCGCGCAACGTATCGGACTTTTTCTCCATTGCCGGCAATGGGATGGGTGCGGTTTTGGGATGACGCATCCGGCCCGCGGGCCAGCAGTTTGACACCCCTGGGCTAGAGAGAAGATTCCCACCCTCGTGTAGCCTGCCCCCGTGGTTTTTTTAAGTCTCTTATTTACGCCTCCTAATTTTAAACGCTTTGCATAACCATTTTCATCTATTTTTCATACTGTCAGTTGCCCAGAGTTAGTGTAACAGCGAGGTGGGTGGCACAGAAACTTAATGTATAAATTAAAAAAAACAAAAAATGGAACAGGATTCCAACTGATTGTCATCGAGTGTAAGATTGGGCCTTCACTCCCCATCTCGTTCCTGCTGAACAAAATGAATCACTTGTCCATTTTGTATCCCTTAGGTCTGTACTTTCGATTTTGTTCCTTTAACACAACAGAATCGGAAGTCAGCTTCTGTCTTTCAAGCTTACTGGGAGATCAAACTAGGGCGCAGGAGAAGCTTCCTTAATGTCTGCGGAAATTCTTCAATCATCCAGGTCGTGGTTGTTTTTTCCCCCGCCCCCAAAAGGAGCCGTGGTGATGCAATTGTTAAGAGTGCAGTATTGCAGGTTAATTCTGCCCACTGCCTGGAGTTTGATCCTGACACGCTCAAGCTCGACTCAGCCTTCCATTCTTCCGAGGTCAGATGGGCTGTGAAGCACCGTGAAGAGGTATATGAGTCTAAGCGCTACGCCTAAAAGGCAACTGGACTACCTTGTTCTCTTTGCAAAATGTTTCATTTCTCACCTAACGAAGTTCTTCAGTTCTAACTCTTCTTCTCACTAGCCACAGGAGCCCAGTGGAAGTAACCAAATGGCTCGCCAGTCAAGCATACACACCCACACCCAGAGAGAGAAAGAATTGTAGAGAATTCTGGCTTTGTAGTCCGTGGCTTTCACCGTTTATATCGGGGATCCCCAACCTGCGGGCCATGACCCACTACTGGGCTGTGGCCTATTCACAACTGGGTCGGCCACATGAGTGCTGGGCTGGCGCAGGCCCACACGCTCACAGCCCCGTGTTGTGCCAGTGGCATCCCAAAGGCTTCTCTGTCATGTGAGTGGAGTTCTGTGTGCGTGCACACCGACCCACTTCCCCTCCCCCCCCACTAGCTGGGCTGCCAAGCCACCTGCTCCGGGCAGAGCGGTGAGAGCAGAGGCCGAGTGGGACAAGCACGCCCTGACTCACCGAGGTTGTTTTCACAGAACAGCTGATCTGCTTTTGGGGTGTCGGGCAGCCTCGGTGAGCAGGAGACTGTGCCCCCAACGGCACGTCTCTTTCTCTGCGCCAAAAGGCTTCGAGGAGCGATCTTGCGCTGCTTTTGTCCCTTTGCAAAAGTTTTTGGCGCGGAGAAGCCCGAAGGAGCCAAGACCACCGCCCCCCCCCAAGGCTTCTCTTCTCTCTCGCATGAGTGGAGCTGCTCAAGTGTTCTCACGTGGCCCTGTTCCCCTCTCCTGCCTCCCCCCACCTTCCAGGCTGGGCTGCCAAGCCGCAAAATTTGGGGACCCACTGGCTTATATGGAATTCTTATATACGATACAAATGTTTGAGCTTCCTCTACACCAGATAGGATTAAGTAAAGCCTTGGGGAAGACCTGTTACTGCTGTTGTGACTCAGGGCCAGCCTGTGGGTCCGACAGCCGGCTCTGATGTATCGGATGACTCTGAGGGGGAGGAGGGAAACGAACCGGCTGATGATGGTTTGGAGGAGGGAAACGAACCGGCTGATGATGGTTTGGAGGCTTTGCAGAGTCCTCAGCCGGGGACCTCTTCTCAGCTGCGTGAGCCCGAGAGTGCGGAGGAAGATGACCCACAGCTGGCCCTGTTCAAGGACGCCCGACGCAGGAGGCAGTCAAGCAGGAACAAACAAAGAAAGGCTGCAGGACTCCTCGGGAGGAGGCACAAGGAGACCACGCCCTGAGCTCTCTATAAAAGGAGTGTTTGGGGAGGGGCTGGTTGCTGAAAGCAACTTTTCCGCTTGAGAAGACAAGCTCTAGTGTTTTTGTTAACTGCGTAATTAAATCTTGGCAGAAGCCTTTTGGCCTTGGACGCTTTCCAGTCTCTTCTTTTCGAATAGGGGTTGCGAGAAGAGGGCTGGTTCAGAACAACTGCTGAAAAAACAAAGGCACTCGTAGCTGAAAGGTAGTTGGGGTCAGAAAGAAAAAAAAAATCCAGCTTAAAGGAAGGCGGTGTTTTAAGGCAACGTTCCCAACTTTGGGGACTTTTAAGATGTGTGAACGTCAACTCCCAGAAGTCTGGGAGTTGAAATCCTCACATCTTAAAAGTTCTCAAGGTTGGGAAAACACGGGTCTAAGGCGAGGCAGCTGCAACGCAACCCAATCCATCACGAGAGAGGCAGAAAGAAGTCAGCCAATCTTCCGTTACAACATTCCCCCACCCCGGCTGTCATACAGTAGCAATCCTTCCCCCACAGGGACCACCTTTACGCGGTCTTAGCTCCGTTGTTAGAAACGGCACGTCAGAAAGCAAGAGGACGTACAGACATGTAGGATCGGGTCCCCACAAAGGAGTTGGCCATGGAGTCGATGAGCTGCCCGCTGACTCCAAAATCACACAGCTTAATCTCGCCCCGGGAATTCACCAAGATGTTAGAAGGCTTCACATCTGGAAACGAGAAATTGTTTTAGGGACAAAGGAAGGAAGGAGAGAAAAACGCGTCCAAACGCTAAAAAGGAATTCTAGTTGTGAACGGTTCTGAGTAAAAGCTCTATGGACACCCAACTCTCTCTCTCCGCCCTCCCCCTTCCCTCCCCCTCCCCTCCCCGATGAAGACAAGAAAGAACCCTGCAAAGGGTCGGTTAGCCTGCTAGGCCGTGGCCAGAATCTTGGATTAGATCAGGGGTCAGCAACCTGAAACAGTGAAAGAGCCACTCGGAACTGGTTCCCTCACAAAAGGAAAAACTGGGAGCCGCAAAAAATGTGTGCACATGCGTGTACATGCGCGCGTGTGCAGAACAGGGTTTGACTGAAGAGTGGAGCCAAGGTGAGATATGCACCTACCCTGCATATTTGAATTGATTGGCTGAACTTTTTTAGTCCCACTTTTTTTTTTTGGACTGCACATGGCAGAGGACTGGGAGCCGCAGGGGACGGCTGAAAGAGCCGCATGCGGCTCCGGAGCCGCGGGTTGCAGACCTGTGGATTAGATCAACATGGCTGGCTGGGGGATTCTAGGAGTTGAGGTCCACACATCTTACAGCTGCTAAGGTTAAAAAAAAACCCCACTGAATTAGGTGGCAAAAAAGAATAGATCAACTATTCATACTAATAAAACAATAAATACAGGCAGCCCTCGACTTAACCACCATTTGGTTCGGTCACCATTCCAAGTCACAACGGCGCTGGAAAAATAAAGCACCTTGAGCCCGTTTTTCAAACCGATCACCAGCGCATCATTGCCACAGTCGGGCGATGAAAAATTTGGACGCTTGGCAACGGGTTCATACTTACGACGGTCGCTGCATCCCGGAGTCACGTGATCCCCTTTTTGCAACCAGCTGGGGAAGCCAGATTCACGTCATCACCCGTGTTACCAACTTAATGGTGGCAGTGATTCACTTAACAACGGTGCCAAGAAAAGATCACAAAATGGATTGAAGCGAAACCGTCTTGGTCAGCGACAGAAATCCTGGGCTCAATTGTGGCCATAAATCGAGGACTACCTGTATTCTCAATGGCTGTACTGTGGGCCCAGTGGACCTGTGACTTTGGGCTGGTGTCATGTAGGCCAGGAGGAGGCCACCTTGGCTCTTTTATGACTCGTGGACTTCAACTCCCAGAATTCCTCAGCCAGCCTGGCTCAGCTTGGAAACCTCTCCCTTTCCCCTCAGCACGGCTGGCTCAGGAATTCTGGGAGTTGAAGTCCACAAAGCTGCCATGTTCGTAGATCCCTGATATACAATATATGTATAGACCAGGGGGCAGGCCACCTCGGCTCTTTTACGAGTCGTGGACTTCAACTCCCAGAATTCCTGAGCCAGCCTGGCTCAGCTTGGAAACCTCTCCCTTTCCTCTCAGCGTGGCTGGCTCAGGAATTCTGGGAGTTGAAGTCCACGAGTCATAAAGTGGCTTAGGCCTAGGCCAGGGGTAGGCAACCTTGGCTCTTTGACGACTCGTGGACTTCAACTCCCAGAATTCCTGAGCCAGCCTGGCTCAGCTTGGAAACCTCTCCCTTTCCCCTCAGCGTGGCTGGCTCAGGAATTCTGGGAGTTGAAGTCCACGAGTCGTAAAAGGGCCAAGGTACTCCTGATGTAGGCCAAGATCTTGTGCCTCCCCTGGTGTTCTTCAGAGACCACCTTGCAATCCCTTCCCCTGCGTGCATGCAGGGGGATATAGCTGCACAAAGACAGGAAAAGCTGGGCAGTTCCATAAATCCTACCCACGGCTGGCATGGCTCCCCCCAAAAACTCTGCCGAGACTCAGGAAACTCAGAATGGAAATGACCCCCTGCCCAAATTCTCCTTCCACTGAGGGGTCCTTGGTGCTCTCTGCTTGTTTTCTTGCAGACGCTTCATTACCCTAACGTTACCCTAGGCGACATCCTCGGTGCTAGCAATTTCACGACGTATAGACAGATGTAGCCATAGTTTCAATGGGGGAAAGGTGACCGTCCTAGACCGGGCCAAGTCCAAAAATGCCAGGGAATTTCTAGGAGCCTGGCACTCTGACCGATCAGCCATCAACGGAGACGTAGGCGTTAACCACATCTATAGATTACGCAAAAGAGACCATGAACTAGCCCAGGGGTCAGCAACCTTAAACACCCAAAGAGCCATTTGGGCTCGTTTGCCAAAGAAAACACGGGGAACCACAAAACCCTTCTGACATCTAAAATGAAGATAACGCTGCATATATCGTTGTGGGTTTTTTTTTACCCTTTATGCTATGTATAAAAAAAACTATAGCGTGTTGCATTTATGAAATCAATGAAGCCGCCTTTCACAAACAAAAGAAGTTCAATCAATCAATTCCAACTAAGGGAGATTTTTTTGGGGGGGTGAGAGGTTGGAATTGATTGATTGAACTCCCCCCCCCTTTTTTTGGTGGGACTGCCAATGGGGGAGGAGGACTGGGAGCTGCAAGCAGAAGGCTGAAAGAGCTGCATGTGGCTCCAGAGCCGTGGGTTGCCGACCCGTGAACTAGCCCAAAAGAGGCACAGACTCCAGCACCTCTCCACCAGTAACCAGCACTCAGATTAGCATAGGTTTAACTCCAAGGTCACCTTCAGACCAGCAGTCAAGCAAGCAACACCCCAATCAAGAGACAGCCCAATCAAAGAATTCCTAAGACCGGCAAGACACCAGAGTGTAAGTGGACAGCAAACAGCTCTCCTTACTAGCACTGATGATGTTCCCTAGTTAGGGTGATGAAACGTTGGCAAGAAAACAACCACGCTCAGAAAGGCACCCGGGAACCTTCATTTCAACCCTGAGCTACAAAATATTCTCCTTTCACTGTTGGAAAGCAAGAGTTAAAACTGCAAGGGATGAATTTCAGAACTGCGAAGGGCTTCTCTTAACAAGCAACTTTTCTTCTTTTTCAGCTCCAAGATGAAGACACAGAAGAGGCCGCCCTCAAGAGGCAAGGGTCTGTGTGGAGGTGTCGGGCAATATAGGACACAACGACACACAATTTCCAGATTTTTGCAACCCTGACAAAGTTGCAAAAAAAAAATCCACTAACTAGGCGGTGTACCGTACAGCCACAATATAGGTGATGCTCCTGGTTAAACAATGTGTGGAATTAAGCCTTGGAATGAGAATGATGTCCAGCAGAGATCTACACAGATCTATCCCAGTTCACTTACATATGCAGACTCCTCCTTCTATTACAAATAACTCTCACCTCGGTGCATAATTTGGTGCTTCTCTCGTAAATAAGCCAATCCTCGCAGAACCTGAAGAGAAGAAAAATGAAGAAAAGAGAAGAGAAGAAAGAGAAGAGAAGAGAAGAGGAGAGGAGAAGAGGAGAGGAGACGAGAAAAGAGAAATCAAGATTTGTGGGATGGAGCCTGATTGAGCCGTGGTGGCACAGTGGTTAGGATGCAGTATTGCAGGCTAATTCTGCTGACTACCAGCAGTTCGATCCCGACTGGCTCAAGGTTGACTCATCCTTCCAAGGTGGATAAAATGAGGACCCAGTGGGCAAGGAGGCTGACTCTGTAAACTGCTTAGAGAGGGCTGTAAAGCGGTATATAAGTCTAAGTGCTGGTGCTAATGCTATTTTATAGATGGGAGGCTAAAAAGTAAAGGCTCACACATCTGTGTGACAGAACAGAGGGTGGCCGTCTCTGACTAAAGGGACAATTCACTACTCAAACCCTTGTAGGAGGCTACGGATGAGACTCTGTCTCACAAACCCTTGTGTGGGGGAGTCAAAAGGAGGCAGTTGCATACTCACTGCTATACTGACTTTGCCCAAGATTTCTTCAGGAATCCTCTTGGCTTCTTTCAAAACCTGATCCAAGGAACCTCCATCCTAAAACCAGTGGAAAGGTAGTTATGTTTATTTATTCACTGGATTTTTATCCCGCCTTTATTACTTCATAAGTTACTCAAGGTGGAAAACATATATACTCCCTTCCTGCTCCTAACGTCCCCACCACAAACCTGTGAGGTGAGCTGGGCTAAGAGAAAGCAAGTGGTCCAGTCACCCAACTGTCTTTCATGCCTAAAGTGGGACTGTAACTCACCGTCTCCTGGTGACTGGCCCAAAGTCACCCCGCCAGGTTTCATGCCTAACACACTACTAGAACTCACCATCTTCTGGTGATTGGCTCAGTTACCCAGCTAGCTTTCGTGTCTCAGGTGGGACTAGAACTCGCCATCTCCTGGTGATTGGGCCAAAGTCACCCAGCTGGCTTTCATGCCTAAGGCGGGACTAGAACTCGCCATCTCCTGGTGATTGATCCAAAGTCATCCAGATGGCTTTCATGCCTAAGACGGTACTAGAACTCACCATCTCCTGGTGATTGGCCCAAAGTCAGCCAGCCTGCTTTCAGGCCGAAGGTGGAACTAGGACTTCCAGTCTCCTGGCTTCTAGGCCAGCAGCAGCCTACATTATCTTAAAATTTAGAATTAGAAATCATCCCAGCCAACCAAACGAATAATGAGAAACCAGATTTAAGTAAGAAATGGCACAAAGGATACCTTACAATCTCTTGAAAGATACAAGCTACATAAAAGCTACCTTGCCCCAACCAACTCTTTAATATCGAATTCTACAGAAAAGTTGATTGACAGAGCTGACGATTCTCAACAGCTCCGGTTCACAGAGTCAGGAAGCAAAATATTAAACACTTTGTTGTTAACCGTTCTCCGTCTGCTTTAATCAGCTATAGTTCTGGAAGACTAACGAAACAGCCTCTCCTTTTTAGAAATCTATTTATCAAATTTATATAGCTGCCCATCGCATAAAAAGCCAGTTTTCTTGGAGATGCTTAGTATATTTTTGTAACTCAAGGTACCTTCCTCCTTGACAGAACATACTACATCTGGGTTACTTGAGACAATATATGGCTTGGCTAAGGCACCCCATTCACTAGAGAAAGCAATTATGTTTGGAAGAGATTAGCGATAAAAGGAAACCAGGCCATCAAAGAACACGGTGGCTGACACCGGCCAGACCACAAAAAAACGCACAAGTAGTAGTGAAAAAACAGATGTGGGGGAGGCCTGGCCCACAGAATTGCCAAAAGTCGGATATGACTGGTTATTTTCATCATCCTCATCCTCATCATGGCAACCCCATAAGCCTATGCAGCACATCTACTGTTCTTTTACCACAGAAAGTTGACATCTCTGCATGGAAAATATTCTGCCCAGAAAGGGCAGAAGCTGCAATGCTGTAACCAATCCCAACCGTGGCTTCTCTAGCTGATGCCACGGGCGGGCTGGAACGGGATCAGAAAGGCTCGTGTTCGTGTCCTCACATGAACCCACCGGCCTCCGTATCTGTCACCCGCGATCAATCTCACAGGACGGTTGCTAGGAGAGCAAAAGGGATGAGGGAGTATTACGTGCATCACCTTGACCTACTGGGATGCAAGATGAATACACGAGACACCGGCTGAATTTAGAAAGGCAAGGAGAATGTTCCAAGACCGAACTACTGGAGGACCTGGTAGAAGCCAAGGTGAAAGGAGAAGATGAATGCCCATCCTATTTCTGGGACAAATTGGTTTAATCAGAGAAAAACCTCTTCCTCCTCCAGTGCTACTACAGGGTTATCCCTTTTTTTATTTATTTACATGCTGTAGCGGCTTTAATATGGCAGCCTAAATGATACCAAAGGTGGGTTCCTTGTTGTGAGAAACTTAAAAATACCGCAAAAGGAGAAAGGACAGAGGAGGGAGAAGTGTGTGTGGAAGGACAGTTAAAACGGGGAAATTCAATTTGTTTATATGGTGTATCTATGCTTAGGGATGCGGTGGCTCAGTGGGTTAGGACGCTGAGCTTGTCGATCAGAAGGTCGGCAGTTTGGCGGGTCGAATCCCGAGTGCCGCGTAACAGAGTGAGCGCCTGTTACTCGTCCCAGCTTCTGCCAACCTAGCAGTTCGAAAGCAGGTAAAAATGCAAGTAGAAAAATAGGGACCACTACGGTGGGAAGGTAACAGCGTTCCGTGCGCCTTTGGTGTCTAGTCATGCCGGCCACATGACCACGGAGACGTCCTCGGACAAGCGCTGGCTCTTCAGCTTTGAAACGGAGATGAGCACCGGCCCCTAGAGTTGGAAACGACTAGCACGCATGTGCGGGGGAACCTTTACCTTACCTATGCTTAGACCTGTGATACAGGCAGTCCTTGACTTAAGAATGGTGAAAATTACAACAGGTTCCCCCCCAAAGCTACTCACAACCTTACAACCAAAGATCCAGCAGCTCCTTCGGTCATGTGACTGCATTTCGGACACCTGGCAACCAGCCCACATTTTATGGCCATTTGTATTGTCCTGCAGTACCATGATTGCAAGTTACGATTTTTTTTGGGGGGGGGGCGCAAAAACTGGCATTTACCGCTAGTCCTCAACCACAACTGAACCCAGAATTTCTGTTGCTAAGCAAGAGGTTGGTTAAGTGAGTTTTGCCCCAGGTTACAATCTTTCTCGTCAGAGTTGTTGAGTGAATTATTGCCGTTGTTAAAAGTTTAGTAACCTCGCTGTTAAGTGAATCTGGCTTCCTCCAAGGACTTTCCTGGTCAGAAGGTCGCAAAAGAGGATCACGCAAATCCGGGACACGGCAAACTGTCATAAACACAAGTCAGTCGCCAAGCGTTTCAATTCTGATCACGTGACCGTGGGGGGGGGGGTTGTGCCCCAAGGGTCATTAAGGTGGGAAAAATGATCGTAAGTCACTTTTTGCAGTGCCGATGTAACTTTGAACGGCCACTAAACAGACTATTGTTAAGCCGAGGACTACCCGTACTTCCGGTTGTCTACAAAAATGCCCCACGACGACGAGTTCACTCAACAACCACAGCATTTGCTAAATGACCATTGTAAACAAAGTAGCAAAATCAGGCCAACTGCATGGGTGACCTGCTTTATAACCATCATGACTGATTTATTTTTCGTATTTTTGAAAAAAAAAATCCATGTACCTCAGATGTACAATAAAATGTTATCTATATGGGCTCATGACCACAGTGGGAAGGCTTCATTATGGTTATAAGTTGAGGACTGCCTGCATGCGCCAGTTTGGTCTTAGACAAGGAGGTCTAATCCTGCTTTAGCCACGAAAGCCGGCTGGGTGACTTTGGGCCTGTCCCTCTCTCCCAGTCCAATCCACCCCACAGGGCTGTGGGTTGTGGGGGGAAAAGGAGGAGGAAGATGTGGAGGTGCCCACCGACTTGAATTACTTGTAAAAATAATAGAAGTGGGGAATGAATGAATGAATTTGCCATCAGGTGTCCCTTTATATAGCATTATCTAAGGCAGGAGTCCCCAACCTTTCTGGATTGGTGGCCCAGGGCAGGGGTGGGGGTGGAGTGGAGGCACCTTTATGCATGCATGAGCAGGCCATGATTGTGTGTGCGACACAAACGGGGCCACAAGTGCCTGTGTGATGCTCAGGCAACGCCAGCGCCCGCCCAATGCTGCGATGCTAGCGTGAGTGGGGAGGAGTGTGTGCTCGCCGTGATGCTAGCGTGAGTGGGGGTTTGCGCTTGTGGCAATGCTAGCGCAAGTGGGGGAGGGGGTGCAGCATGCGCACACGTGTGCACTAGCCAGCCACGCATGGAGCCCAGTGGGCCAACGGTAGCGGGCTGCGGCCCACAAGCCGGGGACCCCGATCTAAGGGCCGCTTCTAATCCCCCACGTTCACCATAAAGGCCACTTCTTCCCAGTCCTTTGGTCCTGAAAAATGCCTTTCAATCATTTACTCCGTCCAAGCCACACGCGGGACGATCTCTGTTTCGCCGCACAAATACGGAAGGAATGTCAAGGGGTTAAAATCTTTCCCCAGAGCGACATTCAGATTGTCAGCATTTGAGCGCCAGAACTAAAGAGCACCCCGGAGAGGCAGCCACAGAAATTGTCTCGAGACACAGGAAGTGTCATTTCTGGGCATCTTAAAAGAAGCTGGCAAGGCCGCCTACAGTTGGGTACTCGTTGTCGCGACGTACAGTGTAGCCCTTGACCTGCAACAGTGTTTTGGGTGACCGCTTAGCTACCACGGCACTGAAAAAAAGGGACCTGTAGCCGTTTCTCACACGGCCGTGGAGGCATCCCCCCCGGTCACGTGACCAAAATTCAGAAGCTTGGCAGCTGACTCATATTTACGACGGTTGCCGCGTCCCAGTATTCCATGATCCCCTTTTGCGCCCTTCTGACAAGCCAAGTCCACGGGGAGATTCAGATTCACGTCACAACCGTGTTAGATGTCAGACACCCCCCCCCCAGCAAACCCCTCGCCTATTCTCTTTTGCTTTCTCTTCTTTTGGGCCTTGCCCTTTGGTGGGGGGGGAGGGGGTGCCTGGGGGATTATGCTGGTAACTTTCGCTTTCCTCTTTCTCTGTCTGTCTGGCCTCCTGCCTTTGAGTGTGCAACGGGTCTCCTTATCTAGGAGACGGTTGCAAGGAAACGAAAGCTGGAGGCGGCCTTGAGACACCCCCCCCCACCGGGCCGGTCAGCCGCCCATCAAGCCACCTGTGGATTGGCTGCAGTTCAAACGGACATTATGACTTTGGTGGGAGGGGGGGGCATGTTGCTTGCTTCCATTATATCCCTGGCACAGACTTGTCTTCAGATCTCGCCTCCCCACCGTCACTAGTTTCCCTAATAAAAGTTCCTTTGGAGACGGGTGCCCGTTTCAAGAGTTCTGCTTTTTCGGGTGGTGAGTTGAAGTGGGTCCCGACGTTGCTCAATCAACAACGGAAGCGGCTCACTGAACAGATGTGGCAAAGAGAGGTCGCAAAACGGGGCCAAAAATTTACTCCACAGATGTTTCGCTCAGCAACGGAAAACGCTGGGCTCAGTTTGGGTCGTTAAGTCGAGGACTACCCTGCATTTGGGTGGCTTTGCTTTCGAAAAGGTAAAACTCCACGGGATTTTTTTTTAATATACTATAATTGCGTCAACAGATGGCAGCACCGACTCTGTGCTAGAGAGAGGGAGGACATGTTCTGTGTTGGGTAGATTCCTTGCTCAGAGACCCCAGCCTTGCCGAGAAGTCGATTTAGATCAACCTGCTTGTTCTCGATCCTTTGAAGCGAACGTTTAACCCGTTTCTCAAAATGGCTGGTCGAGGCAGCCACCCTAACCCTAACCCTAGGCTCACGACCACCACTCAGCCCAAAATTTCTGCCGCTAAGCGAGACACTTGTTCGGTGAGCTTTGCCCCGCTTTACGACCCTGCCTGCCACGACTGTTCAGCGAATCACTGCGGTTGTTAAGTTGGTAACACGGCTGTTAAGTGAATCCGGCTCCCCCCGCTGACTTTGCTCGTCGGAAAGAGGATTCCTATGACCCTGGGGTGTGTGTGTGTGTGTGTGTGTCAGGGCAACCGTCACAAATATGAACCAGTCGCCGAGTGTCTGAATTTTGACCGTGGGGAGGGGGTGTTTACTGCAATGGTGGTGTGAAAAACAGTCGATTTCCTCCCGCCCCCCCCAGCGCTGCTGTGACTTTAAATGGTCACTAAATGAATGGTTGTGAGTCAAGGACTGCCTGCACTTCATGTGCCTTTTCCTGTTGTAATACTCAGGCAGGCCTGACACCCAGGTTATTGTCCCAGGGCAGAAAGCTGTTGTCTTCCAAGCTAATAGAACAGAGGAATGAAGAGACTCTGCCACTGCAGATTCCTTTTGAGGTGCTGGCCTAGGCGACTGCGAGTTATAGTCCTTAGTTAAGGCATGAAAAACCAGCTGGGTGACTTTGAGCCAGTCCCCCTCCTCTCCCTCTCTCAGCCGAACCCACCTCACAGGGTTGTTGTGGAGAGAATGGGAAGGAGGGAGGAGTACAGTATTAGGCATGTTTCTCTGCCTCGAGTTATTTATAAACAATAATACAAGGCGGGATCAAAATCAAATAAACACAGACACACATTCATTTATACCAGGGGTAGGCCGGCCACCTTGGCTCTTTTATGACTCGTGGACTTCAACTCCCAGAATTCCTGAGCCAGCCAGGCTGAGGGGAAAAGGAGAGGTTTCCAAACTGAGCCACGCTGACTCAGGAATTCTGGGAGTTGAAGTCCACCAGTCATAAAAGAGCCAAGGTTACCTAGCCCTGGTCTAGGCCTAGGCCGCTTTATGACTGGTGAACTTCAACTCCCAAGAATTCCTGAGCCAGCCCACGAGTCATAAAAGAGCCACGGTTGCCTACCCCTGATTTATACAAACACCCCCACCCCCACACACATTTTAAGGGAATAAATACCATCTTGGCTGGCATCTCAGTCCATCCCACCGACCACTCATATTTTCCAAAGAAGGAAACAACGAAGCAGCCATCGGCCTTCTCACATAGGCTGAATTGCCTCTCTCTATAATATCCAATGTCATGATTAAGCAAATATAAGGGGAAGGCTTAACAAACCATGGTATCTCAGCCCATAGTCTGCTTGCTTTCTGGAGCGGAATTCTGTCTCGTTCTCCCGATAATGCCAATATCGGAAAACAATTTGGCAGCAAGATCGGGACGATTAGCCAGTCCCAATAGATCCAAGATTTTCCCTCAGACTGTGGAAGGAAGTGGATCGTTATGAGTAACAGAGACCTTTAAGCTGAGGCAAAAAGCAGAAACAGAAAACATTTTAGAAGGATCAAAGCTCACTAAGCTCCACGAAAGCCTTTGATGCTGACTAAGGCACCTGTCCCCGTTCTGCACAGGGAACACGACGCCCTCACCATGTGCTCCATGCAAATGCTGATCTCCCCATCGCTGTAGAAGGCGCCGTAGAAGCCAACAATGTACGGAGAATTGCACTCGTGAAGCACTTGGAGCTCCCGGATGATCTGGTTCCGTACGGCAGGCTTGATCTCCAAGTGAATCAGCTGTTGACGGAAACAGGAGAGAGACATCAGAGGAGGAAGACAGCGCAGAACAGCTCCAAGAGCAATTCTACCTTGATTCCCAAGGCGGCTTTTTTCAGGAGGCAACTGGCCTTCCTTGTTTTTTCTCTGAAGACCTTTCGCTTCTCCTCCAAGAAGCTTCTCCAGCTCTGCCTGGCTGGTGGGGAATGGAAGGATTGATACTCCTAGAAGACCGCTGGTCATTTGCCTTCTTTTAGAGTCGTTGAGGCCGCTCGGGGGTCCTTTCGGCAGCTCCGAGGAGGCTCCACGCCCATTTGCACCACTCAGGTGCCCCTGAGGACACAGATAAGCCTCCAAGTGGCCTCAACATCTCTCTAAAAGGATGCAAACGACCGGCTGTCTGCAAGGAGTATAAATCCTCCAATTCCCCACCATCCGGTCAGAGCTGAAGAAGCTTCCTGGATGAGAAGCGAAGCATCTTCAAAGAGAAACAAGGAAGCCCAGTTGCCTCCTGAAAAAGCACCTTTGGCATAGAGCACCTACGACTCATTGGGTCATCTTTTATCAATATTCATTTACCTAGAGAGACCAACAGAATGACTCAGGGCAAGCAAAAATGCAGTGGGAACAGGAACAACCTCTGACTTCCCCATTGACTTTGCATGAGGGTAGGTGGCAGGGATCACAATCATGTGGAGTGCAGCTGGTCTGGAGATCCCTGAAATTTCAATTCCATAGAAGTAACGAAACCCATATTTTGCGCGTACTCTTTAAGTTAACACATTTCAGGTACCTTGATTCAAAATTTGTTTGGCTAACTGAAGGTTAAAAGGTAAAGGTTCCCCCGCACACACGTGCTAGTCGTTTCCGACTCTAGGGGCCGGTGCTCATCTCCGTTTCAAAGCCGAAGAGCCAGCGCTTGTCTGAGGACGTCTCCGTGGTCATGTGGCCGGCATGACTAGATGCCAAAGGCGCACGGAACGCTGTTACCTTCCCACCGTAGTGGTCCCTATTTTTCTACTTGCGTTTTTTACATGCTTTCGAACTGCTAGGTTGGCAGAAGCTGCGATGAGTAACAGGCGCTCACTCTGTTACGCGGCACTCGGGATTCGACCCGCCAAACTGCCGACCTTCTGATCGACAAGCTCAGCGTCCTAATCCACTGAGCCACCGCGTCCGTAACTGAAGGTTACAAACTAGAAAAAATATTTCAGTGGTGTATAGATAACAGCCAGGCAACGTATGGATAGACTGTAAGATTTGACATTCTCTATTTGCACAACGAGAAAAAGCTGCTTGTGATTTTTAACATAGATTAGGTTTATTTGAATCTCTACTGGGATTCTAAAACACTGATATTGATTCAATGTTTCTTTTTGCATTTTTTCCAGCTTGCTTAAAGAATTTTAAAAAAAAGCATCTTCCATTTTGTTAACATTACAAAATTTAAAAGATCAGACAACAAACCCTCAGAATCTGACTATTTGCTAAAAGTCATTTTTGCAACTGAGAAAGTCATTTGCAATTTAAACAGAATTTTATGTTCTACCGACCGTCTGGGCAATTTCTATTAATCGTAACTAACACATTTACTTATAACCTATAATTAACTGTTAAGTCTTTCTTTTCATTTTTTAATAGTGTTTTCATTTTTTAATCTGTTCTACTCGAGCCGTTGTCCATACATCGAGGCAGGTCACCGCATAGTGAAAGAAAGAAATAACCCAACACCCCTTTAAAATCCTAGAAAAAGGAATATGCAAGACGCAAAAGATGCAAGTTGAGAAATACGGTTTCGCAATATAGACAATTCATTCACAGAAGAGACCAGGTTGTACTGTGTTATGATTGCACGTTCAGCCACGAGAGGTGCTTCTGGCCCTTTTAAAAGCTATTGGCAGACACCCTTGCTCAATAACGGAGAGCCATGGGACTGCAATTATAGCTCTATATTTGCTAATGGTTCTGCATCCAGGAAGGCACGCAGTATAACCTACTTAGCGGTGCAAAAAAAAAAAAAAAAAAGCAGCAGCAGAAGAAAAGTGGGAAGTAAAGCAGTCACCATAGGAACGCTTGCAAGGCTCAGGAATGGAACAGTGAAACCAATTATGGAAGATTGTGCCCAGAAGACTTCAAGCCTTACGCTGCGCAAATGTTCTTTCCAGAAATACAATTTTCCAAAGGAGGGCAAACTTATTAGCCACCCAACCTGCTATCGTTACCTTCCATAGGAAAAAGGTACAAGATATTTATTTATTTTATTTTATTACATTTATATACACCCTGGCACACTGCGACTGTCATAAATATGATAGTTATTGATGTCCATCGAGATTCTCAGTCATCCAGGTCACGGTTGTCCCAAAGGTGCGTTTTTTTCAGGAGGCAACTGGACTTCCTTTGTTTTTCTTGGAAGATACTTCGCGTCTCCTCCGAGAAGCTTCTTCAGCTCAGACTGGATGGTGGGGAAGGGAAGGATTTATACTCCTTGCAGACAGCTGGTCGTTTGCATTCTTTTAGAGCAGGGCTTTTCAACCTTTTCACCCATTGTACCACTTTTAGGATACGGCAACATCCGCGTACCAACAGTCGCCTAGCAAGGTGTCAAAAACGTGATGACCCCCCCCCCAAAAAGGTGATAAAGTACAGGTAGTCCTCGACTTACAACAGTCCGCTTAGTGACTGTTCGAAGTTACAATGGCACTGAAAAAAGTGCCCCCCAAGCCACAGCTGAGCAAGACGCCTGCCTGCCCGCCCGGTGGCGCTCTTCCTCCTGTCCGAGGTTTTCATTGTTGTGAGCATTTATGTTGGGGATTGGCAGCGGGGGTGGGGTGGGGGGTGTTTGGTTTTTATTCCCCCCCACCCTCTACTAGGTGGTTGCAGCAGGTTTTGGTCACTTCACATGACCCTGGGACACTGTGACCGTCATAAATATGAATCAGTTGCCAAGCGTCTGACTGTAAATGACAAGACCCTGCAGATGCTGCAACATTCCAGCTGATCGGCGCTTCTTCTGGGCTCAGCAGAAGCACCAGGATCAGTGCTGAGATCCACCTGGATCCTGGTGTGGATCCTGGCGCTTCCGCTGAGCCCTGACAGCCCTGCAGCTCCAGCCGTCTCTCGCTCAGGCTTGTGCGGTACTGCCACCGGTTCACCTCATTCCCCTCCCCCGCTACCACTTTTCTAGGATGGTCGTGTACCACCTGCCAGGTGCCGATGTACCACAGGTGGTACCCATACCACTGCTTGAAAAGCCCTGTTTTAGGGAGTTGTTGAGGCCATCTGGAGGTTTGTCTGTGTCCTCAGGGTCACCTGAGTGGTGCAAATGGGTGCGGAGCCTTCTTGGAACTGTTGAAAGGACTGTGTTGCAGACTGGATGTGGAGATGTCATATCCCACTAAGTCATGTCTGACCCTTTGCGACCCCATGGACCACAGCACACCTGGCCCTTCTCTCCTCCACCGTCTCCTGGACTCTGCCCAAATACATGTTCCTTGCGTCAATGACCTTATCTAACCATCTCATCCTCTGCTATCCCCTTCTCCTTTTGCCTTCGGTCTTTCCTGACATCGGAGTCTTCTCTAATAAGTCCTCTCTTCTCATTTGGTGGCCAATATATTTGAGCTTCAGCGTCAGGATCTGTCCTTCCAAAGAGCAGCCAGACGAATTCCTTTAGGATTGGTTGGATCTCCTTGCCGGGTCCAAGGGACTCCTGAGCGTCTTCTCCAGCACCACAATTTGTAAGCATCAATTCTTTGGCACTCAACCTTCCTTACGGTCCAACTCTCACAGCCATACATCACTACTGGGAAGACCATAAGCTTTGACTATCATATCCATATCCTACCAATCATCCAACTTTCTCTCCCCACTGAAGCAGGAGATAGAAGAACCAAAACTCAAAAAGGGGCTGCTAAGTCCCTACTAGGGCCCCTTCCCGTCTTTTTTTTCTCTTTGATCTTTGTGCTCATTCACATTAGAACAGGTCACATAAGCCAAATCAGACGACGATAGCCAAAATTACAGATCAATTTCGGCTTCTCTTGTCGCAGTGCTTCGGAGACGGGAGAAGGCCATCTAAGCGCTTTCCATCATCTCCAGAAAAGCAGCACCTATTAATTAATTTATTTTTTTACAATTATGGATGGACATGGACTGAAAGTCACTACAGGCAGTCCTCAACTTCCAACCACAATTGGAACTTCAGAACTTCAGGCAGCTGTTAAGCGAATCGCACCTCATTTTACAACTTTTGTGCCACGATTGTTAAATGAAGCACGGCAATTGTTAAGTGACTCACGGGGTCATTATGCAAATGCGGCCTCCCACACTGACTTCGCTCGTCTGAAACCAGTTGGGAAGATCGCAAAGGGCAATCACATCTCCCAAGATGTTGCAACTATTGTAAATACATGCCAGTTGCCAAGCACCCAAATTTTCATCACATGACAATGAGGATGCTGGGATGGTCACTAGCTGTGAGAACTGGTTCCCAAGTCAATTTTTTCAGTGCCTCTGTAACTTTGAAGGGTCGCAAAATGAACGTTTGTGAGTCAAGGACTAGCTGCAGTTAGAAGCCAAAGGAACTTCACCTTTGCTGTTTAAACAGGTATCAATACAGTATCAAAAAGAAGAGCCTTGGTGGAGCAGTGGGCTGATGCCTCCTTAAGTAACACCAGCTGCCTGCAATTAGTGCAGGTTCGCATCCCACCAGGCTCAAGGTTGACTCAGCCTTCCATCCTTCCCAGGTAGGTAAAATGAGGACCCAGATTGTTGGGGGCAATTAAGCTGACTTTGTAATAATGCCGCTTGGGGGGGGCAGGGCGAAAGCCTTAATAAGCAGGCATATACATAGAATGAAGGCTATTGCTAAGCACATTGATTTGTGCTTTAGATTGTAAGCCGCCCTGAGTCTTTGGAGAAGGGCGGGATATAAATGGGATTTAAAAAAAAGGCAATCTTGCACCAAAAAAGATGAGTTGCATAAATTTACATGGCTGCCCATCTCACGTTTAGTGGCTCTAGGCTGTGTACAAATATTAAAATCAGCAATTAAAAATAAGAACACATGACACCTTAATCATAGGACCACATCACCAGCAGAGCTCGCCTAACCTCCTGGCCCAAATTCCCGTGGAAACAGTCAGGCCTTCAGAGTTTTATGAAAGGCTAACAGGGTCAGATCTAGATCCAGATAACAACTATGAAGTCATAGCAGGCGATAACTTCTAGCCAAACTTAGATGATTATGAAAAGCTAAACAGGATTAGACGTGGTGAGTACCTGGGTGGGGAACTGCCAGGATATTTCAGAGTAGCAGGCTACATTAGAAAAGGTGGGGGGGAAAAACACTCTGAAGCTGCCATGAAAGTCACATCATCATCAAGTGAAGTCATCTCTAGTAAAAGGTGAAGCAAATCCTTAAATAAAATTCTGTAGATATCACAAGAAATCTAGGAAACTAGATCTATTGTCTAGACCGGGGGTAGGCAACCTCGGCTCTTCCATGAGTCATAAAAGAGCCGAGGTTGCCTACCCCTGGTCTAGACAGTCCAGAAAATTGGACTAAAAAATATTTGTAGCGGTGAGGCTCTAAACTGTTGCAATATTTTAGTATTCATGCTGTTTATTAAGTAGGAGACAAGTTGGAGATTACAGGTAGCTCTCAACTTACAATCGATCGTTTAGTGACTGTTCGAAGTTACAAAAGCCTGGAAAAAGCAACCTATGACCATTTTTCACACTTTTAACAATTCGCCATGGCCAACTCACCGTAGGACAAGAGTTACACTAATATTGAAGAAATAGTATCTTTAAAGAAAGGATGCCAAAGGAGGGACAAAATGAAATGTGAATGATTAAAAATCAAAATATTTTTTTAGCTATTTTAAATAAATTGAATTGTTGAATTGTCCCACAGCACATTGGCTGTAGCAAGTTGTCCCATTCCAGTTGCTGGGGTAGGTCTCCACCCACCCACCCACCCTCCTCCTGTGCTTATGCTATGCCAGTCAATGCACACTCTCACTGCGTTCCCCTCACACCCTTCCCGGACCTACACCTGCCTGCCTGCCTGCCAATTTGAAATGTGCAACTTCCTGCTAACTTTGGTTATGAGAAGCCGGCAGGAAGTTGTCACTTCTAACCACTGTGAGATTTTAGCTTTAGGACCACACACAGCTTAGCAATGGAAATTCCGGTCACAACGGCCACGTATGCAGAGGACTACCTGCCTGTTTTTTGAAAGCTCAACTCAAGAGTTGCAATTTGCCTTGTTATCACTTTGTAAAGTTTATTGCGCTGATGGTGTCACTCCTTGACGTCTTTGGCTGACCTTCAGGCCCACGTTTGGAAAATGGCTTGCCTTTTTTTTTTCTCCCCACACCCCCCCCTTACCGGGTCTCACCTTCCGTGCCATAATTAGCCCTGAGGGTTTGTGTTGTACTTTGGTGACCACCCCACCGTTGCCAGCTCCTAGTTCCGAGATCCTCTCGAAATCGTCGTCTTTCAGTTCACCCACTTTGGCCTTCTGGGTGAGGAAAGCTTCCAAACGTTTCTTCTGCTGCTCGTCCAGCTCCAGTTCTTCCAGTTTTTTCTGGAGGTCCACAAGTTGAGCTCTAAAGGAAAAGAGGGCGAGAGCCATCAGACCCGTGTAACACATCATGGCATGGGTCCGGAATACCTCAGGGACCACCTGCTGCCGGCGTCGACTCCCCTCCGCCCTGTGCGTTCCCACAGAGAGGGCCTCCTCAGGGTGCCTCCGGTCAGAGAATGCCGGCTGGTGGCCCCCAGGGGGAGGGCCTTCTCTGTGGGCGCCCCGGCTTTATGGAATCAACTGCCGGTTGAGCTCCGGATGGCACCGGATCTTCGCTCCTTCCGGCGCGGGTTAAAGACCCATTTATTCGAACAAGCTGGCCTGGCCTGATGGGGGAATGTTAGGGTTTTAATGTTTTTTATATTTTGATTGTTTTAATTTGGGCAATAATTTAATCTTTTTTAACTTTTGTATTTCTATTTATATGCCCTGTTCACCGCCCTGAGTCCTTCGGGAGAAGGGCGGTATAAAAATTCAATAAAACTTAAACTTAAACTTAAACATCACTGTGTATGCAACGGACTGGAGCAGCAGGGACATTGCGATATTTGCTAGTGAAGCCCGAAGGCTCTTAGAAAGACTTGTAGGAAAATCACCTGGCCGCCACAATTTCCCACATTTATGTACAGGTAGCTCTTGACTTACAACCACTAAGTGATCATTCGAAGTTACAACAGCACCGGGAAAAATGAAGTATGACCATTTTTCACAGTTAGGACTGTTGCAGCGTCCCCGTGGTGAGATGATCAAAATTCAGAAGCTTGGCACCTGAATTATATTTGTGACAGCTGCAGTGCACGGGGATCACGCCCTTTTGCGACCTTCTGACAAGCAGAGAAATAGGGAAGCCAGATTCATTTTACAGCCCTGTTATTAACAACTGATTCCCTGAACAACGGTGGTAAGAAAGGTCGTAAAATGGGGCAAAACTCACTTAACAACTATCTTGCTTAGCAATGGAAATTTTAGGCTCAGTTGTGGTTGTAAGTCGAGGACTACCTGTATCGAAGATTGTAAATATTTGCTTAGTTCTGTGCCAGGCTGCATTCTAACATTCCGCCTTGGCTACGAAGAACGTCTATTTTCTCAATCTAAACAAGACATTCTCCAAGCCGCCTAAACAAAAGCGTGGATAGAGATTTTCAAATATATTTTCTGCCAGTTGGCGTTATTTTCTCATTCTATTTGCTTTTTTAATGTACTGTACCTTTGGATTATTTTCCTTTCTCTTCTTGGTGCTGTCACAATCCCCCTTCCTTTATTCTAAACGCCTCAATCTTGCCTCTGCTAAGCTTGTAAGCCGCCCTGAGTCTCCGGAGAAGGGCGGGATATAAATGGAATTAAAATTAAAAAATTTTTAAAAAAATCAATTCCCCCCATTGATAGCGGCTTCTTCCAAATCGGTTCTTTTGCTCAAGATAATTTCTCACTCGCACAACCATTTACTAAACAAGCTCCTCAGCTTTTTCTCTCCCCGCTGCTAACCCATCCAGATGTCACTCCCGCTCTACACTTTGCTTCCATTTAGCAACATTCTATTTGTGGATATAATTGTGAATTCCAGAGCCCTACGGTGTGGCATCTCCCAATTCCCTGAGCCTCTAACTCAGGTTAAGCAGTAGTGGGGGAAGGGGTAATTGTTGTGATCTGCACAATGGGTTTTCGGTTTGGTTATTTTTTATTATTATTATTATTATTATTATTATTATTATTATTATTATTATTATTATTATTATTATTAAAAAACCTGTAAATAAAGAGAGTGTCACACTTCACAGGGATACAATTGAAAACCTCAAGTCTCTGGACGTTTAACCCTCCCTCCCTCCAACAGAAAGCTCACAGACAAAACTTGATCAAATTAACCTAGATAATAACAAAATCCTTAATGCTGGGAAAGGTTGAGGGCAAGAGAAGAAGGGGACGACAGAGAATGAGGTGGCTGGATGGAGTCACTGAAGCAGGAGGCGTGAGCTTAAATGGACTCCAGAAGATGGTAGAGGACAGGAAGGCCTGGAGGAACATTGTCCATAGGGTCGCGATGGGTCGGACACGACTTCGCAGCTAACAACAACAACAATAACAAAATCTTATATGCACAGAACATTTGGGTACTGTAGTACACAGGTATCAAAAACCTCTATAGGTCTATGTTCCGGGGTTTAAATTCTTGTTTTTTTCCCCTCCCACATTTCCATGTCAATGGTTATTTGAGGGGTCTCCTGAAAGATACTTAAGCTATGTTAACATGATTGTTCTCTTCAGCGTAGGAATCACGGGGTTAAGCTTAATTCCTGAAAATGAAACATCTTAATATTAGACCTCTCCTAAGTCTTAGGCTTAGGCTATAAATAATTAAGAGTTTCTCCTTTGCAATGCCCGCTTTGTGGAATCATCATTATCCTAGCTCAGTGCAAGTTTTAAATTTGCTGTAGCTGCAATTCTATGCATATTTATTCAAAATAAATCAAGCAAAATTCGGAGATGCTTATTTTTAAGTAGGAATCCACTGAACAGACATCTTAAAAAAACATTTTTATTTTAGAAGGTAGAAGGACTTCATTTGGATAAAAGGAAAACATTTCTCAGGAAAAAAATAAAAAAATAAAAAAAGCTTTTTTAAAAAATAAAAATAAAAAATAAAACGGAAAGATGAGAAGATAGGCAGCAAATTCTGTATCTTGATGGTTCCCAGATTCCAGCTCTTAAGTTACAAAAATTCCTCTCTTCCCATTTAAAATATGTCCTGTTTAAAGTATGTAAGTCCATAAGTACTTTTATAAAAGACTGGAAACCTTTTACAGACTTTTTTCTGAAAATGGACAGAAATAAACTGGGGGTTTGCGGATAAAAGGGATTAAATATAGGAAGAAGAAGATCTATATAATAGATCTCTAAGGGTGGGGAGACGATAAAAGTTTGTAACTGTTGTAATGAAGATTAGAAGTGGCTTTACATTTTCTTTTTCTCTCCTGTTTCTCTTTTATATTTTCTACCTTTTCATAATTTGTTCTTGGTTATCTTTTAATTAGGTAAAACCTTTCAACAAAAATGATAACCTGTCTAAAGCGGGCAGTTTTTCTTGTGCATTATTTCGCCTGCTTTTCCTTCTCCCCCCCCCCCACTACAGTTCTGATTCCTCCTTCATGCATAATTCCCCTTGCATTTCATTTCCACACCTTCAGCAAAGTCTTTGAACACTATGCTTCCTTTGATCTGAACCCCAGTGCTTGTAGCAGTTCTTTGCTATATAATATTCTCCATTACAAATATGTAGATGTAATTTCCCGATCCATTTACACTGCTCTTGAAAGGACACATGATATGGTCAGCTGCCCTCCGTCAAACTGCTGCTTTTGTGCAAATCTGCAGCGTTTCCACCAAACTCACTTAGTTTCTTTTAAGTATCGCTGCTCCTTATCATAAGTCCCCTCTAAGCATTTCAGAACTGCCAACTTATCATTCATTTCTCCAAATATACTCAACAGACGCTACTTTTTTCACTATATCAACCTGAACAATTTAATTTCGAAGCACACATCATCTTTCCCACCATCAGCAACTCGCACATTCAACCCCCCCTGCCCTTCTTTCCATACTGTACCCATTTTTATCGGCGTGCTTATAACGGTTAAAGAAGCTGAGCTGATCAGATGGAAAGCAGCCAGCCTGGGCTTGAAACCCGAGCGCTGTTGGACAGGATGAGCTCCTGTTCCTTGGCCCAGGCTCCTGCCCACCTGGCAGTTCAAAAGCATGCAAGTGCAAGTAGATCAATAGGTACCAATTTGGTAGGAAGGTAACAGCACCTCAGCATAATAGCCATGCTGGCCACATGAGCCAAGAAACATGTCAGGGCACGACTGGACAGGGAACCCTTTAGCTTTCACCAGCCTCCTTTAAATCAGATAAAAAGGTAAAGGTAAAGGTTCCCCCGCACATGCGTGCTAGTCGTTTCCGACTCTAGGGGCCGGTGCTCATCTCCGTTTCAAAGCCAAAGAGCCAGCGCTTGTCCGAGGACGTCTCCGTGGTCATGTGGCCGGCACGACTAGACGCCAAAGGCGCCACAGAACGCTGTTCCCTTCCCACCGTAGCGGTCCCTATTTTTCTACTTGCATTTTTACGTGCTTTCGAACTGCTAGGTTGGCAGAAACTGGGACGAGTAACAGGCGCTCACTCTGTTACGCGGCACTCGGGATTCGACCCACCAAACTGCCGACCTTCTGATCGACAGGCTCAGCGTCCTAACCCACTGAGCCACAGAGCACTGGTTTCCCATGAAATTCAATCAGCACATTTTTTAAAACAATCCCCAATCTATTAAATTTTCATCATATTTGCGGGAGATGGACTTCTGGCATACACCATTAGTCCCAGGTTCAAATCTCTATTCCAGCATGTATCTCACCATCAGATCACAGACCACGAGTCTCACGCTTTATTACAGATAGTCCTCAACTTACAACAGTTCGTTTAGTGACCCTTTGAAGTTACAACAGCACTGAAAAAATGACTAGAGAGTGTTTTTCACACTTATGACGGCTGCAGCATTGCCACGGTCACATGATCAAAATTCAGTCGCTCATATTTATGACAGCTGCAGTGTGCCAGGGTTCTGTGATTGCCTTTTGCAACTCCCTGATATGCAAAAACAACAGGGAAGCCAGATTTACTTAACTGCAGTGATTCACTTAACAACTGTGGCAAGAAAGGTCGTAAAATGGGGCATAACTCACAACAAATATCTTGTTTAACAACAGAAATGTTAGGGTCAATTGTGGTGCTAAGTTGAGGACTACCTGTACATTGCATGGTTCTAAGGTTGGGCAGATGTGACACTGAATGTGGTCAACATTACAAACAACAAAGAACACTATGAAAAACAAAGAACATTTTAAGCAAGTATGCTATGCAAATCCAGTGAGTATGGCTTTCTATGCTTCAGTGTGTCACTGAGTAATTCATGGTAGGAGCAGGTTATGCAAATACACCATAATTATACTTGACTGTATGGGTGAGTTATGTGAGACACACACACACACACGTTTTAAGCTCTTTGAACAGCGATTTCTATAATCAGTAAAATACTAAAATTAATGTACACAGTAAGACATATATATTCCAAATTTTTAGCTTAGATGACGTAAGATTTTTGTGAAAGTGTCATGTCTACCCTCACAAACTAACTGCCCTGAGGGATAACCAATTCACAAAATGGCTGCAGCTGGTTGTAGACTGGGTTAAAAACAGCACTAGAATCTGAATACACGATGGTCCTGCCCGTAGTTACACATTTCCATATTCCCAACTGTTCAAAGTTGTTACAGAAATAGCACTAGAGTGGAAACCAGGGGAGGGGGGGGGAAGAGAGAGAGAATGCCATTACAGTTAATAGTACCCTAAACACCTTGGAAAAGACAGGATAAAACTATGTAATAAAAATAATTGCTATTCAGTTCTTTTATTATTGGCTTTAAACTACTGCTCATCTTTCCACACAATTTCTCTACTCAATATCCCCAATTCTTCCTAATTGCTGCTCCCTGCTACATTATGCGTACTCCATTCTTAAAACATTTTATGGCACGCACTTTTATATTTTCTGAACTAATACTGATTCTCTCCCTCCAACATTCATTTCTAAATTATCAATAATATAGAAGCAGATTAATAATTTTAATTAGGTGGGTCACTACCATGCTAACACAGATTATAAGAAAATCTTTGCTGTATCGAAGAAACCCCCTAAGTCTACGTGATTCAGGGGCCAACCACACATGTTCTGGAAACTAAAAATACAGGGAGGGTGGCTGTTCTCTTCCATTTTCATTCCTCGGCAGCTGGTAATTATTCAAGCCTGTGAATCTTGATATTATTTCCACTACCAAAATCAGCAGCTACCTACCGATAATTTGGACCTCCACGGTTTCATGTAGTCTACGGGTGTCCAACCTTGACAAGTTTAAGACTTATGGACTCCTCAGCCAGCACGGTTAATTCTGGGAATTAAAGTCCATAGGTCTTAAAGTTATCAAAGTTGGATGTCTCTGGTCTAGTCATTTTTAAAAATAATCTAAATTGGTGATTATCATGGTAAGTGATGTGATTAAAGCATATTTTAACTACATATATACATATATGTGTGTGCATACATATACATACCCTTCTATTATTTATTTCAAATAACATTCTACATAAAATTTCATGCAGTTTCAAAGAATACCCCCTTTCTATCAATAAGAGGTCAAATGGCTTCTGTTTGTCAACACTTTCTAAAAATGTAGAAATCTACATCTATTAATGTAAATATGAAATGCTACTGTCTTTAAACGCTGTATTTTAATAGCGGTTAGAACAATTATTCAGTGGAACAACTTGCCTCCAGAAGTTGTGAAAGCTCCAACAATGGAAGCTTTTAAGAAGAGATTGGACAGCCATTTGTATGACATGGCATAGGGCTTCCTGCCTGAGCACGGGGTTGGACTAGATGACCTCCAAAGTCCCTTCCAACTCTGTTATTCTTTATTCTATTCTGTATTCATTCATTCTTTTTGCTAATTGCCGACATTTCTATGTAGGCTTCATCCTTTATATGGCTAACATCTCTCATCACAATTTATGCCTTTCCAGGTCATTGACAGTTCCTCACCCCTATGACTCACACTTCAACTTATTTATGAAAACACAACATTTCAACACAAATCATTCTACATGTGAAAAGTCTTGAAATATCACTGCCCTGTCAGCCGAAGCTTCACTTCTATTCTTACAGACCTGTTCAGTTCCCCCCAATCATGGACCTTTTCAAGACTAAAACCTTAAGTACAAATTCTTGGGAGTATGGCCCATTGGATTAAAAAGTCAGCTTCTAAGTAAATTTGCAAAAAGTATTATGTTTTAAATATCCAACATTCTCCTTCTTCTGTCTCCCCAGTCATTACTTTGCCAGTTCATTCTTCCTCTTATAGTGTATCAGTACTTCATCCTTAATAAATCACTTCCCCGATTCTTGTTTTGTAATATTGTAAAATGCATTTTACACATTGCTTGAATGCCTCATTTTATCTGAGCAAAAATGGTCTGGAGCAGGATTTCACTTATAAGGAGCCTGAAGAATAGCATGCCATATAAAATATGCTGAAAGAAAATGAAAACATCTTTTAAAACTCTATGTAAGTTGTTACAGACAGCTTTTCAGCTATTATAGAATGAACTATTGCTTCTCGTGCATAATATTCAATTGTAGTAATGAAACAAGGATTTATTTGGGCAGAATTTTCCCAAGATTATTTTAAGAGCAGACATACAAGCCTTTAAATTCTTCCCACCAGTGCTACAACCTGATTGACCGAATGAGGTCTTACAGTCTGGTTCTGTCTTACGTTGACATCTCTATTATCTGTCAAACATGACTGGAAGCATTCCATTCTCCAACGTTCATCAGGAATTACAACCTGACTTCACCCACTACTATGGTTGATCATACTCTAGACCGAGATAATAGGAAAAGTGGTGGCGACACTGTTTTCCTTCAAGAGATGTATCAAGCAAAAATCTTCCTTCATTAATTACGGAACATTCGGCCAGCCAATATGTGACAAAATAACCTGTTTCATTGGTTTCAAATGAACTGTTGCTTGATTTTGCTGGTCTTTTCACCAGGTCTACGTGGCCACTGCACCTTTCCTCTCTGTTCAAGTTCTTCATAGAACACAGAATAATATGGCTGAAAGGGACCTTGGAGATCTTCTAGTCCAACCCCCTGCCTATGGTAGGAGATCCTAAACCTATTTATTTATTTGGTTTATATACCACCCTACTCCCAAAGGACTCAGGGCGGTTTACAAGGCAAAATTTAAAAACAATACAATATAAAATTAAAATTAAATTAAATTAATGCCAGGAGATGCTATACCATTTCAGACCCAGAGGGCTCCTTTGCTGTTTTCTTGCAGACGTTTCATGACCCAAACTAGGTATTATTATCATCATTGCTAGAAGGGAGTGAGTGGGGTTTGTGGAATGGAGATGGGGAGGATGACGATGGCTGTGGGGTCCTCGGTGCTGAGTTTGGTAGTTTTGTTGCAAGTGTTTAATGACCCAACTAAATAACATCAGCAGTGCAAGAAGAGAGCTGGGTTTGTGGAGGAGGAGGAAGAGGAGGGCGGCGGTGGGATCCTTGGTGCTCTCTGAGCTTGGTAGTTTTTTTGTGGATGTCTCATGACCCAAACCAGGTAACAGCAGTGCCAGAAGAAAATGGGGTTTGCGGAGTGGTGGTGGTGGTGAAGAAAAGAGAAGGAGAGAGCCTGTGGGATCCTTGGTCCTCTCTGAGCTGGGTGGCTTTTCTTGTAGACGTCTCATGACCCAAGCTAGGTAACATCAGAAGTGCCAGAAGAGAGAGAGCAGGGTTTGTAGAGTGGAGAAGAGGAGAGAGAAGGGCTGTGGGGTCCTTGGTGCTCTCTGAGCTGGGTGGCTTTTCTTGCACACGTCTCATGACCCAAACTAGGTAACATCGTCAGTGCCAGTTCACTTATTATCCCACTTTGGGTCCTGAAATGTCTGCAAGAAAACCACCAGACACCCCCACCTACCCACCCACCGCACAAGGACAACTCATTTCAACCCTGAGCCAGAAATATTCTCCTTGATTGGCATTCTGGACCATCTCAGGGCAGAAGAAGAACTCGCCTGCCTGGCAGGACCTCATTCCTCTTTCCCATGGGGCGCATCCCAACACCCCCATCCACCCTTTCCTTAAAGACCAGTAAAGTCTTCCAATATTTGAGGGGTTGCCAACAAAGAAGAAGAGGTCAACTTACTCTCCAAAGCGCCCAAAGGCAGGCCAAGAAGCAACAGATGGAAACTAACCAAGGAGAGAAGCAACCTAGAACTAAGGAGAAACTTCCTGACAGTGAGAACAATTCACCAGTGGAACTCCCCGCCTCCAGAAGCTGTGAATGCTCCAACACTGGAAGTTTTTAAGAAGAGACTGGACAGCCATTGGTCTGAAATGGGATAGGGTTTCCTGCCCGAGCAGGGGGTTGGACTAGATGACCTCCAAGGTCACTTCCAACTTATTACTATTATAACTAAGGAGAAACTTCCTGACAGTGAGAACAGTTCACCAGCGGAACAGCCTGCCTCCAGAAGTGGTGAATGCTCCAACACTGGAAGTTTTTATTATTTATTTATTTATTTATTTATTATTTAAACTTGTACAAGGAGAGACAGGACAGCCATTCATCCGGAATGCTACATACAGGGTTCCCCTGCTTGAGCAGGGGGTTGGACTAGAAGACCTCCAAGGTCCCCGCTTATTCTATTCTGCCCTGTCTAATTCTAATGCTAATCATTCTAACGCTAATCATTCTAATGCTAATCATTATAATTCTATTCTATTCTCCACCACCAGCACCACCCCGATTCCTCCGAGCTGCCCTACCTTCCTCTCGGGGCTTCACCTTGAGGCAGCCCCCCACCCCACCCCCCCGTTCGTGGATCGATGCTCCTCCAAAGGCCGACCGCCTCCTCCCTCCCAGCGGCTCCCCCCGACCTTCCCTCGCCTCACAGCAGCTCCACACAACCCCGAAATACCTTCCAGGAGCAAATTTTCCTCCTTTTTTTCCCCCTCGTTCCCTCCACCCCGCGCCGGCCTCCCCTCAGAAATACCTCGCGTCCTTCGCCCGCTCCCCCTCAGACCCACAGCCGGCGCCCCACTCCGACCCTCGAGCCCAACTCACTCGGCGGTTTCGCCCTCGCCGCAGCCGGTGGGGCTGGGTCCCTCGGCGATGGTGGGGGTGATGTTGAGGGCCGGCGGCACCAGTTTCCTCTTGGCCGGCATGGCGGCGGAGGCTGGGGCTCGCGTTCCGCGGCGCCTAGCGAGGGACCCGCCTCAGAAGAAGAAGAAGAAGAAGAAGCAGCCGCCGCAGTGGCGTCGTCATCGCCCGGCTTGGCTGCCCTAAGCGAGGCCGAGGCTGCGCGCGAGGCCTAAACCCCCTCAGCCCGGCCCTGAGGTAAAAAAAAAAAAACGCGAAGAGGCGAGAGGAAGGGGGCGTGGCCGAAGCGCGAGCGCGCGCCAGGGAGAAACTGTGGAGGGGGGGGAGAAAAAAAAAGTCTCCTCCCACCAATTCGCCGTCTCGCCATTGGCTGGGGCTCTCGCGGGCCACCCACCCACCCACTCGATTGGACGGCTTACCCTGGAGCTTGAGAGGCGCGCGCTCGCGAGCCCTGCTCTGGATTGGTCGGGGCGCTGGGAAAAGGGGGCCGCGCGCGCGAGCCAGCTGGCCGGCAGGCCGGCCGGCCAAGAAAGCGAGCGAGCGAGCGGGCGGGCGGGCGAGCGCGCGCCCGCCCAGGTGAGGAAGCCTTCCCCTCGCGATTGGTCGAATCTCTTTAAAGAAGCGAGAGAAGACGTCGAGTTGAGAGACGCAAGCGGGGGGGAGGGGGAGGAAAGAGGAGAGACGGAGGAGAAAGGAGGCAAGTCTCGCGAGAATAGACCCCTTCACTTGAGAGCAAGACTGTCCCCCAACCGCCGCAAGAAAGGTTGGCGCATGCGCTCGGCCAACTGGCTGGTGGGGGGTGGGAGGAAAAAAAGGCGGGATATTTTTTTTTGGGCACGCGGGCGGCTGCTCATCAGTTGAAGCCGAACCTGAGGTGTGGTAACGGCTGGCTTCCCGTGCTGTGGGCGGTTTTATAGGACATTTCAAATGAGGGACTCTGCAAGCAGAGCTTTTGTTTTTAACTCTCCGCCGAGTCGTCAAAACCAGGAGTTACACTTTTCCCTTGGCTCTCAGAGAAATGCCTCATGAGGAAATCTGAAAGTTGAGTCATGGCAACTGGTCTATTTTTTTTTTTAGTTTGAAACATTTGGCTGATTACCCAAGTAGCTTCTTAATTATGAGGAAATGTTCCCAGGGAAGATGCTCCTTGCTGGGGTTCCGAGTGGGACCAGGTTGCATTCTCTCCCCTTTCTTATTCAACCTGGATGCTGAAATGTTCACGAGGAAGCTAGATCTTGAAGAATTGGGGGCAAGGTTGGTGGAACAAACATCAAATGAATTTGATGTGCTGATGATCCAACTTGCTTCAGGAATCAAAACATCTGATCAAGAAAATCAAAGAAGTGAGAATTTTGGTTTCTTCCTGGACATCAAAAAGACCAAGGTCGTGGCCGTTGCAAGGAAAGGAAACTTCAAAATAGAAATGGTGGTGAAGAGAGAGAATGTGTGGAAAAATTTACTTTCCTTGCATCAGAATGGTGAATGGCAGTGTCATGTGATTGCCATTTTGTGATCTCAGGTGGCTTCCGACAAGCATAGTCCATGACTGAATTCACTTAACAATTGCAGTGATTTGCTTAACAATTGTGGCAAAAAAAGGTCATAAAATTTGTCGTGACTTATTTAACTGCGTTGCTTAGCAACTGAAATTCTGGCCCCCAATTGTGATTGTAAGTTGGGGACTACCTGTATACTGAGTATGCTTATGACTGTTGTAAACCTCCAGTCCTAGCCAGTCAAATGATGCTCTTGAGGTACTGACCAGGTGCCTGGAAATGGTGACGCTCTAGATGAGGAATTGACTCCAGCTCAACCCTTGCAAGACAGAATGACTTTGGGTTCTTGCCCCCCTCCCCCTTTCTGGATATGTTGATGATCTTTGATCCTCCATGGATCTTGGAAGACAAAGGATATGCCATATGTTCAAGTAGGCTTTAGAAAAGGCCAAAGAAAAAGAGACATTATTGCTTGTGTGTGATGGATAATTCAGAAAGTCAAGAGTATCAAAATAATAATAATCTGATGTGACTGAATCAGAATTGGAATCATGCAGGCAGTGTTTATTTTAGTGACTTTATGAACACAAAAGCTGGAGTTAGAAAAAGGGTAGAAAGTGTATTTACACATTTGAATTTTAGTGTTGAACGACTTTTGAGAATACCACGGAACAAATCAATCCAGAGGTCTCAGATGCCCAGGCTCAAATTATTGAAACCTAGCTCTCTTGAACGTCAATAATAGTGGGGAAGGTGGAAAGGAAAACAAAGGAGAGAAGAACCAGCCAGACGTTTGATGGACTTGATTATGGCAGTCCTGGGTGCACCATTGGAGAAGACCTGATGGCCCACTTAGGGACAGTTCATAGAACAGGTTTGTCGGCGGTCACTAAGAATTGACACCAACTAGATGGCACGTGGTGGCTCAGTGGGTTAGGACGCTGAGCTTGTCGAACAGAAGGCAGTTTGGCGGGTCGAATCCCGAGTGCTGCCTAACAGAGTGAGTGCCTGTTACTCGTCCCAGCTTCTGCCAACCTAGCAGTTCGAAAGCACGTAAAAATGCAAGTAGAAAAATAGGGACCACTACGGTGGGAAGGTAACAGCGTTCCGTGCACCTTTGGCGTCTAGTCATGCCGGCCACATGACCACGGAGACGTACTCGGACAAGCGCTGGCTCTTCGGCTTTGAAACGGAGATGAGCACCGGCCCCTAGAGTCGGAAACGACTAGCACACATGTGCGAGGGAACCTTTACCTTTACCTTTAGATGGCACATCATTTGTACAGCAAAACTAAGTATTTTTAAATGCTGTGTTACTTCTTTGTCACCCAGGCAGAAGCATCCCTGAGCAATCTGCCACAAGAGGCAGAAAGTATAAAGCCCACAGACCAAGCACAAATTGATCAGTCAATACAAGACCTTTTAAACAACAGTAGCAGGAAATTGGCAGTGTGTTCAATAAAAGCCTTTCTGTTAAAAACTGGGTGAAGCAGGAATCATTATTATGTTTGTTGAATGCTGAAATTAAAACACTTGGAAATGGCCCCTCAGGCTTCTACTGTGTCTTAGAACTGGAGTATGAAATTATCACCTTCCAAACCAAGACAACAAGGCATCCCTCTTTCCTTCCACCTCGCTTTTATATTTGTCCTTTTTTTTTCTCAGCACTCTTAACAGAAAAGCCACATGTCCATCTAACCATCCTAAAACAGCCAGGCATTCTGAGGAAAATGGCTGGGTACATGTGCTAGAAGAAGATTCACACCCGCAGTATTGTTCTGTTCCTTTCATTCTCACCCACTGTATTACCCTATCCATCTGCTGAGCCGCTCACATTGTTCTCCCCACATTCCCATGGCAGCCAAACACCTCTTAGTCACTTAAAAATAGAACAGAACAGATCTCTTCCAATAAAAGACAAATTGGGGTTTGCCAACAGGTTGAGTCGATGTGACACATACACATACAGGCGTTGCATTACACGTGCCTGGGTGAGAAACACATTACATTACATAACTGAATCTTCTGGTGCCTATGCGCTCAGCCTGCTTTTCTATTTCTTATTTAATGTACATCCATATAAATGGATTTGTATTCATATGCTTACAGTTCTGTATAAACAAAAGTGAGGATTTGCACAAGTACACCTTAGTTTAAAGCTATGCTATATTCACATTTGGGCAGTGATAGCTAAGACATATTTATGCACTTAGGATATATGCATGAATATTAACATCCAGCTACAAAATGTCTTGTCCAAACTATTAACTTACAATTGGTGTCTTGAAATCTAAAGTAAGCAGCATGTGAATACTGTCAATAGAACAAAATCTTGGCTTTTATGCATCCAACTGCTATTTGTTTATTTTTTGTGCAAAAGCAGACATACCATATTTGTTTTGGAGTTAACTAAGCATGACTAGCATGGAGACCAAAAACCTGGACAACACTTTACATTTTTATTATGCTGTGATGCATTTCTTTCTTATGTTTCTGTTTTCCTGGAATAATAATAATAATAATAATAATAATAATAATAATAATAATAATAATAATAATAATAATATAATATAAACCTTTATTGTCAAAGTACAACATGTGTACATTGAGATTAGCTGAGCCTCCCCCCCCCCGTGCTCTCTCCCCCCAACACACAGTGACAACAAACCCACCATCCTACCACACCATGTGAACCAACTACACCACACACCGGCCTCCCAAGTCAATTCTGCATAGGTTCACAGAGATTATGTCCCATTTAAAAGCCTAACAGCCCACAGATAAAAGCTATTTTTCAGCCTGTTGGTACGGCTAGCTATATTCCTATATCTCCTACCGGATGGTAGGAAAGTAAAGAGATACCGTCCAGGGTGTGAGTCATCCCTGAGAATCTTCCTCACTCTTCCAAGGCAACGAGCCCTGGCGATGTCATCCAGTGGTGTCAGGGAACAGCCCACAATGTCTTGTGCTGTGCTCACTACCCTCTGTAATACTTTCCTGTCCGCGGCTGTCAGACCAGCATACCAAACCACAATACTATACGAGAGGACGCTCTCTATAGTAGACCGGTAAAAGACGGTCATTAGCCGTTGTTCTACCCTGTTCTTCCGCAAGACCCTAAGAAACTGAAGCCTCTGTTGGGCCTTTCTAGCCACCTGGGTTGTGTTAACTTTCCAGGTCAGATCTTCACAGAGGTAGACTCCCAGAAATTTAAAGGAGGAAACTCTCTCTACACAGTCCTCCCCGATGTAAAGTGGGGCAGGTTCCTCCTTTTTTCTCCGGAAGTCTAACCATCTCTTTCGTCTTGCCAATGTTTAGGTGCAAGTTGTTGTTACTACACAATATGGATAGTTTTTGTACCTCCACCCTATATGCTGTCTCATCCCCACCTGTAATAAGACCCACCACAGTTGTATCATCTGCGAACTTGATTATCGCAGTGGATGGGTCAGATGATACACAATCATTGAATGAAAGACAGATTAAAACTACTTATGACCACAATTCAGCCCAAATATTTTGTTGCTAAGTTGAACTTTGCCCCATTTTACGACCTACCTTTCCACAGGAGTTAAGTGAATCACTGCAGATTAAGTTAGTAACACAGTTGTTAAGTGAATGTGGCTTCCCCTTCGACTTTGTTAGAGAATAGCAAAAGGGGATTGTGTGATCCTGCGACACTGCAACCATCATAAATATGAGTCAGTTGCCAAGTGTCTGGATTTTAATCATGTGACCCTAGGGATGCTGCAATGGTCATAAGTGAAAAACGGTCATACGTCACTTTTTTCAGTACTGCTGTAACTTTGAACTGTCACTACAGGAAGTGTTATGTTATGAGTCAAGGACTACCTGTATTTAAAACAGCAAGAAATTACTTAAGAGTTAACTTATTAAACCAGTTTGCAATATAAATCAAGGGGTAATTTTTTTTAACCTTTTCCCCTTCTCACAATTTCTCACTGCGTATTTGGAAACATACACATTCAAAAGGACTGTAGTTATGTTTTGCCACATGACCGGAACTTGAACACTTTCAATAGTCGAAAAGCATGCACATGACCGGCCAGTTGTTCAAATCCAGGAGCAGTTTAAGAAGGGCCTTGGCTTTGCTCTTTTTGCAAAAGACTAAAACAGCTACACTACTAAAATAGATATGTAGGTGAAAGGTTTGTTATTGCACATCTTTGCACTGCAAACATCCCTCTAAATGAATATATAAACAAAGTAATCCACTTTATGGTGCTTTAGAGCAGTGCTTCTTAAGATTGTTCCTAGGATCCATGGGGGTATTGTGTTCCCAAGACCATCTCAGGGCTCCTTAAAAGCAAAATTATTTACTAACCTATGTTGAAAAATAATACAATATTAAAATTCCATCAAACAATCATGAGAAGCCATAGCAGCAGTGAATGTGTCAGTCTTAAATTTTGATATGGTAAATGTTAATAAATGTAATCCATATGAACAAAAGTTATAATTTTAAAAAAATAGGAATAGGTCCTGAGAGGGGAAAAAAACTTTTAAGAAACAGTTTTAGATCATTACTTTAGAAATATTAGGACTACTAACTGTAGCAACTCCTCAATAGTTCAGATGAAAAATCCTGAAGAAAACCAGATGAGCAAAAAGTAATTGTATAAAAGAAGGATTGTTTTAGATGTTGTTTTGGTGCTTTAGAAATAAGTAATGTTGGTTGCTTTTTTTGTCTGTGCACTTTAAAAATTTGTTCATGCTTGAACTGCTTTTTCTGAAAAGCAGGAAGTCTGGAGATAAAGACGCAAAAGCAAGGAGCTCTTTTCTCTCTCGCTCAGGGCTTTTCATCCAGTCGTACGGGTACCACCTGTGGTACATTGGCACCTGGCAGGTGGTATGCGACCATCCTAGAAAAGTGGCAGCCGGGGAGGGGAATGAGCTGAACCGGTGGCAGCACCGCACAAGCCTGAGCGAGAGATGGCTGGAGCTGCAGGGCTGTCGGTGCTTGGCGGAAGCGCCAGGATCAGCGCCAGGATCCAGCTGGAGCTCAGCGCTGATCCTGGTGCTTCTGAGCCCAGAAGAAGCGCCGATCAGCTGGAATGTTGCAGCATCTCCAGGGTCTTGTGATTTACATTCTGATTCATCTTTATGACGGTCAGAGTGTCCCAGGATCATGTGAAGTGACCAAAACCTGCTGCAACCACCCAGCAGAGTGGGGGGGGGGGATAAAAACCAAACACCCCCACCCCACCCCACCCCTGCTGCCAATCCTCAACAGAAATGCTCACAACAATGAAAACCTCGGACAGGAGGAAGAGCGCTGCCGGGCAGACAGGCAGGTGTCTTGCTGGGCCGTGGGTTGGGGGGCACTTTTTTCAGAGCCATTGTAACTTCGAACAGTCACTAAGTGAACTGTTGTAAATTGAGGACTACCTGTACTTCATCACTTTTTTATTTTATTTTTGGTCATCAAGTTTTTGACACCTTGCTAGGCGACTGGTGATACTCAGGTGTTGCCATATCCTAAAAGTGGTAGAATGGGTGACAAGGTTGAAAAGCCCTGCGCTAGCTGCTGCTTCTCACATCGAAGTAAAGTCAAGCAGTTGCTGATTTCTGTCTCTAAAGTACGGTAACCTTGGAGAACAGATGAGTAAAGCACTTGTGATCAGGGTGAGGCTGAATAGGGCAAAGATTGGGGTGCAAGGGGCACTTCGACAAGTGTGCTGGCGCCGGCATGGTCTACTTATGTAATTATCTTTAGGAGTAAGCCAATGGATTGGTTATCCAAAGATAAGATTGATTTCTCTTTATCAACACATCTACTTTCTCCTTCCTCTGTCAGGGACTACATCAAGTATACCTAATCAGCCAAGATGTAGGCAAAATCTTTGGTCAGAGCTCTTTCAGGCTCTGCCTTCAAAATCTGACAAAATTGATATTTTTGAAGTAGTTTAATTGTACAGCAATGGTGTCTCGGGGGCATATCTTATCATATCTGTCCTCAAGTCTACAGATTTTTCAGACTTTGTTTTCTGGGAAATTCTGGAATTTCTTAGAAGCTTATCAGCTTGAAAATAGCAGTGATGTGCATTTTGTGTATACGGAAGACACCTCTCAATGCTGAAGTACTATATACTTTAGAGGAATGTAGGTATATAGAAAACGTAGGTTTGAAGGATTACCTTTATTTTACGCTAGACTCTAAAGGTCATCCAACTTGGGGCTTATATAAAGAATTCTGAACCCATTAATTATGAAGGTCAGAATTGAACAGAGTTGGCATTTTGTCCCTAGAAAAATCCATTCCTGATTAAGAAAAGAGAACTGTTTTGTTGTGTTCACTATTAGCTGTTGACATCCTTGCTGATTTGTTTAGCGAACCAAAAGTAGATTCAAATCTACTGAATTCTACTGAACCCTATCTGAGCATCAGAAGGATAGACCTTTTGACCAACCAAGCCACGTGGGATGGAATTTTCGAAAACCTGTATTCGTTCCAGAAGCATATCTGTAAGTCTTAAATAGAGAAGGAGTGCCTGAGAAATGTATAATAAATAGGACAGTACCCATTTTGGAACGTTCACTGTTCTTGGAAACAGGCTCTGAGACAAATGCTCGAGAGTCTTTCCTCACTGGCACCAAACACGATGCGAACTGGTAGCTTCCTTCTGCCTTGCCCTTCTTTCTGCTATGACGTTGGCTTTGCCCTGTCCTCAACCTACTGAGGCAGACTTAAGCTTCCTTAGCTCTGCCTGCAAGAAAGTCGCCTTTCCCACTTGTTCCTACCCTATCTAATCTCAAGATACATAAAACTAGTTAGTATATCGCACGAATCTAGGTAAGGGACTTCCTGGCTGTAACAGTCACCTGCTTTGTGAAAGATCACCAGGCTGCCTGCCGCTTTGTCCTGAGAAAGGGGCCACTCCGTCCAGAACCTACAAGACCGAAACTCCACGGTACTAGAAGAAAAAAGGAGCACGCAACCATTTGGACTTGTCGCGACTGGAGTTTAAGCCTGTCCCTCCCCATCCACAGCTTCCAAACACTGGGTCAAGTTCTTGAAAGCCTTGCTGAACACAACCTGGGATTGAGATGTACAACTGGATCTCGTCGGCCAATTGAGAACACTTGACACTCTTGAGGGAACGGCCTTAAAAGGACAAGATAAAAGCGCCGAGCAATATGGCAATTCACAATCCCAGGCCATGGGCTCAGACCGCTCTATCTCACAAACAGCAGCTGGCTGCAGAGTAGAAGGGAACAACTGCAACACGATGTCTCCTATTATCAGACTGTAATGCTAAGCACGAGAAAAGAAATTATTGTTACAACTATTAGTAGCAGCAGGAACAGTAAGAGGAAACACATGGGTAGCGGATTCTTCTTCTCTTTCTCCACAGTTCTTGTCTGTCTCCAGCTTGTCTATGATTTGCCATCATTTGGCTTTTTATACTTCCTTGACTTTTCCATGCTCGTCAAAAATATTCCATACCTTGTCTGATAATCCAGATTAACAGCCTGACTTTTTCTGAACAAGCTAGTTTTGGAAATCTAAAACTATCAAAGAGACCATCCTCTGTTTGCAAAAACATATTTGACCCAGTTAACCAGTAACCTGGTGAGATCTCTTGATTTGCTCTGGCAGCACATAATTTTGCTAACAGGGAAATGAGAGAGCACTACTCATTTTCTCCAGACACTGACATTCTCTACCATCCCAGATTTGCAACAACAACAACAACAACAACAACAACAATAATAATAATAATAAGATGATGATGATGATGATGATGATGATGATGATGATGATGATGTTGGAAGGGACCTTGGAGTCATCTAGTCCAACCCCCTGCTCAAGCAGGAAAACCTATACCATTTCAGACAAATGGCTGTCCAGTCTCTTCTTAAAAACTTCCAGTGTTGGAGCATTCCCAGCTTCTGGAGGCAGGTTGTTCCACTGGTTAATTGTTCTAACTGTCATGAAATTTCTCCTTAGTTCCAGGTTGCTTCTCTCTTTGGTTAGTTTCCATCCATTGGTTCTTGTCCTGCCTTCAGGCGCTTTGGAGAATAGCTTGACTCCCTCTTCTTTGGGGCACCACCTGAGATATTGGAACACTGCTATCATGTCCCCCCTTGTCCTTCTCTTCATTAAACTAGACATTTTAAAGTGGCATTAAGACTTCGCATGATCTTGATATAAGGAACAGCTGCTGGAATTGGGTATGTCTAGTAGTTTAATGAAGAGAAGGACGAGGGGTGACAGGTTAGCAGTGTTCCAATATCTCAGGGTCTGCCCCAAAGAAGAGGGGAGTCAAGCTACTGCAGCCCAGCTACTGCAGCCCAGCCTGGCTGCAGGAGGCAGAAGGCAAAGGACTAAAGAAATGGCAGAAAACTCACATGGAACCAGGTCTAGGACAACTTGCCTTGCCCAACTCACCCCGTCGACTCATTCTGGCCAACTCGACGTGGCCAACTTGCTGTAGGGACAACTCACCATGGGACAATTCAGCACAGGATAACTCAGGAGAGGGGCAAGTGAATTGTAGCAGGCCTTATGTTAAGTTTCCGACGTATGGGCTTTTCAAGTGACTCTGAGGCATTGTTTACCTTAAAAGTCCTTTATTAGCCTAATACACCAGCAAATGCTTGCTTGAAGGAAGCTGGAATCTGAAATCTCCGCCCCTTGCACAATATATTAAAACACAATTCTCCACCTTTCTAATTTTGTCATTCATCATATTCTCCAATTAATTTAAAGAATCCGTTTCCCTTCCGTTAGAAAACCCGCGAAGGTCTTATCTTCTTTAGTTAGAGATGGCCTTAAAGGTACAATCCTCCTCTTCCCCCCTCCCAACTTTAAACTCAATCTCTTAAAGCAATACACAAGTTTAACATATGAAATGGCTACTTCTTCATCTCTTGTCAAGCAAGAACATTCAACGTTAGCAGCGTTCACATCTTATCTTGCTTTAGGTTTGAGCCTTCTCAAGTTAGAAGTCCTTGAGGGTGGGATGAGCTGCAGTTCTACTTGTCCCTTTCTTGAGTTATCCCACGCTGAACTGCCCCGCTACCAGTTGTCCCATGGCAAGTTGGCCATGGTGAGTTGTCCCATGATGAATTGACCTGCAGCGAGACAGCCAGGGACAGTTGACCATAGCAATTGTCCCATTCCTCATGGAAACGATTGTCTCTGGAGCTAGAATCCCCACAGACCCTCACCCTGTAGTGGAGAGACAGTTCTCGACTCCCATCATCAACGTATCAAGGAGAGTGTTAAGGACAGACATACAAATGCAGTGTCCGAACAGAGTTGGGCTGCTCACAATGTACATTCGAAGAACGGCTGTGGGACTTGGGTTTGGCTAGTCTAAAGAAAATAAGAAATAGGGGAGACATGATAGCAGTCTTCCAGTATTTGAGGGGCTGCCCCAAAGAAGAGGGGGTCAAATTATTCTCCAGAGCACCAGAGGGAAGGACGATAAACAACGGTTGGAAACTGATCAAGGAGAGAAGCAACCTGGAAATAAGGAGAAACTTCCTGACAGTAAGGAAAATCAACCAGCGGAACAACTTGCCACCAGAAATCAACTGCCCGAGATGGTGTAGGTTCTCCTGCTTGAGCAGTGGGCTGGACTAGAAGACCTCCAGGGTCCCTTTCAGTTCTATTCCATTCCATTCCATTCTATTCTTTATTCTATTCTGTTCTGTTCTTTTCTGTTCTATATTCTATTCTATTCTATTCTATTCTGTTCTATATTTTATTCTTTTCTATTCTGTTCTATATTCTATTCTTTTCTATTCTATTGTATTCTTCTATTCTATTGTATTCTATTGTATTCTGTTCTTTATTCTGTTCTATTCTATTCTATTCTATTCTTTATTCTATTCTGTTCTATTCTTTTCTATTCTATTCTATTCTTTATTCTGTTCTGTTATTCTATTCTATTCTATTCTATTCTATTCTATTCTATTCTATTCTATTCTATTCTATTCTATTCTATTCTATTCTATTCTATTCTATTCTATTCTATTCTTTCCTACATGCAAAGATAATGCCAGGTTTTGGAAAGGATTTCTAACTAGGCCACCTCAGGAGAACTGAACGCACTGCCTGGAATAAGGAAGCTTCATACCGCTCACTTCCTTCCTCCGCTGAACTGTTTTGAGTTGGTTCCCCTTTCAGAAGCACTCGTGTCTTCGTCAGACAACTCTGATAACATTTTATATCATTTTTTCTTCTTCTTCCATTCAGTCATGTCCCATTCTCAAAAGACTTCCTGGAGATGCCTCTGCCGTTTCCTTGAGAAGGTTTTTTCAGAAGCGGTTCGCCACTGCCTCCTTCCTAGGGCTGAGAGAAAGCGGCTGGCTTTGTGTCAGCCAGCTAGCTTTGTGCATGAGGCAAGACTAGAACTCGTGCACTCTTGGTTTCTAAGCCTGATGATTTAATCACCACCCCAAACTTTCATTTATACGGGAACGTGCCGAACCGGGTCGTTCCCCAGCCCGCCCAGGTGCGAGACCATAGAAAGTGGTGTCTCGATGTTGGAATGGAAGATTACCCCAAGGGATCCTACGGCTGCTTCGAGATGGGAAGGATTGGGCTCTTTCATCATTTTGAGCCTTGGTGGAGCAGTGGGCTAATGCCTCCTTAAGTAACACCAGCTGCCTGCAATTAGTGCAGGTTCGCATCCCACCAGGCTCAAGGTTGACTCAGCCTTCCATCCTTCCGAGGTAGGTAAAATGAGGACCCAGATTGTTGGGGGCAATTAAGCTGACTTTGTAATAATGCCACTTGGGGTGTGTGTGAAAGCCCTAATAAGCAGGCATATACATAGAATGAAGGCTATTGCTAAGCACATTGGTTTGTGCTTAAATTGTAAGCCGCCCTGAGTCTTCGGAGAAGGGCGGGATATAAATGGGATTAAAATAAAAAAAAATACAAATTTTCATTCATTCATTCATTCATTCATTCATTTCCACGCCAGCCCCCCGACTGATAACAACAACTCTGCATCGTGCAGGTGCATTAAACTGAGAAGACGAGAGCTCCGTGTAAACCAGAAGATTCCCTGTGCAGTTTTGCATTTTCCCCAGTAAATTTGCCATATGCAGCCTTTGGAAACGGCTGAGATTCACGGGCCGCTGTGATTAAAATCCAATTAACGAGCTCGGCTAGTGTTGTTTTCTTTGAGGAAAGAGGGAGAGGCAATTATTTTCGAAAAGTAGGTGGAAGGTCGGGTCGGCACAGCCCAGCTGAAGACTTTGGACCTCTCAGCTCAGCGCCCACTCAAATTAGAGAGGCAGGATGGTCTGAAGTTATTTAGATAATGGTTACCCAATTTGTCCCAGTTATGATTGCTCGATTTCCTTTTTCTTCTCTGCCGGCTGAGCTGTCAGCCCTTTTCCCCATTGGAGAGCTGGACAAGGGGAGGGATTGAGCGACCCTGACACTATTTTTGTATTGTTGGAGTTTAAACTTTGCCACATAGTAAGGGAAAAAAAGAGGTTTTGACCGGACAGAGGGACTGAAGACCGGAGAAGAAAATAACCACGGCTCAACTCTGCGGCAACGAAAACCTTTGGGATTAGAAACATTGGCCAAAACCGAATCGAGACTGGAGAACACTCTCACAAGTAAGTAAGGCGGTGCAATCTCATTTTTCCCCTCTCCAAATTAGTTCGCTAGGTTCCATCTTTGGAAACAAGCGCAGGACAAATAAGAGGTCAGAGGTCAGGACTGGGTGCAGAGAAGAGCAACAGGCGCTAAGCGAGGGCTACATGAAGATAAGTCTGCTAATCAGAAGGCGACAGACAAGCAAACAAACTTTGTGGCTTTCACAAAAGCTTCCTCGGATCAGAAGGACCCCCAAACTACTCAAATTTCTACAGCGTTTTTATGACATTTTGTCCCCCCAAAAAACTGGAAATATCTTCCAAATTCCTGGGTTATAGTTGCTTTGTATTCGGGAGCAAACTGGAAGAATACATGTACAGAGGCTGTTAATCACGGGGTGTCTATTTTGCCAAGAATGCATTCATTGCTATTTATTAACGGAATTGAACAGAATGACAAGAGTTGGAAGGGAGCTTGGAGGTCTTCTAGTCCAACCTGCTGCTCAAGCAGAAGACCCTCTGCCATTCCAGACAAATAGCTGCCCAATCCCTTAAAGCAGGGGTCCCCAACCCCCAGTCCGTGGACCGGTATCGGGCCGTGGCATGCCAGCACAAACAAGCAAAGCTGCAGGCAGCACACAAAACCATGCATTCTCCGGTCCGGGGAAAAGCCTTTCTCCACAGAACCGGTCCCTGGTGCCCAAAAGGTTGGGGGCCTCTGCCTTAAAGCCCCTAGTGATGGAGCATCCACAACTGGAGGCAAGCTGGTCTACTGGTTTATTGTTCTCACTGTCAGGAAGTTTCCCCTTAGTTCCAGGTTGCTTCTCTCCTTTGTAAGTTTCACTCCGTTGTTTCTTGTTCTGCCTTCCGGCGCTTTGGAGAATAGCTTGACTCCCTCTTGTTTGGGGAAGCCCCTTGAATATTGGAGGACTGCTCTCATGTCACTCCTCGTCCTTCTTTTCACTAGACCAGACCGTATATTTGAATTTATAACTTGAATTTATCATTTGAATTTACAATTTGAATTTGTAATTTGGTTTTCGGCACACAGCTTTCCTCAAATCTTTGTGCCTGTTTCTGGAGAAAGAGAGAGCTACATCGCCGTCAAAATACAGATTCATTTCTTTACATAGACGTAGAACAGATCGGTCCGATTATCTCAGCAGCTTAGATGACAGCGTCCTGTTTGTACAGAGTGTGTTTCTTGGTGAATCTGTCTCAGTTGCGACCGTTCCTCCATATATATTTTTTTAGAAACATTGTCATGTATAAACAGAGGCATAGAATCAAGATCACACGAAGTATTAGTACTGCTTTATAAAACCCTAGCAAGAGCACACCTGGAATACTGCGGCCAATTTTGGTCACCATATCACAAAAAAGACATTGAGAATTTAGAAAAAATTCAGAGAAGAGCAACTAAGATGATCAAAGGCCTGAAGACTAAAACATATGAAGAACGGCTGCGGGACTTGGGTTTGGCTAGTCTAAAGAAAATAAGAAATAGGAGAGACATGATAGCAGTGTTCCGGCATCTGGGGGGCTGCCACAAAGACGAGGGGACCAGGTTATTCTCCAAAGCAGCAGAGGGCAGGACAAGAAACCATGGTTGGAAACTGATCAAAGAGAGAAGCAACCTGGAATTAAGGAGAAACTTCCTGACAGTGAGGACAATTCACCAGTGGAATAGAAGTTGCCTCCAGAAATCGTGGGCGCTCCATCACTGGAGATTTTCAAGAAGAGACTAGACATTCACCTGTCTGAGATGGTATAGGTTCTCCTGCTTGAGCAGGGGGCTGGACTAGAAGACCTCCAAGGTCCCTTCCAGCTCTATTCTATTCTATTCTATTCTATTCTATTCTATTCTATTCTATTCTATTCTATTCTATTTCTTTTTTCTTATTTCTTCTATTCTATTCTATTTTTTTCTTATATTCTATTCTATTCTATTTTATTCTACTCTACTCTACTCTACTCTACTCTACTCTACTCTACTTAATCTACTCTCAATAAAGATTCTATTCTATTCTATTCTATTCTATTCTATTCTATTCTATTCTATTCTATTCTATTCTATTCTATTCTATTCTATTCTATTCTACTCTACTCTACTCTACTCTACTCTACTCTACTCTACTCTATTCTATTTTTTCTTCTATTCTATTCTATTCTATTCTATTCTATTCTATTCTATTCTATTCTATTCTATTCTATTCTATTCTATTCTATTCTATTCTATTCTATTCTAAAGTAGTCCTCGGCTTACAATCATAATGGAGCTAGGAGTTTTCATGGTAAGTTAGGATAGTCATATGTTGAGACCAGACCTGATTTTATGACAGCTGCCTTTACAGTACTTCGTGAACACAGGGTAGAGCCAAAAGCGCCTCCTGGCACAGGTAAACTGGTAGAGGCAGAGCTTTCAAGGTTAGACATCCTTCATTGAAGACAAACTCTAGAATGCTGGTCCCCGTGATCAAAAATGAAGAGGCGGTTTAAAAAGGAACATGGGAATATATCTTTGAACAAATGACATTATCTGTTTGTCTTGATGGGCTTTATTTATTTATTTATTTATTTATTTATTTATTTATTTATTTATAAGCTGACTTTGTAATAATGCCGCTTGGGGGGGGGGAAGCCCTAATAAGCAGGCATATACATTGAATGAAGGCTATTGCTAAGCACATTTGATTTGTGCTTAGATTGTAAGCCACCCTGAGTCTTCGGAGAAGGGCGGGATATAAATGGGATTAAAATAAAATAAATAAATAAATATTTACATGAGCTGGTGAAGACTCTGCAGGATTTCAGGTGAGACTCTTCCCCTCCCCTGCCCGCCCCAAAGATGCTAACGTCTTCTGCCTGCAAAATAAAAGTAAAAAATCAGTCGGCGAGTTTTAGCTCTCCACTGTCTCTGAAAGATTTCCAAAAGATTCTGTATAAAGGAGTGGGAAGAACCTAGGTTACGGGTAGGCAACCTTGGCAATTTTATGACTCGTGGACTTCAACTCCCAGAATTTCTGAGCCAGCATGAGGGAACTATGGCACCTTCATGACTTGTGGACTTCAACTCCCAGAATTCCTCAGCCAGCATGGGGGAACTATGGCACCCTCATGACTTGTGGACTTCAACTCCCAGTATTCCTCAGCCAGCATGGGGGAACTATGGCACCTTCATGACTTGTGGACTTCAACTCCCAGAATTCCTCAGCCAGCATGGGGGAACTATGGCACCCTCATGACTTGTGGACTTCAACTCCCAGAATTCCTCAGCCAGCATGGCTCAGCTCGGAAAACTCTCCCTTTTCCCTCAGCGTGGCTGGCTCAGGAATTCTGGGAGTTGAAGTCCACAAGTCATAAAAGAGCCAAGGTTGCCTACCCCTGTTCTAGGGACATATTTGAAAAACAGACATGGCACAGAGATGGAAGGAGATTTTGCCAGTCACATGATCACAAAAAGTGATCACATAACCCCGCGACATTGCGACCGTCATAAATTGGAGCCAGTTGCCAAGTGTCTGATTTTGATCACGTGACCTCGGGGAGGCTGCAACAGCCGTAAGTGTGAGAATGTGAAAACCGGTCATAAGTCACTTTTTCAGTGCCCTAGTCACTAAACAAATGCTTGTCCGTCAAGGACTACCTGTATACAATAAGCCTAGGGAAATAATTGCTCCTTTCCCATAACCTGCTTGGGTCAAACCAGTAAACCTCATCATGGTATAAAGTGATAACTGGGGTGATGGAACCAGTTAAGATGTTGACTTCGATTCTATTAACGGGTTCAACTAACTCCATGTTTAACAAGGTTGTTTGTTGGGTCCACCCAGCACTGCATAAGTAGCAGTAACTCATGAGCCAAACTTGTCTTCTCTCTCTCTCTCTCTCTTGCAGTTATGGCCTGCCCCAATCTTGATGGCGTGGAGTTATTGGATCTCCTCTTTGACGGGCAGGATGGGGTCCTTCGCAATGTGGAGCTGGGATCCTCAGAGGCCCCTTGGATGGCGCAAGAAGGCAGAGTGAGCAGATGGCACTGGGTTGAGAACGGGGGCAAGAGCTGGGCAAGACCTAGGAACAGGGGTAGGCAACCTTGGCTCTTTTATGACTCGTAGACGTCAATACCCAGAATTCCTGAACCAGCCAGGCTGACTCAGGAATTCTGGGAGTTCAAGTCCACAAGTCATAAAAGAGCCAGGGTTGCCTACCCCTGACCTAGGAGAATAGAGTTAACTGCTCCATTCCAGCAAAAAGTATTGAAAATATCCAATGCTGAGTGCCAAACTTTATAGCCCGACACCTGGAGGTTAATATCACAAAGAAGAGGAAGTTAAACAATAGTGGTAGGATAGTTCTTTGCAGAAGAAGCACATTTACATCCCCTGAAAGGAGAAATACTGAAACGCTTCTTGTTGAAGAAATACAGAAACTTGCAACAAAACACAAATTAAGCCCAGAAAAGTGTTAGAAAGAAACTCAAAACTGCCCCATCTTGACTCTCCTTAGTATAAGAGGAAGACACGCTTTCAAGCTTTCAAAATTCTGCTATTATTGCCTAAATTAGCAGAGCTCTGGTATCACTTGTAGAGTCTCTCTTTTCTTACCTGGCCTATCTTGTGGGTCTGACAGTGCCCTTGACTAAAGCAACGGGTCAGTTCCCCACGGAAAATGTTCTACTCATTATTTTTGCAAGCGTTAAACGGAACAGAAGTGGGGAGGAAGAGGGATACCAACCAAGGAGAATATTTGTAGCTTAGGGTTGAAATAAGGGATCATTGGTGCTCTCTGAGCTTGGTTTTTTCCTTGCAGACATTTCGTTACCCAAACTAGATAAAGCACTGATGATGTTAGCTAGTTTGTTGGAATGTATTTCTATGCAGCAACTACAATAGTAGTCAACCAGTAGATGGCAGCATTTACAAGTTTGGATCTATGCCAGTATACTCTGCTTTTTTGTTCTGAGTAGAGTTCCCTGTTTCCTGTTACAGTTACATAGCTGAGCAGTAAAGCACATGGTGACAGTACTCTTTGTTTGCTGTATATGATGCTATGTATAAACAGAATTTCTAACAAAAACAAGCAAGTTCAGAGAACACCAAGGACGCCTCAGAGGGATACCAGCTTAATTCTGGTCTTCCATTTTACTAGATATTGTCCTTATCAGGTATTATTGCACTCTCTGCTGTTAAGACAAAAATGGCTTATTTTTCAATGAATCTAAAACTCAGAATATCCTCTTTCTGGGCCTAGTTAAAATGGTTCAGAATGATACTAATGGCTTGTGTAACACCCAAGAATTTTGAGTTTGCTCTGTGGAAGCTTTGCTAGTAAGAAGGTTGCTTTCTAAGGTGGATTTTTTCATGGAGAACCTCTACGTCCTGTCTGAAGGTGTTGCTGAACCCTCAAGATAATGAGGACTTCATCAACTCCATCCTGGGAGCGGCAAACACCGTCCTAGATTCTCCAAGATGGTCTCCAGCTGCCAGTGACAGTGGCATATCTGAGGATCCACATTCTGACCAGCTGGACAGCCCTCCACATTATGTTCCAACTGGAAGCCCGGAGGCCTACTCTGATGGAAGCTCAGCCGCTGACCTGGCCTACGTCCCCTGCCAGGACTCCTGTCAAGCCTTACCGGCCCTAAACCGGCCAGCCGCCCAGCTGAGAGAGATGGATGTCTCTATAGACTTCAGTGAGTGCCCTGTTTTTTCCTTCCTGGAATGTCAAAACAAGTGAACCCCCATCGCTGGGCCGCTGGAGAGAAGGCCACACGGCGTCCACACAGGGAGAAACTTAAGCAGAGGAAACGAGCGCATAGACACCAGCTGGTCCATCGGTGTGAGCGCCAGTTTTCATCAGCCCCATTCAGTCCTTTGTCCCGAATGGCCTAGGGCACAGGTCCCCAACCTTTGGGGCATCAGGGACTGCTTCCACGGAGGGAGGCTTTTACACAGACTGGAGGGTGCGCGGTTTTGTGTGCTGCCTGCATCCCGCAGATGGGGCTTTGTGTGTTTGCGCGGACCGGTTGCAGGCATGCCACGGACCAGGGGTCAGGGACCCTGGTCTAGGGTCTCCTGCTTGTGAAAGGGGGGGGGGAGGTTGGACTAGAACAGAGCTTTTCAACCTTTTCACCCATTGTACCACTTTTAGGATACGGCAACATCTAAGTACCACCAGTCACCTAGCAAGGTGTCAAAAACATGATGACCAAAAGAAAAAAAAGGAAAAAAGTGATGAAGTACAGATAGTCCTTGATTTACAACTGTTTGCTTAGTGACTGTTCGAAGTTACGATGGCACTGAAAAAAGTGCCCCCCCCAAGCCACAGCCGAGCAAGACACCTGCCTGCCCGCCCGGCGGCGCTCTTCCTCCTGTCCGAGGTTTTCATTGTTGTGAGCATTTCTGTTGAGGATTGGCAGTGGGGGGGGGGGTGGGGGATTGGTTTTTATCCCCCCCCACCCCCTACTAGGTGGTTGCAGCAGGTTTTGGTCACTTCACATGACCCTGAGACACGCTGACCGTCATAAATATGAATCAGTTGCCAAGCGTCTGAATGTAAACCACAAGACCCTGCAGATGCTGCAACATTCCAGCTGATCGGCGCTTCTTCTGGGCTCAGCGGAAGCGCCGGGATCAGCGCCGAGATCCAGCTGGATCCTGGTGCTGATCCTGGCGCTTCCGCTTAACCCCGACAGCCCTGCAGCTCCCGCTGTCTCTCGCTCAGGCTTGTGCGGTGCTGCCACCGGTTCAGCTCATTCCCCTCCCCCGCTACCACTTCTCTAGGAAGGTCGCGTACCACCTGCCAGGTGCCAATGTACCACAGGTGGTACCTGTACCACTGGTTGAAAAGCCCTGGACTAGAAGACCTCCAAGGTCCCTTCCAACTTTGTTATTCTGCTAAACAGAGAGAAGGAAAACGAGAATGACAGCTCAAAACACACAGAGGATATATGATATCATTACATATGATATATATGTCGACAGATTATGGGCAGTTAGCCCAAAGAAACAAGATCTATAAATTGGCTTCCGCAGGATACATTTAGTCCTCGACTTACAGCCACAACTGAGCCCCAAATTTATGTTGCTAAGCGAAACAGTTGTTCAGCGAATTTTGCCCCAGTTTACAACTGTCCTTGCTACATTTGTGAAGCAAATCACTGCAGTTATTAAATTTGTAACGCCATTGTCAAGGGAATATGGCTTTCCCATTGACTTTGCTGGTCAGAAGGTTGCAAAAGGGGATCACATGATTTCCCCCCCCCCCCGGGACACTGCGACCGTCATAAATAGGATCCAGTTGCCAAGCATGTGAATGCTGCAATGGTCACAAGTGCGAAAAATAGTCATAAGTCACTTTTTTCAGTGCCGTGGTAACTTTGAGCAGTCACTAAATGAACTGTTGTAAGTTGAGGACTCCCTGACTTACAGATCTTTGATCCAACGATCCGTACATTGGATTTAGTGTTAAAATAACTTTAACACTGCGATTTAACATTAAATCACCATCTAGTGGACAGGCCGTGCATAGATATGGCTGCCCTCTGAAGAGTGAGAATAATAAATAACAACAACAACAATAATAATAATAATAATAAAGTTGGAAGGTACCCTGGAGGTCATCTAGACCAACCCCCCACTCAGACAGGAAACCCTATACAATTTCAGACAAATGGCTGTCCAGTCTCTTCTTAAAAACCTCCAGTGTTGGAGCATTCATTACTTCTGGAGGCAGGTTGTTCCACTGGTTAGTTGTTCTAACTGTCAGGAAGTTTCTCCTTAGTTCTAGGTTGCTTCTCTCCTTGACTAGTTTCCATCCGTTGCTTCTTGTCCTGCCTTCAGGTGCTTTGGAGAATAGCTTGACTCCCTCTTCTTTGGGGCAGCCCCTGAGATACTGGAAGACTGCTATCATGTCCCACCTTGTCCTTCTCTTCATTAAACTAGACAGACCCAATTCCAGCAACCCTGTCAGGCATCCAGGTTTGAACCCCCAAAGGTGCTTCAGAGTGTACCGGAGCACAAAAATGGCCCATGTCTGTAATCCCTTAAAACATCCACCTCTTTTCCCTGAACTGCAAAAGCAGCTTTTGCGACGACAGAAGTGACATTTGATTTGCTGCCTTGAAAACAGTCCAGGAAACGGGCTGCCTCAGGACTTTCAAAATGATGGCATCCTCCATCAGATTGTAAACATATGAAGCAATATTCCTCCAAGTGAGGCTAAAATTAGGAAGAAATGGAACTTACCTTAAATGTCTTCTCCCTTTGATGTGGCAGAATCCATTGGTTGAAGTAGTGAGGTACAGATTAGCTGAAACTTGGCCCAACCGTAGCAGCTGCGAGAAGGATCTCGGCGTCCTAGTGGACCATCATGTAAACATGAGCCAGCCGTGTGCTGCAGCAGCCAAAAAAGCTAATACAATCCCAGGCTGCATGAACAGAGGGATAGAATCGAGATCACGTGAAGTGTTAATACCACTTTACGATGCCTTGCTAAGATGAGACCTGTCCAGTTCTGGTCACCACATTATATATATAAAAAAAGATGATGAGATTCTGGAAAGAGTGCAGAGAAGAGCAACAAAGATGATCAGGGGACGGGGCTAAAACATATGAAAAATGGTTGCAGGAATTGAGTTTGTCTAGTTTAGTGAAAAGAAGGATTAGGGGTGACATGACAGCAGTCTTCCAGTATTTGATAGGCTGCCACAGAGGAGTCAAGCTCTTCTCCAAAGCGCCCGAAGGCAGGACAAGAAACAACGGATGGAAACTAATCCAGGAGAGGAACAACCTAGAACTAAGGAGAAATTTCTTGAAAATTAGAACAATTAATCAGTGTTACAGTTTATGTTCAGAGGTGGTGGGTGCACCATCACTGGACTTTTTAAAGAAGAGACTGGACAGCCACCAGTCTGAAATGGCATAGGGACTCATGCTTGAACAGGGTTTGGACTAGATCAGGGCTTTTCATCCAGTGGTACGGGTACCACCTGTGGTACATCGGCACCTGGCAGGTGGTACGCGACCATCCTAGAAAAGTGGTAGCGGGGGAGGGGAAGGAGCTGAACCGGTGGCAGCACCGCACAAGGCCGAACGAGAGACGGCTGGAGCTGCAGGGTTGTCGGGGCTCAGCGGAAGCGCCAGGATCAGCTCCAGGATCCAGCTGGATCTCGGCGCTGATCCCGGCGCTTCTGCTGAGCCCAGAAGAAGCGCCGATCAGCTGGAATGTTGCAGCATCTGCAGGGTCTTGTGATTTACATTCAGACGCTTGGCAACTGATTCATATTTATGACGGTCAGAGTGTCCCAGGGTCATGTGAAGTGACCAAAACCTGCTGCAACCACCCAGCAGAGGGGGGGGGAATAAAAACCAATACTCCCACCCCCACCACCTCCACCCCCGCTGCCAATCCTCAACAGAAATGCTCACAACAATGAAAACCTCGGACAGGAGGAAGAGCGCCGCCGGGCGGGCGGGCAGGCAGGGGTCTTGCTCAGCTGTGGCTTGGGGGGGGCATTTTTTTCAGTGCCATTGTAACTTCGAACAGTCACTAAGCGGACTGTTGTAAGTCGAGGACTACCTGTACTTCATCACTTTTTTCCTTTTTTTTTTGTTTTTGGGTCATCACGTTTTTGACACCTTGCTAGGCGACCGGTGGTCCTCGGATGTTGCCATATCCTAAAAGCGGTACAGTGGGTGAAAAGGTTGAAAAGCCCTGGAATAGATGACCTCCGAGGTCCCTTCCAGTTCTGTTATTCTGTTATAAGTCAGCCAGTTGAATGGAGATTCTCCGTCATCCAGGTCACGGTTGTCCCCAAGGTGCTTTTTTTCCCCCATGAGGCAACTGGATTTTTGTTTCCCTTTGAAGACGTTTCGCTTCTCACCCAAGAAGCTTCTTCAGTTCTTGTTGTGACTCAGGGCCAGCCTGTGGGTCCGGCAGCCGGCTCAGATGTCTCGGATGACTCAGATGAGGGGGAGGAGGAGGGTGTGGAAGACGAACTGGCTGATGATGGCTTGGAGGCTTCGCAGAGCCCCCAGCCGGGGCCCTCTTCTCAGCTGCATGAGCCCGATAGTGCGGAGGATGATGACCCACAGCTGGCCCTGTTCAAGGACGCCCGACGCAGGAGGCAGTCGAGCAGGACCAAGCAGAGAAAGGCTGTGGGACTCCTCGGGAGGAGGCACAGGGAGGCCACGCCCTGAACTCTAAATAAAAGGAGTGTTTGGGGAAGGGCTGGTTGCTGAAAGCAACCCTTCCGTTTGAGTATTCAAGTTCCAGTGTTTTGTTTCTTGTTCTGTTGTTTGAGTAATAAATCTTGGCAGACGCTTCCCAGCCTCAGACGCTCTCCAGTCTCTACTGTTTGAACAGGGGTTTGCCTTATTGCAAGGCCGGTAGCAGGCTGGTTCAGAACAGTTCTGCTATTCCCCACTGTCCAGTTAAAGCTGAAGAAGCTTCTTGGGTGAGAAGCGAAACGTCTTCAAAGAAAAAAAAGAAAAAAAAAGAAAGTCCACTTGCCTGGTGGAAAAAATTAGCCAGCGCTTCTCCGCCTGAGCAACTGTAAGACAAGCGGACTTCAGCTGCCCAGCATTCTCAGAGTTGAAGTCCATTCGTATTAAAGTGGCCGTGGCCGTGGCTCTGGCTGAGACGCCCTGGAGTAACCACTGCAACCTAATAATAATAATAATAATAATAATAATAATAATAATAATAATAATAATAATAATAATAATAATAATAATAATAATAATAATAATATAATAATAATAATAATTTAATTTTTATACCGCCCTTCTCCCGAAGGACTCAGGGCGGTGTACAGGGCAATACAATGAAATACAATATATAAAAATATAAAAAGAAATATTAAATACAATAGCCCAATTCAATAAGACCCCCTCCAAGTGCTAAGTGGAGTTTGGAACAATTAAGGTGGCCTTGGAAATGTGAGTGTGACATTTTCATTAGACAGCAACGCGGAGCAGAAGAGCTTTTTCCCCAGAATCCTAAGATCCTGATTGTTGCAAGATGGAAGCCGGGACACCAATCTCAAACGTTTGGGCTTTTAGTGTAAAATTAACATTTTCTTCCTCCAGGCGCGCACTGATGTTAACTTTGTCGTTATCGAACCATCGCCGCCAGAACTCAGATTAGCGAGTAACCAGAAAAGCCTGAGTGACCTCTGAGGTGTGGCCGTCAGTCAGATAAGATAATAATGTACTGGAAGAACAAACTTTTATCTGCTGCAAAGCAGTTCCCGTGTAGATTGAAAAGCTGGATTTTTATTTATTTTTTCCCCGTTCCCTAACCAGCACGTTCCTTCCTTAATTTCTTTTGCAGATATGTGGACTGCTGGGTTTTACCCAGAGGAGATGCAAGTAGCAGATGCCACCCATCAAAATCCACCCTCCTGCACGCTCACCATTAAGGACCTCCTTCTTTCAACCAACTCTGAAATGGCAAGTCTTTCGGTCCTAATGAGGACGATGGAGATTTTTTTAAAAAAATTCCATTTATATCCCGCCCTTCTCCGAAGACTCAGGGCGGCTTACAAGCTTAGCAGTAGCCTTCATTCTATGTATATGCCTGCTTATTAGGGCTTTTTCACACACACCCCAAGCGGCATTATTACAAAGTCAGCTTAATTGCCCCCAACAATCTGGGTCCTCATTTTACCTACCTCGGAAGGATGGAAGGCTGAGTCAACCTTGAGCCTGGTGGGATGCGAACCTGCACTAATTGCAGGCAGCTGGTGTTACTTAAGGAGGCATTAGCCCACTGCTCCACCAAGGAGATATCTAGAGACCCAGTTAATTTTTTTTGTTAACCGTTATTCCTAAGAACACTTGAAGACGGTTTCTAAGGAATCAGGTTTGACTCTGGAAAAAGTGCAGGGGCAACAAAGATGGCCTTGGGGGGTGGGGTAGATGGTAAAACGTACAAAGAACTATGGTACCTGACTCAATAGTAGTCACTATGAGAGGGATCTCGGAGTCCTAGTGGACAATCCCTTAGATATTTTTTTATTTATTTTAATTCCATTTATATCCCGCCCTTCTCCGAAGACTCAGGGCGGCTTACAAGCTCAGCAGTAGCCTTCATTCTATGTATATGACTGCTTATTAGGGCTTTCACACACACACACACAAGCGGCATTTTTACAAAGTCAGCTTAATTGCCCCCAACAATCTGGGTCCTCATTTTACCTACCTCGGAAGGATGGAAGGCTGAGTCAACCTTGAGCCTGGTGGGATGCGAACCTGCGCTAATTGCAGGCAGCTGGTGTTACTTAAGGAGGCATTAGCCCACTGCTCCACCAAGAGCCCACTGCTCCACCAAGATATGAGCCAGCCGTGTGCTGCAGCTGCCAAAAGAGCCAACGCAGAGCTAGGCTGCATTAACAGAGGGATAGAATCATAATCATAATAGTAAAGTTGGAAGGGACCTTGGAGGTCATCTAGTCCAACCCCCTGCTCAGGCAGGAAACCCTATCCCATTTCAGACAAATGGCTGTCCAGTCTCTTTTTAAAAACTTCCACTGTTGGAGCATTCCCAGCTTCTGGAGGCAGGTTGTTCCACTGGTTAATTGTTCTCACCGTCAGGAAGTTTCTCCTTAGTTCCAGGTTGCTTCTCTTTTTGATTAGTTTCCATCCGATGCTTCTTGTCCTGCCTTCAGACGCTTTGGAGAATAGCTTGACTCCCTCTTCTTTGGGGCACCACCTGAGATATTGGAACACTGCTATCATGTCACCCCTCGTCCTTCCCTTCATTAAACTAGACCAGAGGTAGGCAACCTCGGCTCTTTCATGACTCATGGACTTATGACTCATGGACTTCAACTCCCAGAATTCCTGAGCCAGCTTGGCTGGCTCAGGAATTCTGGGAGTTGAAGTCCATGAGTCATAAAAGAGCCGAGGTTGCCTACCCCTGAACTAGACATGCCCAATTCCAGCAGCTGTTCTTTATATCAAGATCCTGTGAAGTGTTAATGCCACTTTAAAATGCCATGGTGAGACCACACCTGGAATACGGCATCCAGTTTTGGTCACCACAATGTAAAAAAGATGTTGAGACTCTAGGAAAAAAAAGTGCAGAGAAGAGCAACAAAGATGATTGGGGGACTGGAGGCTAAAACATACAGGGAACGGTTGCTGAAATTGGGCATGTCTGGTTTAATGAAGAGAAGGACCAGGGGGGACATGATAGCAGTGTTCCAGTATCTCAGGGGCTGCCCCAAAGAAGAGGGAGTCAAGCTATTCTCCAAAGCGCCTGAAGGCAGGACAAGAAGCAACGGATGGAAACTAGTCAAGGAGAGAAGCAACCTAGAACTGAGGAGGAATTTTCTGACAGTGAGAACAATTAACCAGTGGGATGACTTGCCTCCAGAAGTTGTGGGTGCTCCATCACTGATGATTTTTTAAAAGAGACTAGACTACTGCCTGTCGGGCATGGTATAGTAAATAAATTTGGGCCTAGAGCATAGAAAACGAAGGCTTATAGCAGAGGTCTTCAAACTTGGCCCTTTGATGACTTGTGGACTTCAACTCCCAAAATTCCTCAGCCAGGCACACTGGCTGAGGAATTCTGGGAGTTGAAGTCCACAAGTCATCAAAGGGCCAAGTCTGAAGACCCCTGGTCCCGGGTCTCCTGCTTGAGCAGTGGGCTGGACTAGAGGACCTCCGAGGTCCCTTCCAACTCTGTTATTCCATATTCTTTGATGGGGATATCTAGAAACCCAGTTTATTTTATTTTTTTAATGGTTATTTCTAAGAACATTGAAGATGCTTCTTCCAGGTCAGATCATTCTTACCTTGTGCTGTTCTAGCACCAGCAGGCTGTCAACTCCGCAGTGATGAGGCAAACCCCTGGGACTTGCCAGGAGCTGATGCTGACTGAGGATGAGAAGAAATTGCTGACTAAGGAAGGTGTGACTCTTCCAAGCCAGCTCCCTCTCACCAAGGTAAGCAGCACTGAGGCCGTGCTTTTTCTCAAATGCTATTGGGGATTACTAATTAATACAGGTAGTCCTCAGACCTACGACCGCAATCGAGCCCAAGGTTTGCATCGCTCAGCAAGAAAAGTCATTCAGTCAGTTTGTCCCGTTTCACGACATTTTTGCCACAGCTAGTAAGCGAGTCAGGCCGTCGTTAAGTGAATTAGGCCATCGTTAAGTGAATTAGGCCATCGTTAAGCGAATTTGGCTTCCCCCCTTGAGTTTTCCCAGCTGAGAAGGTTGCAGATGGTGATCATGTGACCGCTAGGTGCAACTATCATTTAAAAACTTGCCACCTGCCCAAATTAATGGTTCTTAAGTGAATCGGGTTCCCCATCGGCTTTTTTTTTTAATCCCATTTATATCCCACCCTTCTCCGAAGACTCAGGGCAGCTTACAATCTAAAGCACAAATCAATGTGCTTAGCAATAGCCTTCATTCTATGTATATCCCTGCTTATTAGGGCTTTTGCCCCCCCCCCCCAGCAGCATTATTACAAAGTCAGCTTTTATTGCCCCCCCCACAATCTGGGTCCTCATTTTACCTACCTCGGAAGGATGGAAGGCTGAGTCAACCTTGAGCCTGGTGGGACTCGAACCTGCACTAATTGCAGGCAGCTGGTGTTACTTAAGGAGGCATTAGCCCACTGCTCCACCAAGGCTCTTCGCTCTTTGCTTGTCAGAGGGTCACAAAGGGGGAAATCACACGACCCTAGGACACTGCAACCGTCATAAATATGAGTCAGGTGCCAAGTGTGTGAATTTCCAGCACGTGACCATGGGGAAGCCGCAACAGCTGCAAGTGTGAAAAACAGCCATACATGACTTTTTCCCAGTGCTGTTGTAATTTTGAACAGACACTAGACAAATTGTCGTAAGTCAAGGGCCACCTGTATCGCAACCGCTCTGAACCACACCGACTGGAAAAATACTGGTCCTCTTGTCCAGAATGAACACAATGAGAATGTCATGGATGTACTTTTTGAAATGAAGGGATTAAGTCATTGCACATTATCTCCCAAAGGGACCAAAAAAAAAAAACCTCCTCGAATTTGATAGAAAAAGAAATGGATGTAGTTAAAAACAAAACGGCTAGCTAAGGTGGATCTCTTTGCACCGGCAGTACGAGGAACGCATTCTCAAGAAGATCCGTAGAAAGATCCGGAACAAGCAATCAGCTCAGGAAAGTCGCAAGAAACGGAAGGAATACATTGACGGTTTAGAAAGCCGGTATGTTATTTCCCCACTTTTCACCTCCCTCATCTTTTTGAGTTTGATCTTGCTGAAAGAAAAATCAGGTCCGGTTCCGAGCTGGGAATAAAATGGAGGCTGCTTTTGAAAGGTGGTTTCTGTTTGTTGACGAGCAGAACCAGCAACAGCCTGCAGTTCTGGGGCAGCTGACCAAATGGAGTGGAGAGTAGGCGGGTTTTTATGGGGATCTGAGACTTCGAAGTGGAAAGGTGTCTGAGTCACGCAATGAGGGAAGCTTTTGCATCTTTTGCTAGTCTAAATGCTGGTGGGTTAATCCTGTTATGTCCTAAAGGTCATGCCCTATCCTTAGAATTTGGGTGGGGGAACGTAAATTCTTAATCCCATCTACCGTGGGGGTTGAAGGCGTTTTCTTTACGAATAGGTTGGCCCCAGTCTTTCTTAATAGGAACGAAATATCCATCTCTAAAGACTTGAGGCCTCTGGTTGAGGCTGTTAAGAAAGACTGGGGCTGCTTTCTGCCTTGGTTAAGACTTTTCTCCATTTCTCCTTTGGGGAAATATAATATTCTGTCCCTTTGTAATATTCCCCCAAAATATTTCATTCTCAGTGGTGCGTGTGTGTGTGCGCACGAGTGCATTCTTACCACAATCTGATCATCAACAAGCTAAACTGGAACATGGATCAAAGTTTCTTGGTTCTGAACACGCAGATGTTGTAAAAAAGAAACAAAAAAAAATAATGACCAGAACTACAGTTACTTAAGGAGAGGCTACGATGTTCCTCCTCCTGTTCTTGTGATGTTCAGGAATATCCCCACAGGCTCATTGCATCCATACGTTTAGAATTGGCGAGATCTTTAGGCACCATCCTACTCCAGCCTCTGGATCACTTTCTCCTTCTACTAAGCTACGTCAGGCCGGAGAACTTTAAAAAAAGATGAATAAACCAGCTGGAAATTAAGTCGTTTCCTCTCTCTTCACCTCGGTTGCCCTTTTGCTTTTCAGGATGTCGGCTTGCACAGCCCAGAACCAGGAGCTCCAACGCAAAGTGGTTCACCTGGAGAAGCAGAACTTGTAAGTGGCGCCGTGGCCCCCGTTCCACGGGGTGCTCGGGCAATGTGGCAATTGGGTGAAGTTTCAAAACAAGCCTGAATAGAGGTAGTCCTCAACTTACGACCACAATTGGGAGCAGAATTTCCTTTGCTAAGCAAGGCCACTTTGTTCAGCGAGTTGCGCCCAACTTTACACACCCTTTTTCGCCACCGTTGATTGTAAGCCGAGGATTACCTATACTGGAATGGAATGGAATGGAATGGAATGGAATGGAATAGAATAGAATAGAATAGAATAGAATAGAATAGAATAGAAAATATGGAATGGAATGGAATAGAATAGAATAGAAAATATGGAATAGAATAGAATAGAATAGAATAGAATAGAATAGAATAGAATAGAATAGAATAGAATATGAAATAGAGTGGAATAGAAAATAGAATAGAATAGAATAGAATAGAATAGAATAGAATAGAATAGAATAGAATAGAATAGAATAGAATAGAAAATATGGAATGGAATGGAATAGAATAGAATAGAAAATATGGAATAGAATAGAATAGAATAGAATAGAATAGAATAGAATAGAATAGAATAGAATAGAATAGAAAATATGGAATGGAATGGAATAGAATAGAATAGAAAATATGGAATAGAATAGAATAGAATAGAATAGAATAGAATATGAAATAGAGTGGAATAGAAAATAGAATAGAATAGAATAGAATAGAATAGAATAGAATAGAATAGAATAGAATAGAATAGAATAGAATAGAATAGAATAGAATAGAAAATATGGAATGGAATGGAATAGAATAGAATAGAAAATATGGAATAGAATAGAATAGAATAGAATAGAATAGAATAGAATAGAATAGAATAGAATAGAATATGAAATAGAGTGGAATAGAAAATAGAATAGAATAGAATAGAATAGAATAGAATAGAATAGAATAGAATAGAATAGAATAGAATAGAATAGAATAGAATAGAAAATATGGAATGGAATGGAATAGAATAGAATAGAAAATATGGAATAGAATAGAATAGAATAGAATAGAATAGAATAGAATAGAATAGAATAGAATATGAAATAGAGTGGAATAGAAAATAGAATAGAATAGAATAGAATAGAATAGAATAGAATAGAATAGAATAGAATAGAATAGAATAGAATAGAATAGAATAGAAGCTGGAAGGGACCTTGGAGGTCTTCTAGTCCAGCCCCCTGCTCAAGCAGGAGAACCTATATCATTTCAGAGAAGTCTAGTCTCTTCTTAAAAATCTCCAGGGATGGAGATGGGCCTCCCCTCCCCCAGTGTGCTTGGCATTCACTGAATCAGTAGAAGAAATTCTGGCCTGGTTAAATTTCCTGAATTTGCCCTCTGCTCCCCACAAAACCTGATCCTAATGGGGACCCTCGTTCTCCTCCTACATTTTCCCCCAGGTCTCTCCTGCAGCAGCTGAAGAAACTCCAGACCATTGTGATGCAATCCAGCGGCAAGGCTGCCCAAACGAGCACCTGTGTGGCGGTACGTCGGGGATTGTGTACGCGCGTGCGTGGGCAGATTATGGCTAGTCCTCGATTTAGGGCCACAATGGAGCCCAAAATGTATGTTGCCAAGGGAGACAGTCGTTAAGTGAGTTGTGCCCCACTTGACGGAGCTTTCTTGCCACAGTTGTTATGTGAATCCCTGCAGTTGTCAAGTCAGTAACGTGACTGTTCAGTGACTCTGGCTTCCCCATTGAGTGGAAGGTCGCAAAAGTGGATCGCGTGACCCTCCCCCCCCCGGGTCATAAGTATGAGCCTGAATTTTGATCACGTGATCCCTATCGTAAGTGTGAAAAACGGTCCTATGTCACGTTTTTTTTAGGGCCGTTGTAACTTCGAACGGTCACTAAACGTTGTAAGTTGTAAGTTGAGAACTACCTGTACAGGAATAACGGTGCCTAACTAATTTTTTTTCCCTGGGCAATTTAGCATGAGAGAGACTGCAGTGGCTTCTGAAACCATGTGTTGTTGTTGTTGTTTTTTAAAAAAAAAATTGGCACCTTTCAGACCTGTGGATTTCTTTCCAGTCATTTGCACTTATCCCTCAATAATTTACACCTTTTTTTTGCTGGCTTCCAGTGTTTACGTAAGGTCCCCCCCCCAAAAAAAAATGCCCATTGGGGAAATTAGACTGACTTAACGACTGATGCTGTTCACTTAACAACCACGCTGTGTGCTTATCGCTTGCCACAAAAATGTCCCCCCCAAAAATTGGATCTGGCCTCAATTTGGTGGAGCAGTGGGCTAATGCCTCCTTAAGTAACACCAGCTGCCTGCCATTAGTGCAGGTTCGAGTCCCACCAGGCTCAAGGTTGACTCAGCCTTCCATCCTTCCCAGGTAGGTAAAATGAGGACCCAGATTGTTGGGGGCAATAAGCTGACTTTGTAATAATCCCGCTTGGGGGTGTGTGTGTGAAAGCCCTAATAAGCAGGCATATACATAGAATGAAGGCTACTGCTAAGCTTGTAAGCCGCCCTGAGTCTTCGGAGAAGGGCGGGATATAAATGGAAATAAAAAAAAAGTTACAACTACAATGACTTCCAAGGGTAATTCCAGGCTGAGTCCCAGTCGTAAGTCGAGGACTATTCTACAGACTCTTGCCACCTTAACCCAGAGGACTGTAGCAACTGGGGTCAGAGGAAGAGGGATGGGAAGAGCAAGCCAGTGGGACGACGTGCCTCCAGACGTTGTGGATGGCTCCACAAACACTGAAGGGTTTTAAGAAGAGATTAGACAGCCGTTTGTCCAGAATACTATAGGGTTTCCTGCTTAGGCAGAGGGTTGGACTAGAAGACCTCCAAGGTCCCCTTCCAACTCTTTCATTCTGTTCTGATGCTTCCAGGATGGGTGGAGAGCGCTTCGCTTCCGCAGTGGGGGAAGTCCCTAATTTAAGAGGCGATGGATCAAAAGTACCTCCAGCCTCATTTTCTATCCCCAGTGGGGCCAGGGGAACTCATCCATATAGGGTAGGGGTCTTCAAACATGGCCCTTTTATGACTCGTGGGCTTCAACTTCCAGAATTCCTCAGCCAGGCACGCTGAGATTTGATCTTGATGGAAGAGTGGAGTGGAGTGGAGTGGAGTGGAGTGGAGTGGAGTGGAGTGGAGTAGAGTAGAGTAGAGTAGAGTAGAGTACAATAACAGAGTTGCAAGGGACCTTGGAGGTCTTTCACTCCAACCCCCCACTCAAGCAAGAAATCTATACAATTTCAGATGCATAGTTGTCCAATCTCTTCTTAAAAACCTCCAGTGATGGAGCACCCACAATTTCTGGAGGCAGGTAGTTCCACTGATTAATTGTCCTCATTCTCAGGTAATTCCTCCTTAATTTCCAGGTTGCTTCTCTCCTTGGTTAGTTTCCATCCATTGCTTCTTGTCCTGCCTTCATGTGCTTTGGAGAAAAGCTTGACTGCCTCTTCTTTGGGGCAGCCCCTGAGATATTGGAAGGCTGCGATCATGTCCCCCCTGGTCCTTCTCTTCATTAAACTAGACATGCCCGATTCCTGCAACCCTTCTTCACATGTTTTAGTATCCAGTCCCCTAAGGGGAGAATAACGGAATAAGAACAGACTGTCAAGAGTCGGAAGGGACCTTGGAGGTCTTCTAAGTCCAACCCTCTGCTCAAGAAAGATACCAGCGTCTTTTTATTTGCTCCTCAGGTCTTGCTGCTTTCCTTTGCTCTGATCATCTTCCCGTCCATTGGCCCTTTCACCCGCAACAAGGCTGAGACCAGGGGCGACTTTGTACCTGTGCGAGGTGAGCAAGGAGGCTGTGTAGGTGGGCGGGCATCTGGGCAAGGAGGAGAGGAGACACAAGTTGGCTGGAGCAGGCTGTCCCCTGGCCTAATTGGCAATGCTAGCAGGAAAGTTGATGATTAATCCTGACAAAGAGCCCAACGTTGATTAGGCTGATTCACGCCCCCCCCCCTCCCCGCTTCAAGTCAGAAGTCCATGAGCTGCGCTGAGGAATTCAGCTCTACGTGGAGAGGAACGTGCTGAGGAACCAACCCACGCCGCCTCTGTCTCGTGAGCTTTAAGCCCAAATATACAAACCGATCTCCCAAGCGAGAGAAAGGAAAAGATGGACTCGCCACCAGATTCCCAAGGAGCCATCTTTGGATCCCAAGGATTTATAGAGGCGTAGATAACTTCTAGGGACGTGGTGGCTCAGTGGGTTAGGACGCTGAGCTCGTCAATTAGAAGATTGGCAGTTTGGTGGGTCGAATCCCGAGTGCCGCGTAACAGAGTGAGCGCCTGTTACTCGTCCCAGCTTCTGCCAACCTAGCAGTTCGAAAGCATGTAAAAAATGCAAGTAGAAAAATAGGGACCACTGCGGTGGGAAGGTAACAGCGCTCCGTGCGCCCTTGGGGTCTAGTCATGCCGGCCACATGACCACGGAGACGTCCTCGGACAAGCGCTGGCTCTTCGGCTTTGAAACGGAGATGAGCACCAGCCCCTAGAGTCGGAAACGACTAGCACGCATGTGCGGGGGAACCTTTACCTTTACCTAAGATAACTTCTGCTTATATCACCGAGTCGAATCCGTGTGTTTGAAGTTCCTAGTTTAGGTGAGTTTTGCCCAGCCAGGACACAGCCCAGACTTTTAACAGCTTAAAAGCAGCAGTGTCTTAATTTTGGTGACTTTTAAGAATTCAGGGAATTGGAAGTCCACAGGTCTTAAAGTTGGCCCGGTCAGATAGCGCTGGCTTAAAGAGAGAAGAAAGTTCAGTCAGGTCAACTAAAAAATAAGCTCAAAAGTTGGATTACTCAACTTAAAGATAACTTCGACTTATTTCTTAACTGGTGTGAGTTTTGCCCAGGCAGGATACATCAGTGGGGGGTGGGGAGCCCAGAATTTTAATAGCTTAAAACAGGGGTGTCCAACCTTTACAACTTTTAAGATTTGTGGAGTTCCCCAGGTGTGGCTGGAGAATTCTGGGAATTGAAGTCCACAGGTTTTAAAGTCACCAAGGTTGGCTTAAAAGGAGAAAATGGTTCAATCAGGTCAACTGAAAAACATGTTCAAAACTAGAATAGAGTAGAGTAGAAAATAGAATAGAATAGAATAGAATAGAATAGAATAGAATAGAATAGAATAGAATAGAATAGAATAGAATAGAATAGAATAGAATAGAATTACAGGATAGAATAGAATAGAATAGAATAGAATAGAATTACAGAATAGAATTAGAATAGAATAGAATAGAATAGAATAGAATAGAATAGAATAGAATAGAATAGAATAGAATAGAATTACAAATAGAATAGAATAGAATAGAAATACAGAATAGAATAGAAATAAAGAATAGAATAGAATAGAAATACAGAATAGAATAGAATAGAAATAAAGAATAGAATAGAATAGAAATACAGAATAGAATAGAATAGAATAGAATAGAATAGAATAGAATAGAATAGAATAGAATAGAATAGAATTGAATTACAGGATAGAATAGAATAGAAATACAGAACAGAACAGAATAGAATAGAACAGGACAGGACAGGACAGGACAGGATAGAATAGAATAGAAAAAGAGTTGGAAGGGACCTTGGAGGTCTTCTAGTCCAACCCCCTGCTGAGGCAGGAAACCCTACACCATTTGAGACTTCTACCAAGGCAAGTGGCGCAAGGCAAGGCAAGTGTAGAGATTAGTAGGGAAGGCAATGGACGGTCCCTCAAGAATCCATCCTTTGCCCTTCGCCCCATCCCTTGTGTGCAGCTGTCCCTCATGCTCTATGTCCCTCTCTCTTCCTCCCCCAGTTTTTTCTAGGTCCCTCAACAACGACGCATCCTCTAGAATTGTCCACTCCCTGGGCAAAGAGGCCGAGCAGGGTGGGCAGGAAAGCCTTTGGAAGGAGCCAGCTCCCAGCGCAGGCCACGCTCCCAGCACCTTCATCCGAGATCTCCTGAGGCTTCAGAAGGAGAGCAACCACACAGGGCTCTTCCCAGAAGGCAGAGCTGCATCTTTGGAAGGACTCAGGCCTGGCGTTCCCTATTCGGGCCCAAATTTGACCTCGGTGGCATGGACTGAATCGGAGCAGCCTGGAAAAGGGGTCTTGGAGCAGACGCAGGAGCTGTGACTTCCCATCGGGCTGCTTCCTCTCCCTCGCCGGGCCGGTGGGAACTAAACCAGGACGGGGGATGGGGAGACTGTGTGTATGTGTGCGTGCGTGCGTGCATGCAGCAGTATTGTGTCTCTCCTATTCAGGGGGGACGGGGGGACAAATGTGAAAGAGAGTCGCAGTGTGCGTGAGAGAGAGAGCGAGCAAGGCTTGGGGGCTGAATCCTCCTGGGTTATTTAGGGACCCCCTGAAAAAGACAGGACATGCCCCGGTTCTCCTCTTCCATTTTTAAAACGGGGTGTGTGTGTGTGTGTGCGTGTGTGTTTCTCCAGGACGGGTTTCTCAGCAGATCTGTAGTCGTGGATCCTTAACTGCACTTACCGCAAAGCGTGTCACATCCCCACGTCCCTTGTAGAGCTAAGGGCTTCAGGTGTTTATTATAGGGAAGATGGAGTTTGAAATCTGATTATTATTATTATTATTATTTTGCCGAGCCTTTTTGGCTCCTGAGACTTCTGTTCATCTGGTGTGCAGTGATGATGAATGAAAAACGTGCTTTTCTTTCTTTTTTCTTTTTAGAAGGGATGGGGGGGAAAAGAGAGTCAAAGCTGAAATGTACAGTTACCCCTTACAGCTTTGCCCCCTCCGTTATGCCCACACCCGAGCCCCCAACTTTGTATTTCGAGTGAGTTTTGCCCCACTTTACGACTTCTCTTGCCGCGGTTGTTAAGTGAATCACTGCAGTTGTTAAAGAGAGCGACACGGTTGTGAAGCGAATCTGGCTTCCCCGTTGCCTTTGCTTGTCCGAAGGTCGCAAAAAGGGGCTCATCACAGCCGTCGTAAATGCGAACCAGTGGCCAAGCATCTGAGATTTTTTTGACCACGTTGAGTGTGGAAAAACAGGTCGCAAGTCACTTTTTTGTGACTTTGAACGGTCAGTAAATGAACGGCGGCTAAGTGGAGGGCCACCTGTATATAATCTTTCCGTTGAAAGGTTAAGAGTCCAGAAAGGGAACAACGCTTCATTCAATTCGGCCTCTGCTCTCTTTACTTAAAAAAAAACAACAACTTAAAAACAGGAATATAAAAATGCAACCTGCCTCTATAATAAACTGATAATGGAATGCAGAAAAGACGGAGGGGGGGGGCGCGTTTCTCCTCCTCTCCAGATGGCCGATGCTGTGAGTTGCACGTTTGATTATGTAATGGAAAACGGCTGGTGTTCCGGCAAGCTCAAAACAGCTTTGGGGAGGCGTCTGTTCGGATTATTTTCTTTTGCGTTTGGTGAACTGCCGCTTTTCGGCCCCCACGGTTTGGCGGCTTTCTCTTCTAAGGGCTCAAGCGTGGGGCGGTTTGGTTCGACAGGTGACTCTGCATCTGCTAGGATGAAATCCAAGCACCAAAAGCTAGCTGGGAGCTTTTCGCCGTCTCAGATGTCCTCCTCGTTCCCAACTTCCGGATTTATTTTCTCTCTGGGAAAGCAGCCGTGGATTTATTGGTGTAGTAGTGGAATGCCGAGAAGGCCTTGGGAGAAGGTGAAAGACAAGATGCTGCCAAGGGAACAGCCAGATAAGAGAGGGCTTAGCCTGCAGCTCCCTAAAGGATGGAGAACAAGCTCAGAAGAGACCCTCCCTAAATTCTCAGGCTTTAAAAGAGAGGAGGGAGGGGAGAAATGCTGCCAAGGGAACAGCCAGATAAGAGAAGGCTTAGCCTGCAGCTGCCTAAAGGATGGAGAACAAGCTCAGAAGAGACCTCCCTAAATTCTTAGGCTTTAAAAGAGAGGAGGGAGGGGAGAAATGCTGCTTAGAGAACAGCCAGATAAGAGAAGGCTTAGCCTGCAGCTGCCTAAAGGGTGGAGAACAAGCTCCGAAGAGACCCCCCCCTAAATTCTTAGGCTTTAAAAGAGAGGAGGGGGGGAAATGCTGCTAAGGGGACAGCCAGATAGGAGAAGGCTTAGCCTGCAGCTGCCTAAAGGGTGGAGAACAAGCTCCGAAGAGACCCTCCCTAAATTCTCAGGCTTTAAAAGAGAGGAGGGAGGGGAGAAATGCTGCTTAGAGAACAGCCAGATAAGAGAAGGCTTAGCTTGCAGCTGCCTAAAGGGTGGAGAACAAGCTCCGAAGAGACCCCCCCTAAATTCTTAGGCTTTAAAAGAGAGGAGGGGGGGAAATGCTGCTAAGGGAACAGCCAGATAGGAGAAGGCTTAGCCTGCAGCTGCCTAAAGGGTGGAGAACAAGCTCTGAAGAGACCCTCCCTAAGTTCTCAGGCTTTAAAAGAGAGGAGGGAGGGGAGAAATGCTGTTTAGAGAATGGCCAGATAAGAGAAAGCTTAGCCTGCAGCTGCCTAAAGGGTGGAGAACAAGCTCCGAAGAGACCCCCCCTAAATTCTTAGGCTTTAAAAGAGAGGAGGGGGAAAATGCTGCTAAGGGAACAGCCAGATAAGAGAAGGCTTAGCCTGCAGCTACCTAAAGGGTGGAGAACAAGCTCCGAAGAGACCCCCCCTAAATTCTTAGGCTTTAAAAGAGAGGAGGGGGGGAAATGCTGCTAAGGGAACAGCCAGATAAGAGAAGGCTTAGCCTGCAGCTGCCTAAAGGGTGGAGAACAAGCTCTGAAGAGACCTTGTAAAAGGGAGAGGGAGTGGGGAGAAAGGCTGCTTAGGAATCAGATGAGAGAGGGCTTAGCCTGAGGCTGCATAACAGGTCAAGAAAAAGAATCCCCCCCCCTAGTTCCTTGGGATGTAAAGCAAAGAGTTGCTGGTTAGGGAAGAGTCAAACAAGAGGCAGCCTAGCCCTCTGCTGCATAACGGGCTGAGAAAGGGACTCAGAAGGAGGGGAACACCCCCCACCCCCAGTTTCTCAGGCTGTGAAAGAGACGGCAGGAGATTGGTGCTTTCAGACTTGCACGATTCTGTTAATGTAGCTTTACAGTAGAATAGAATTAGCTTGTCCGGTCAGTTTTTCCCATCTGGTCTGCCTGGTAAGACTGACAGCCCTGGTTTCGCATGATCTAACAAAAGTAAGGGAAAGATGCCAAGTAACAGGAACGTGGGGACCCAGAGCCTTGATCCGGAAGACGTAGGAGCAGGGAGGTCCGCAGGAAAGGTGGCTGGTGAATGGGTGGAGCTTTGTATACCATCATCCTCACCCTCTTGGTTTTTTATTTTTTGAGCCCATCCTGCAGTCAGCCCTGGGTACATATTGAGCGCTCCTGAGCTGATTTTGAAGGATTGGGGGACGGTCCGGGATGAGAACTTGGGACGTGTGTCCCTTTGCAGCCCTGAAAACGCTAGAAGCCGGAGAACAAAAGACCGGAGCTAACGTCTCGCCCGTCACATGTACAATAAATGATTTGAGTTAAAAGGAACGATTGGTCGTCTGATTGATTGGATTTCCCTTTATTATTTTTTTTGCCCCCCTTTAAAGGCTGCACTGGAAAAGTAGGTAGGAAAAAAAAACGAACAGAACAGGTGGGAAGAAGGGAGAGACCCCAAGGAGAAAAGGGGGCGCAAATTAAGACTTAATAAATGTCCCACGCGAACAAAATATTCTGGACTGGACGCTTAGGTAAAGGGGCTTGAAAGCTTCTCCCAGATTCATAAATCACGGGTCATCCTCGCCTTATGAACACAACTCAGCCCCAGATTTCTCTTGCTAAGCGAGACAGTTGTTTGAGTGGGCTTTGCCCCATTTTACGAGGTGTCTTGCCACAGTTGTTAAGCGAACCACTGCGGTCGTCACATTAGGAACACCACTGTAAAGCAACTCTGGCTTCCCCGTTGACTTTGCATGTCAGAAGGTCGCAAAAAGGGGATCACGGGACCTTGAGGCACGGCAACCGACATAAATATGAGTCGCCCGGCAGCTGGATTTTGATCAGGTGACCTTGGGAAGGCCGCAACAGTTGCAAGTGTGAAAAACGGTCCTGAGTCACTTTTTTCCAGTGCCGTCGTAACTTCAGATAGTCGCCAAACGAATGGTTGTAAGTCAAGGACTTACCTGCATAAGAGCAGCCAGCCTGGGGGCTGAAAACCACGGTTCTTTGCGAGCTGCAGATTTCCACCGGGAACAACCCGGCTGCCGCCTTATTGACAGAGACGGCACAATTTTGTTTCCTCGGCATGCGACAACCTCGGAGAGCCCCTTTAAGTGGTTTTAATGGGATAAGACCCCCGCCTTTTCCAAAGACCACCGACCTTGGCGGGTGGCTGTCAGTAGTCCCCCCTCCCCCCCAATCGCTATCCCGAGCAGTCGGGCTGTCTCGACCATTTATTCTTTTTTTAATACCAAAAAAGCTGCCATCTGATTCCTGGCAATGTGAGGCGCTGATCACGCTGCGCGAAACCTGTTCTGGGGCCGGGAAGCGAGAAACGGATCGGTGCGGGCTCTCGCTTGCCAATTTGGCCCTCGTTCAAAAATAACGCGGCAGGTCACAGGGGAGGAAGCCCGGCAGAGCCAGGATCAAAACAGCGATGGAAGGAAAGAAGAGCAGAGATTTGTAAAGGAAAAGGGAGAAAGGACAATATATCCTTTGTCTTTTGCTCGGATTTGGAAACTGACTAGGAGCTGGAACCAGACACTCGAGGCCAAGTGAAGCACTTGGTAAACCAACTTGCTCACGCCAGAAGGCAGATTGACGTGTTTTTGGAGAAGATTAATAGCACATAAAAATAACCGCTAACCCAGCTCCTTTCTAGCACTGATGCTGTTACCTAGTTTGGTAATGAAACGTCTCTAAGAAAACCACCAAGCTCAGAGAGCACCTGGAACCCCACAGAGAAGGGGGGGGGTTTAGTCCTCGGCTTATGACACTTGTGATCAGAATTTATGTTGTTAATCGAGACAGTTGTTAAGTGAAGTCACAAACACACACCGGTTTTACTACCTTTTTGGACGGTCATTAAACAGATCACTGCAGTTGTTAAGAGAGACACGTGCTTGTTCAATGCATCTGGCTTCTCCCATTGATGGTGCTTGTCGGAAGCCAGCCTGGGAGGATCCACAAATGTGTTATCACACAACTCTGGGACGTTGCAACCACCATAAAAACACACCCGTTGCCAAGGGCCTGAATTTTGATTGTGTGCAAGTAGCCCTCCACTTTACGACCACACCTGAGCCCCAAATTTACGTTGCTAAGCGAGAAATTTGTTAAGGACCCTTTTACCCCATCTCTTACGACTGTTCGCCCCGTTTGTTAAGTGAATCGCTGCAGTGCTTAGTCACAAGGTTGTGATGCGAATCTGGTTCCCCCATTGACTTTGCTCGTCAGAAGGTCGCAAAAGGGGACCGCGGGACCCTGCAAACCATCATAAATGTGAGTCGGTTGTCAAGCATCCGAATGCTAAATCGCTTGACTGTGGTGATGCCGCAACGGTCACAAATGTGAAAAAATGGTCGTATAAGGTCACTATTTTCAGTGCCATTCAACTCTGGTCAGTAAACGAACTGTTGTAAGTCAAGGATTCCCTGTACTGTGGGAATGCTACAACACTCAAGATGTGCGACGGCCCGTTTGCAAGGCGCTCTTTCAAGGCTGTCGCACTTTGAGCAGTTACTAAGTGAATGGTTGCTAAGTGTAACTTGCAACTGCTGTCTTGGGGTAATGAATAGGCTAGGCTAGAATTAGAATAATTAAAGAACAGGATAGAATAGAAAATATGGAATAGGATAGAACAGAATATTGAAAAAAAAACATAGAATAGAATGTAGAACAGAACAGGATAACAGAGTTGGAAGGGACCTTGGAGGTCATCTAGTCCAACCCCCTGCTCAGGCAGGAAACCTTATACCATTTCAGACAAATGGCTGTCCAGTCTCTCCTTAAAAACCTCCAGTGATGGAGCACCCACAACTTCTGGTGTCAAGCTGTTCCACTGGTTAATTGTCCTCGCTGTCGGGAAGTTTCTCCTTAGTTCTAGGTTGCTTCTCTCCTTGGTGAGTTTCCATCCGTTGCTTCTTGTCCTGCCTTCAGGCGCTTTGGAGAACAGCTTGACTCCTTCTTCTTTGGGGCAGTCCCTTGAGACGTAATTATCCGAGTTGCCTTTCAGACAAAGCCTGGGATGCCCCAGAGGCCATTTAAGACTATTTCTTTCTTCTTTATTATATTTCTTTATTATATTTGTATACCGCCCTTCTCCCGAAGGACTCAGGGCGGTGAACAGGGCTCATATAAAATGCAAAATACAAAAGTTAAAAGGGAATTAAATAGGAGCCCGAGCTAAAACAATAAATAATGGTATAAAAAACCCGCAATAAAAACCCCAACACATCCCCCATCAGGCCAGGCCGGCTTGTTCAAATAAATAGGTCTTCACAATATAGAATAGAATAACAGAGTTGGAAGAGGCCTCGGAGGTCTTCTAGTCCAACCCCCTGCTCAGACCGGAAACCAACATCTTCCAAACCAAAATCCTTATCCTCATTTCAATGCACGGCTTCCTAAAAGGAACCAGGTTATTTTCAAAGTCTGCCGTTCCCGACCCACGGAACCCCAAACTCCCAAGTGAAAAATTCAGAGTCAGCCGAAGCTTGATCTCCTCCAGACCTCTGGCCTCAGACACTTGTAGGAATCACATCCCACCTTTTTATATAGGCCTTATCATAAAATCCATCGGGTTGTGAAAGCCAGCCCTACCGCAAGCCAAGTGCAGGCAGTCCTCGAATTACGACCCTAATTAAACCCAAAATTTAGAGGGGAAAGGAATGGATTAAAAAAAAAGAACTACAGGACAAAAATCCCGTTGCTAAGCGAGGCAGTTAGGTGGGTCGCGGCCCCTTTGACGACTTTTCCCATGGTTGCTAAGCGAATCGGTGCAGTTGTTACCTGAATCATGGGGTCATTCAACGAATCCTGTTCCCGCCACCCCACCCCACCCTCGACTCCACTTGCTGGAAGCCGGCGGGGAAGGTCTCAAAAGGCGATCCCTGTGACCCCAGGATGCTACGACCGTCGTAAATATATGCCCGTCGCCAAGCACCCGAATTTTGATTACCTGACTTGGGGGGGAAATGCCGCAACGGTTTTAAGTGTGACAATTAGTCCTAAGTCGCTTTTCCAGTGTCGTTTTAACTTTAAAGGAATGATGGTAAGTTCCCTCCCTCCGTGTTGTTTTAAACCAGGCCTGGTTCTCTGGCAAAATCCCCACATTAGATCATCGTAATCCTTATAAACTGTGTTTGCGAGGGATTTTCCTGGTAGGGAGGGAAGAATTACCTTCTTTTCCTAAGTATTTTTTTTTAAAGTATTATTAAAGGTAAAGGTTCCCCCACACATGCGTGCTAGTCGTTTCCGACTCTAGGGGCCGGTGCTCATCTCCGTTTCAAAGCCAAAGAGCCAGCGCTTGTCCGAGGACGTCTCCGTGGTCATGTGGCCGGCATGTCTAGACGCCAAAGGCGCACGGAACACTGTTACCTTCCCAACGTAGTGGTCCCTATTTTTCTACTTGCATTTTTATGTTCTTTTGAACTGCAGAAGCAGAAGCAGGGACGAGTAACAGGTGCTCACTCTGTTACCCGGTACTCGGGATTTGATCCGCCAAACTGCCGACCTTCTGATCGACAAGCTCAGCGTCCTAACCCACTGAGACACCGCGTCCCTTAAAGTATTATTAAGTATTATCAAAAGGAGATAACGTGTTCCCGTACGGACGAATATCGGATTAATCATTAAAAGAACAGCAAAAAAAATAAAGATTAGTGGCGTTGATTGGAGAGTCAAGCTGGCAGCTGTCAACCCCCTTTGAAATGAGGCCTTCCGTCACACAGTCATCCTCAACTTACAACCGTAATGGAGCCCAAATGCGTATGTGGTTGAGTGAGAAATTTTGTGAAGTGGGTTTTGCCCCACACTGCAACTTTTCTTGCCGCAGTTGTTAAGTTTAATCGCTGCGGGGGTGAAGTTAGTTAGGGCCACGGTCGTTAAGTGGATCTGGCTTTCCCCCACTGGCTTTGCTCGTCAGAAGGTCGCAAAGCGGATCACGTGATCCCGGGACGGTGCAACCGTCGTAAGTATGAGTCAGCTGCCAAGTGTCTGAACTTGGATCATGTGACTCTGGGGATGCTGCAATGGTCGTTAAGTCTGAAACGTGGTCATAAGTCACTATTTTCAGTGCTGTCGTAAATGAACTGTTGTAAGCCGAGGACCGCCTGTAGTTGCAGCTTCACCTTGAGGCCTTTTATTGCCTCCCAGGGATATGCAGGGAATCCTCGACTTACAATCCCAATCTAGCTCAAAACCTCCGTTGCTAAGTGAGACAGTTAAGTGACTCTTGCCCCATTTTACGACCCTCCTTGCCACAAGTGGATCGCTGCCGTTGTTAAGCGAGGAACACGGTTGTTAAGTGAATCAGGCTTCCCCACTGGGTTGGCCGTTCAGGTGTAAGCAAAGGGGCGATCACGTGAACCCGGGATGCTGCGACCGTCATAAATAGGAGTCGTTTGCCAAGCGTCCGAATTGCGAGCACGTGAATTTTGATGCTGTACTGGCCGTTAAGCGTGAAAAACGTCACTTTTTTTCCCCAGGGCCGCTGTAACTTCGCTCGCTGAAAGGAGGGTTGCTAAGCCGAGGACCGCCTGGAGGGGGCTGTGCGGTAGGACCCCCGCTGCTGTGTGTTTTGTGTTCAAACACGGAGGGGATGTCACACAGGTGTATAATTCTCATTTATTAACGAGCGAGTGCACACACTCACACACAACCATTCCTATGCCTGGAAAATTGCACTGGAAATGAGGAGGGGGGGGGCTTCTCCGGAACGGAGAGAAAAAAATCCTATGCATGACTTCATTTCCCACCCCCCCACCCCCCCCAAAATAAAAATAATAAAAAAAGGAAAGAAAGCAGGCCTGGCATCCGAGTGAGCGTCCAAGCCCTCAGCCAAAACCTCCGAAGGCGGGACACCCCCCCCCCATTCCTAATTCCTGGGCTGGGCCGACCTGAGAAGTGAGGGGCATGGGCTGGAAGGAAGGGCCCATATCGAATATATATGACATGAATTCTATTTTGTGTATAAAAAGTGCCAGGAGATCAAGACTGGCCGAGAGAACCGTGATTTAAGGGACCCTATTTCCTATTCTAAGCGATTGGACAAAGGCAGCTCTTTAAAAAAATGACTATCCTATTTTTCTCCTTCTCGCCTTCCCTCTCTCCCTCCGCTGATTGATCAGGAAACGGAGGAGAGCTGGGGGGGGAGAGGTAGCAGCGAAACCCAGGGACCCATAGGGAGACCCCAGGGTCAGTGGAGTTGGGGAAGGGAAGGGGGAGGGAGAGGACTGAGAAGGAAGGGAAGGAGAGAAGGAGGAAAGAGGGGAGGAAAGGGAATCAATGAATGAAAAGAAGGAAGGGGAGGGGAGGGGGAGGGAGGGAAAGGGAAGATGGCGGAGGAGGGGAAGGGGGAGAGAAGGAGAGAGAGGAGGAGAAAGGGAGGAGGGGAGATGCAAGAGAGGGGAGAGGGGAGGAGAGAGGGAGAGGGGAGAGAGGAGGAGAAAGGGAGAGAGGAGAGGAAGATGCAAGAGGGGAGGAGGGAGAGGGAGAGGGGAGAGAGGAGAGGGAGATGCAAGAGGGGAGGAGGAGAGGGGGAGAGACGAGAAAGGGAGAGAGGAGAGGGAGATGCAAGAGAGGGGAGAGGGGAGGAGAGAGAGGGAGAGGGGAGAAAGGGGAGAGAGGGGAGAGAGGAGAAAGGGAGAGAGGAGAGGGAGATGCAAGAGAGGGGAGAGGGGAGGAGAGAGGGAGAGGGGAGAGAGGGGAGAGAGGAGAAAGGGAGAGAGGAGAGGGAGATGCAAGAGAGGGGAGAGGGGAGGAGAGAGAGGGAGAGGGGAGAGAGGAGGAGAGAGGGGAGAGAGGAGAAAGGGAGAGAGGAGAGGGAGATGCAAGAGAGGGGAGAGGGGAGGAGGAGAGGGGGAGAGAGGAGAAAGGGAGAGAGGAGAGGGAGATGCAAGAGGGGAGAGGGGAGGAGAGAGAGGGAGAGGGGAGAGAGGAGGAGAAAGGGAGAGAGGAGAGGGAGATGCAAGAGAGGGGAGAGGGGAGGAGAGAGAGGGAGAGGGGAGAGAGGGGAGAGAGATGCAAGAGAGGGGAGAGGGGAGGAGAGAGGGAGAGGGGAGAGAGGGGAGAGAGGAGGAGAGAGGGGAGAGAGGAGAAAGGGAGAGAGGAGAGGGAGATGCAAGAGAGGGGAGAGGGGAGGAGAGAGAGGGAGAGGGGAGAGAGGAGAGGGGAGAGAGGAGAAAGGGAGAGAGGAGAGGGAGATGCAAGAGAGGGGAGAGGGGAGGAGGAGAGGGGGAGAGAGGAGAAAGGGAGAGAGGAGAGGGAGATGCAAGAGGGGAGAGGGGAGGAGAGAGAGGGAGAGGGGAGAGAGGAGGAGAAAGGGAGAGAGGAGAAAGGGAGAGAGGAGAGGGAGATGCAAGAGAGGGGAGAGGGGAGGAGGAGAGGGGGAGAGAGAAGAAAGGGAGAGAGAGGGAGATGCAAGAGGGGAGAGGGGAGGAGAGAGAGGGAGAGGGGAGAGAGGAGGAGAAAGGGAGAGAGGAGAGGGAGATGCAAGAGAGGGGAGAGGGGAGGAGAGAGAGGGAGAGGGGAGAGAGGAGAAAGGGAGAGAGGAGAGGGAGATGCAAGAGAGGGGAGAGGGGAGGAGGGGAGAGAGGGGAGAGAGGAGAAAGGGAGAGAGGAGAAGGAGATGCAAGAGAGGGGAGAGGGGAGGAGGAGAGAGAGAGGGAGAGAGGAGAGGGGGAGAGAGGAAGAGAGGAGAGAAGGGAAAGAGAAGATGACGGGGAGAGGAGGAGAGAGAGGAAAGAGAGAAGGAAGAGAGGAGAGAAGAGAGGGACAAGAGAGGAGAGAAGGAAAAGAGGGAAAAGAGGAGAGGGGAGAAGGAAAAGAAGAGGGGAGAGAAGAGAGGGAAGAGGAGAGAGGGCAAAGAGGAGGGGGGAGAGAGGGGAGGAAGAGTGAGAAGGGAAGGGACCCTAACCCTCAACAGCACCCAAGAGACATACAAAGAGGGCACAAGCCAGGATTTCCTGGCCTGGTCCCACAGAAAGAAGGATAAGTGTTACCTTCTTCCAGAAACGGAAAATCTGGGCTCGTCCAGAAAGCTTCAAAGTTTCGGGGGGGGAAAAAAAAGAACCCAAAAATTATCCACGGGACCCGAAAGGAAGACAATTCTTTAAAAAGTCAGGTAGGAACGCCAAGGCCAAGGTGGTTTTTCTGAGAGGAGACCCAGGCCAAACACCTGGGCCGACAGCCCCGCTGGGATGGGGGGGGCCTCCATCAAGTCGGCAACGGCTCCAGCTTCGGCTGCTTCGCCGGGACCGAGCCGCCATCCAGCAGCCGGGATTCCTGCTTCAGGACCGCCGTGTGTCCCAGGCCCTCCCGGCCACCGTTCCAGCAGGGAGCCGGCTCTTCCTGGCTCAGGAACGGCAAGTCCGTGCCAGTCTGGGAGAGCGGTTTGGCCTCTCGCTGCTCCCCACGCTCCACCACCAGCGGACCGCTCCACTCGGGGATCTCCAGCCCGAGGAGCTTCATCAGCTTCGTCATGACCTCGTCCACATAGCCGTGGATGCGCAGGTCCGCGTGCCTGTCCTGGAGGGGGTGGGGTGGGAAAAAAAGAGGGGGCAAAGAGACGAGGTCATGACGGAAGGCGCGTGAATTCCGTAAGTTAAATAAAAGAAGCTTCGGAGAGGCGGAAGAACGTCGGAGCCCGAGGAGAGCCGAGGTAGGAGGTGACCAGGCTGAGCCCGAAGGTGGGGTCAAACGCGTCATCAGTCTGGAGTTGCGACGCTCCCACAAAAGCTCCCCGCGAATTCCGCTGACTCTTTTATCTGGGGCCAATTTGCCTGCACCGCGAGTAGGTCAGATTCTTGTGTGTACCGTGTTCCCCACAAAAGAAGACCCGGTCTTATTTTATTTTTTGCCTTCAAGAGAGGCAGCAGGTCTTATTTTGGGGCGAGGGGGAGGACTGCCTTTTCCACTCACCTCCGGCAACAACAGGCCCGCCCAGCTGCCCCGCTTCTTCGGCGGCCGAAGGAGCAGCTTCGTTCTGCCAGAGAAAATTGAGTTCCGGCCTGCGTTTCGCAGCCAAGAGGCCTTTCCGGAAGGCCTCTGCAGCCGAGAAGCGAACTACGTAGCTCACTTCTCGGCTACAGAGGCCTTCCGGAAAGGCCTCTTGGCTGCGAAACACAGGCCTGAGGATGCTGCAGAAGTAGTAGGCCGGCGAGGAGAGGCCTGGCTGCAACGGTAAGCGGGTGCAGGGCCCGTGGGGCAGCTCCACACACACAGACACACCCCACCCTAGCTTGTGCCTCGCTCCAAAACTAGGGCTTATTTTGGGGGTGGGGCTTATATTAGCCCCACCCACCCCTCAAATCAAGCTAGGGCTTATTTTCAGGGCAGGCCTTGCTTTCAAGGAAACACGGTACGTGGCGCGAAATAAACTCTTTAGTACTTTTGAACTCTTATATTCTGGCTCCAGGTTTCTTGCACCTGACGGCCGATAATTGGACACTTTCCTTCCTCCTCCTCCTCCAAGTAGCCAGGTCCTCTGCTAGCCCAAGAAAAGAGGATCCTGGCTTGCCGGTCATCCGCAGCCCTTTTCCCTACCGAGGGGAAGGGGGGGCTGCCCCAGAGGACCTGAAAGCCAAGAGGGTCGACTGTCTAATGGAGGGAGGGGGGCTTCTCGGCGCACACTCACGTGCTTCGTGGGCTGCAGGTTGACGATCACCAGCTTCCCGCCCTTCTTCTTGGTCAGCAGCGGAAGGTCCCCGCTGGGCTTGATCTGCAGCGAGGTCCCCAGGGTGATGGATAAGGAGGCCCTCCTGCAGGCAGACGAGCAGTCAGCCCTGGAGAGCCTTTTCAGGGAGAAAACCGGGGTGGGAAGCTGGGGGTCTGGGACTCCTGGCCTGCCGTGGAATTTTCTCACACACACAAACACACACATCTCTCTCTTGGGTTGCGGGGTCCTTGGTGCTCTCTGAGTTTGGTTGCTTTCTTGCAGATGTTTAGTGAACCAGCCAGGTAACATCAGGAATGGTGGAAGGGGGGTCGGTTTGGGAGGAGGAGGAAGAGAAGGAGGAGGAAGGAGGAGGGAGGAGGAGGAGGGAGGAGGAGGGGGAGGGAGGAGGAGGAGGAGGAGGAGAAGGAGGAGGAGGGGGAGAAGGAAGGGGGAGGAGGAGGGAGGAGGAAGGAGGAGGAGGAGGGAGGAGGAGGAGGAAGGAGGAAGAGGGGGAGGAGGGGGAGGGAGGAGGGAGGAGGAAGAGGAAGAGGGGGAGGAGGAGGGAGGAATGAGGAGGAGAAGAAAGAGGAGGGCTGTAGGGTCCTCAGTGCTCTCTGAGTTTGGTTGCTTTCTTGCAGATGTTTAGTGACCCAGCCAGGTAACATCAGCAATGGTGGAAGGGGGGTTGGTTTGGGAGGAGGAGGAAGAGAAGGAGGAGGAAGAAGGAGGAGGACTGTAGGGTCCTTGGTGCTGTCTGAGTTTGGTGGTTTTCTTGCAGATGTTTCTTGACCCAGCCAGGTAACACCTTCAGTGCTAGAAGGGTGTGTGTGTGTGTATTTCGTTCTCCTCCTACATACTAGTGGCTTGCCTTGTCCGTGTTGGTGAGAGTGTTTTAATGGCTCCTTGATTATATTTATATTTATATATTTATATTTATTTGATTTATATACCGCCCTTCTCCCGAAGGACTCAGGGCGGTGAGTCCTTCCTTAGCCTGCTGTTTACAGCTAGCTTGTCCGTCTCAGTTGGGAATTCCTTCGTGTACTGTTTATTGTTTGACAACTTGTTTATAAACAGAGTGCAAACCCCGCTCCTTTCCAGCATTGATGATGTGACGTAGCTGGGTCGTGAAACGTCTGCAAGAAAACCACCAAGCTCTGTGAACACCAAAGACCCCACAGCTGCCCTCCTCCTCCTCCTCCTCCTCCTCCTCCTCCTCCAACCCCGCTCCCTTCTAGCACTGCTGATGGGACATGGCTGCATCATGAAACGCCTGCAAGAAAACCGCCCTGCTCAGAGGGCGCCAAGGACCCCACGGCCGTCCTCCTCTCCGCAAAAACTGCTTTTTTTTTTTTAGCACTGATGATGTTACCCAGTTGGGTCATGAAACGTCTGTCAGGAAGCCATGAAGAAGCCCCACCGTTCGCTCCTGATAATTCTATTAGTCACATTTCAACTCCTTTGGGGAACCCCCGTCGGCCTTCCACAACAGCGGCAGCAGCAGCTTCCCCAACCCGCTGGCTGAACAGATTCCAGAAAGATCCAACCCAGCGGAAATTCAGCATCCTTGGGAATCGCGGGGTGGGTGGGTGGGTGGGGTGGGGTGGGGTGAGAAACACACCTGCTGGCTTCAGAGGCCAAATTCAGATCACGGTCTGGCAGAGCATCTTCCCAGTCTAAGATGGTGTCCATTAACTTGCCTCTTTACGGAGAAAGACAAAACGCAAAGCCGTCAAAACCCGACCGTGAACAGGAAAGAATAAAGCATCTTTTAATACATTTAATACATTTTAACAAGCATTTTTAATACATTTTTTAAAAATACGTAACGCACTCCCTCCCTCCCGTGTCTGTCGGCATGGGCCCCAAGCGCCCCCCCACCCGTTTCCTCTTCCTCCAGAGTTGGAAGGCATGAATTGAGACCCCCCCCAGCCCACCCTTCCCAGCTCCGTCTCCCAAATTCCAGCGCCCAGGAATTGGGAGATGAGCAGGGGTTGAGTGGAGACAGAAAACCGGTGTTCAGAAAAGGCTGCAGAACTCTTTTTAAAGCTGAGCAGCTGACAAAATAAAGAGAGAAAGAAGGGGATCTGATCTTGGGAGGGAGAGAGGGAGGGAAATGGATCCCACTCGGGAAGGCAGCCGTGGGGCAGGCACCTGCAGGATCGGAGCCCTCGGCGTTTGGAGGCGTCGCAGAGCCGGCCGGTGGGCTTCAGCCCCATGGTGCCCACAACGGTGTCCCTCACGTACTGCCTTGAAAAAAAATACAGAAAGAAGACACAGCTGCGGCAGTGACCACCAGGCCTTTATCTGGTTACCGTATATACTTGAGTATAAGCCGACTCGAGTATAAGCCGAGACCCCCAATTTCACCCCCAAAAACTGGAAAAAGTTATTGACTCGAGTATAAGCCGATCCGCCGTTCTGCAAGCCTCTGCCGCCAGCAGAGGCTCGATCCGCCATTTTGCAAGCCTGAATACACAGGAATACCCTGTGTGGCCGCGGCTCTCGGGGAAGCCCTGGCTGTCCGCTTCCTCGCTCCATGCTGCCATTCGGGGCCCGCGCGTTCCCCGGGCAAATCGCGGCGCCCAGCAGGCGAGGAAACACGCCCGCTCCAGTCGCCCCCCCTTCCCTCAGGAGACGCGAAGCAAGTGACTGCCCGGAGCTTACCGAGGACTTGCGCGCGGCAGAGGCTTCGGTGCTTCCAGGATCGCGCGCACCTCTCCCAAGCCGCCGCCGTCCGGAGACCTGCTGAAGTTTGGGGAGGTTTGGGGAGGTGCGCGCGCACCTCCCCAAATGTCGGCAGGTCTCTAGACCTCCGCGCCCTGCCTGCCTGCTTCTTTCCGCAGCGGAAAGAAGCAGGCAGGCAGGGCGCGGAGGAACGGAGACCTGCCGACGTTTGGGGAGGTTTGGGGAGGCGCCCAAACCTCCCCAAACGTCGGCAGGTCTGCGCGGAGGAACGGAGACCTGCCGACGTTTGGGGAGGTTTGGGGAGGCGCCCAAACCTCCCCAAACGTCGGCAGGTCTGCGCGGAGGAACGGAGACCTGCCGACGTTTGGGGAGGTTTGGGGAGGCGCCCAAACCTCCCCAAACGTCGGCAGGAGGAATGGAGACCTGCCGACGTTTGGGGAGGTTTGGGGAGGCGCCCAAACCTCCCCAAACGTCGGCAGGTCTGCGCGGAGGAACGGAGACCTGCCGACGTTTGGGGAGGTTTGGGGAGGCGCCCAAACCTCCCCAAACGTCGGCAGGAGGAACGGAGACCTGCCGAGGTTTGGGGAGGCGCCCAAACCTCCCCAAATGTCGGCAGGTCTGCGCGGAGGAACGGAGACCTGCCGAGGTTTGGGGAGGCGCCCAAACCTCCCCAAACGTCGGCAGGAGGAACGGAGACCTGCCGACGTTTGGGGAGGTTTGGGGAGGCGCCCAAACCTCCCCAAACGTCGGCAGGTCTGCGCGGAGGAACGGAGACCTGCCGACGTTTGGGGAGGTTTGGGGAGGCGCCCAAACCTCCCCAAACGTCGGCAGGTCTGCGCGGAGGAACGGAGACCTGCCGACGTTTGGGGAGGTTTGGGGAGGCGCCCAAACCTCCCCAAACGTCGGCAGGAGGAACGGAGACCTGCCGACGTTTGGGGAGGTTTGGGGAGGCGCCCAAACCTCCCCAAACATCGGCAGGAGGAACGGAGACCTGCCGACGTTTGGGGAGGTTTGGGGAGGCGCCCAAACCTCCCCAAACGTCGGCAGGTCTCCGTTCCTCCGCGCCCTGCCTGCCTGCTTCTTTCCGCTGCGGAAAGAAGCAGGCAGGCAAGGCGCGGAGGTCCGGAGACCTGCCGACGTTTGGGGAGGTTTGGGGAGGTGCGCGCGCACCTCCCCAAACCTCCCCAAACTTCGGCAGGTCTCCGGATGGCGGTGGCTTGGGAGAGGTGCGCGCGATCCCGGAAGCACCAAAGCCTCGGCCGCGCACAAGTCCTCGGTAAGTTTTTTTGTTGACTGGAGTATAAGCCGAAGTGGAATTTTTCAGCCCAAAAAGTGGGCTGAAAAATTCGGCTTATACTCAAGTATATACGGTATATTTATTTATATCCCACCTTGATTATTTTTTACAAATAACTCAGGGCGTCGAACAGGTCTAACACACCTTCCCCCCTCCTGTTTTCCCCGCTAACGCAACCCTGTGAGGCGGGTTGGGTTGAGGCAGAGGGACTGGTACAAAGTCAACTAGCTGGCTTTTATACGTAACCCGGGACTAGAACTCACCGTCTCCTGGTGATTGGCCCAAAGTCACCCAGCCGGCTTTTGTGCCTAAGGCAGGACTAGAACTCACTGTCTCCTGGTGATTGGCCCAAAGTCAACCAATTAGCTTTCATACATAACCTGGGACTAGAACTCACTGTCTCCTGGTGATTGGTCCAAAGTCACCCAGCCGGCTTTTGTGCCTAAGGCAGGACTAGAACTCACTGTCTCCTGGTGATTGGCCCAAAGTCAACCAACTAGCTTTCATACCTAACCCAGGACTACAACTCACTGCCTCCTGGTGATTGGCTCAAAGTCAGCCAACTAGCTTTCATACCTAACCCAGGACTAGAACTCACTCTCTCCTGGTGATTGGACCAAAGTCAACCAACTAGCTTTCATACCTAACCTAGGACTACAACTCCCTGCCTCCTCGTGATTGGCCCAAAGTCAACCAGCTGGCTTTCATACCTAACCTAGGACTAGAACTCACTGCCTCCTGGTGATTGGCCCAAAGTCAACCAGCTGGCTTTCATACGTAACCCAGGACTAGAACTCACCGTCTCCTAGTGATTGGCCCAGAGTCACCCAGCCAGCTTTCATTACTAAGGCAGGACTAGAACTCATTCTAGTCTGGTGCCTCTACTAGACCAAGCAGGAAGCATTCCCGCCCTCCAGATCTTGGGCTGAGGGATGGCAAGCCATCAACAGCTTCTCGACCACACAACCCTCTTCTGCTTCCACGTATGGCTTAACAGCTGCCTCCTGGGCCGAGTGACTGACTTATGGGGCGTCAGCATCTGGATAGGCCGCCGAGATGCTTTCACTGGGGTGGTGGAGATCCAGAGCCTGCTCTTGTCTATCTGGACCGGGATGCCTTGCGTACAGTCACTCATGCACTCGTGACCTCTCGTCTGGACTACTGCAATGCTCTCTACATGGGGCTGCCCTTGAAGACCACTCGGAGGCTCCAACTGGTGCAGAATGCAGCCGCGCGAGTTGTGTTGGGAGTCTCCCGATACTCCCATGTTACACCTTTGCTCCGTGAGCTGCATTGGCTGCCGGTTGCCCTCTGGGTGAGATTCAAGGTGTTGGTAATGACTTACAAAGCCCTACATGGCATGGGTCCGGATTACCTACGGCAACACCTGCGGCCGGCGTCAACTTCCCTCCATCCAGTGCGCTCCCACAAAGAGGGCCTCCTCAGGGTGCCTCCGATCAAAGAATGTTGATTGGTGGCCCCCAGGGGGAGGGCGTTCTCTGTGGGCGCGCCAGACCTGTGGAACCGCTTGCCGGTCGAGCTCCGGATGGCCCCCGACCTTCGCTCCTTCCAGCGGGATCTAAAAACTTATTTATTTGAGCAATCCGGCCTGGTTTGATGGGTTAGGGTTGGGGTTTTAACATGGTTTTTAATTATTGTTTATATTGGGCATAATATTTAATTGTTTTTTAACTTTTGTACTTCGTTTTTATATTTATTGCCCTGTACACCGCCCTGAGTCCTTTGGGAGAAGGGCGGTATAAAAATTTAATAAATAAATAAATAAATAAATAAATTAGGGGAAGATGTCTTGCGAAGAGAGACCCAGCCCGGGCCACCAATCAGAGCTCCGGAAATTCTGCAGGGCAGTCTTCCGCTTTAAGGATGCTGAGCATCCCCGGTTAAAAGAAACCACCGTCATTAAAAGCCACATTTTTCAACCTCAGGCATATAAAAGCAGCTGGGGGGTGGGGGTGGGGAAGGAACCTACTTGCCGCATTTCACGCATTCCTCTACGAACATGTTCCCGTGCAGTTCTGCCAACTTGTCCCTGGAGACGGGAGGAAAGGTTGATAAGACAGCGGAGATCAGGGTAACTTGAAGACTTTTTGTGGAAGTTGCTCTCTTGTTTATCTACTCGGGGCGTAAGAGCCTAATCAAGGAACCACCAAGAAGACCCCCCCCACCAACAAGCCAGCAAGCCCCTAGTAGATAAACAGGGGGCAGACCCCACTGACTCCCTTCCAGCACTGATGGGTGTTCCCTAGTTAGGTCACGAAACGTCTGCAAGGGAACCATCAAGTTCAGAGAGCCCCAAGGACCCCACAGCTGCCCTCCTTCTCCTGTCCCACCGCTCTTTCCCCTTCTCCTCCAACACTTTCTCCTTCTCCTGTCCCACCACTCTTTCCCCTCCTCCTCCAACACTTTCTCCTTCTCCTGTTCCACCACTCTTTCCCCTTCTCCTCCTCCTCCAACACTTTCTCCTTCTCCTGTCCCACCGCTCTTTCCCCTTCTCCTCCAACACTTTCTCCTTCTCCTGTCCCACCACTCTTTCCCCTTCCCCTTCTCCTCCAACACTTTCTCCTTCTCCTGTTCCACCACTCTTTCCCCTTCTCCACCACTCTTTCTCCTTCGCCTTCTCAGAGAGCACTCCATGGTCCTGGTCCTCCTCCCCACCCCAAACAAACCAGACTCCCTTCTAGCACTGATGATGTTCCCTAGTTGGGTCACCAAACGTCTGCAAGGAAACCACCCAGCTCAGAGAGCACCAAGCACCCCCCACTCCTCCTCTTCCTCGTCCTCCCCCCCAACCCCCAGTTCCCTTTCTAGCACTGACAATGTTCCCTAGTTGGGAACGATCTGCAGGTTCGCTTCAATGGTCCCGCGTGTGATGGATTGATCTAAGGCAGGCATGTCAAACTCGTGATGTCGCGCGACGTATCTGGACTTTCCCCTCCATTGCCGGCAATGGAGTGGGTGCAGTTTCGGCACGACACATCCAGCCCGCGGGCCGGCAGTTTGACATGCCTGATCTAGAGCAAGGGTGTGGAACGATGCCCCCACTTTATGACTGGTGGACTTCAACTCCCAGAATTCCTGAGCCAGCATAGCTCGGCATGGAAAGCTCTCCCTTTCCCCCTGGGCTAGGCCAACCTTGGCATCTCTATGACTCATGGACTTCAACTCCCAGAATTCCTTAGCCAACCTTGGCATCTCTATGACTCATGGACTTCAAGTCCCAGAATTCCTGAGCCAGCCTGGCTCAGCTTGGAAACCTTTCCCTTTCCCCTCAGCATGGCTGGCTCAGGAATTCTGGGAGTTGAAGTCCATGAGTCATAAAGTAGCCTAGGCCTAGGCCAGGGGTAGGCAACCTCGGCTCTTTTATGACTCGTGGACTTCAACTCCCAGAATTCCTGAGCCGGCATGGCTCAGCTTGGAAACCTCTCCCTTTCCCCTCAGCGTGGCTGGCTCAGGAATTCTGGGAGTTGAAGTCCACCAGTCCTAAAAGGGCCAAGGTGGCCTACCTCTGGTGTAGCCGGACACCTCATCGGCCGCAAGGCTTCAAGCAGCTAAGCGTTACCTGGGGAAGCCGGACCTCACGTGGAGCCCGTCTATGTTCTGGCTGACCAGAAAGTGCAGGATTCCCACTCGGTGCAGCTCCAACAAGGCCATGTGAGTCTTTGACGGTCTCGCGTTCTCAAAGGTCGTGTCGAACTTGGGGACCAGGCCCCGCTCCTCCATGGTCCACACCCCGTTCGGGCCCCTGCACGAAGAAAGAGAAGCGTGGTCAGTTCCCAACTTACGACAGTTCGGTTCATCGCCGTTCAAAGTTACGACGGTGCGGGGGGGGGGGAAAGGGACTCCTGGGCTCTTCACGCTTAGCGGCCGTTGCGGTGTCCCCCCAGGGTCACGGGATCGAAATTCAGACGCTTGGCAACTGGCTCGTGTTGATGACGGTTTCATTCCCCCTTTGCGACCTTCCGTTCGCCCAAGCCAGATTCACTTAACAACCGTGGGGCTCGCTTAAGACCGGTGGGGATTCATTGAACGACCGTGGCAGGAAAGATGGTAACATGGGGCAAAAGCCACTCGAGAAACGTCTCGCTTAGCAACAGAAAGTTTGAGCTCAACTGTGGTTGACGGTGGAGGACGACGTGTCGCTGGCATGGCTCCAGGCTACCTGAGGAACGTCAGCCAATCAGAATAGAGCTGGAAGGGGCCTTGGAGGTCTTCTAGTCCAACCCCCTGCTCAGGCAGGAAACCCTATACCATTTCAGGCAAATGGCTGTCCAGTCTCTTCTTAAAATCCTCCAGCGATGGAGCGCCCGCAACTTCTGGTGGCAAGCTGTTCCACTGGTTAATTGTCCTCCCTGTCAGGAAGTTTCTCTTTAATTCCAGGCTGCTTCTCTCCTTGATCAGTTTCCATCCGTTGCTTCTTCTCCTGCCTTCGGAGAATAATGTGACCCCCCCTCTTCTTTGTGGCAGCCCCTCAAATACTGGAATACTGCTACCATGTCCCCCCCACCCCTTCTTTTCTCTAGACTCATGGGACTGGGCAACTCTCTTGACGCCAGCAGAAGGGGCATGCTGGGGACCCCACCATCCAATGAATTCTGGCTGGCAGGATCCAGGAAAAGAGCCTTTTCTGCTGTGGCTTTGCCCTCTGGAACATCATGGCCCTCAAAGTGGGACCTGCCCCCAACTTCTTAGGCTCCCGAAAGGGCCTTAAAACCTGCCTCTGCTGCTTGGCCTGGGGCCCAGCCAGGGCCTTGATATTCTGGCGGGGGTTACTGGATTAAATAGAAGACCCCCACCTCCACCCCATCGTAGACTCCCCCCCCTTCTATTTGAGTGAATTGTCTTTTCATTCTAACGTGACGTTCGCTCTTTTGCAGCATCGTTTTTATTGTGTTGCAAGCGGCTCAAGGGTCCCGTGGCAAGTTTCGAATCTTGCAGAAATGTCTAAGATTTCTGCTTATTTGAAAGATCATTCACAGGAAAGATATATTTCAGTTTGGAGGAGATGGATAGATTATATTCAAAACAAATATGGGACTAAAAAGTTCCATTTAGCTTATGAGTAGATTTTAGTGGGATATTGTTATTGGTACTTTGTTTGTAGTTATGTTAAAGGGGAGTTAAAGCACATTATGAATTTGGTTAACTGTATATTATGCATAATTTTTATTTAGAATATGATTATTGTAACTATAATCCTGTATTTAGCTCTGGGAAGTGGGGGGGGGGAAGTGGGCGGGTTTGGGGTGGGGGGGATTTGGGGATATATTGTAAAATTTTGTTTTCGTAAAACTCTTTAATAAAAAAAAAAGAGAGTGTCCCGTAGCAGGGAAATGGGGAAGATATAAACTGAATTAAGTAAATCAACAGCAAATACATAAAACGAGGAACTGTTTTGAACCTGGTAGAAACGGCTGGATGCAAAATGTTTCCGGCAGCTCAGGACCCCCTATGGGGGTGGGAGAGAAAAGAGGAAAAAAGTATTGTGCCGAGATGGAATATATTCACCGATTGTTTGCCTTGAGGGGAAAATGTCATGGAAATCATTTCAAGGACAGACTACCCCCTTCAACCAGTTATTTAATTCTACCGACTTCCTGGATTAATTGTAGCAATCAAACTTAACCAGGATAGATGTCTTATGCCAATGTTCTCAAGGATGAAACTTCGGCAGCTACGTGCCTCTGGGTTTCAACTTGCCTTTAGAATAAGGGGGGGGGGAGGAGGAGGTGTAACTTTCAAGTGGGTTAGATGGAGAAAAAAAACTTCTACGACTTCACTAAAGACCCCGAGAGCCTGAAACCTTTTCAAGGACACCAGAACAGGTGTGGATTTGAAGCAGACGGTTCCCATAACAAAGTAAACTTGTTTATATGGATTATGTAAGACGTTGGGGCAGTTGGCTGGGAAAGTTATTGCTGAAGTCTATGAATTGGTGTTGGAACCTCAGAGTTAGGTTTGCTTCGACATAACCAAGCGGTGTATTCAATAAACAGTGAGATTTTTGGAGACGGAATGAACCTGGAGTTTTATTTGGATTCTCGAGCTGGATGTTGACAACTATACAGGTAGTCCTCCTCTTTGGACCACAATTGAGCCCAACCTTTCCGTTGCTAAGCGAGACAGTTGTTAAGTAAGTTTTGCCCTCTTTCATGACCTTTTCCTGACACCGTTATTAAGGGGATCGCTGCAGTTGTGAAGTTAGTAACAAGGCGGTTAAGCAAACCTGGCTTCCCCCAAAAGATTTGCTTATCTGAAGGGCACAAAAGGGGGGTCACATATGGGATCCAGGCCAACTTGCCATGGTCAACTCAACGCGGCCAGCTCGCCATAAGATATGAGTCACGCTAATATCGAAGGAATGGTGGAACAGACTCATTAAAGAGAGGATGCCCAAAGGAGGGACAAAATGAAAGGTGAATGACAAAAATCAAAACATTTTTAAAATTATTTTAAATACTTAAAACTGAATTGTTGAACTGTCCCACAGCCAGTTGTCCCACACCACGTTGGCCATGCCACGTTGTCCCGTTCCGATCACATGATCCTGGGACACTGCAGGGGTCATAAATACGAACCAGTTGCCAAGCTTCTAAGTTTTCATCACGTGACCACAGGGATGTTGTAAGTGTGAAAAACGGTCCTATCTCACTTTTTCCAGTGGCATTGTCGCTAAATGGCCACTAAATGAGGACTACCTATATTACATGAATATTCAACCATAAGCCTGCAGGCTTTCCCCTGTTATTTCCCAAAATGAGATTGAGCATCAAGGCTTCATAATTCATAACCTGTACATTAAGCATTGCTAATATTTAGAGAATAGAAAAGAAGAGAATAGAACAGAACAGAGAATAGAATAGAATAGAGAAAAGAGAATAGAATATAAAATACAATAGAGAACAGAAAATACAGAAAATAGAAAATAGAATACAATATGGAGAATAGAAAATAGAATACAATATAGAATGTAGAATAGAACAGAATATAGAATAGAATATAGAATAGAAAACAGAATACAGAATAGAAAATAGAACATAGAATACAATACAGAATAGAGAATAGAAAATAGAATATAGAGAATAGAATACAACATAAAATACAATATAGAATAAATAGAAAATAGGATATAGAATATATTTCTTTATTTCTTTATTATATTTGTATACCGCCCTTCTCCCGAAGGACTCAGGGCGGTGAACAGGGCTCATATAAAATGCAAAATACAAAAGTTAAAAGGGAATTAAATAGGAGCCCGAGCTAAAACAATAAATAATGGTATAAAAAACCCGCAATAAAAACCCCAACACATCCCCCATCAGGCCAGGCCGGCTTGTTCAAATAAATAGGTCTTCACAATATAGAATAGAATAACAGAGTTGGAAGAGGCCTTGGAGGTCTTCTAGTCCAACCCCCTGCTCAGACTGGAAACCAACATCTTCCAAACCAAAATCCTTATCCTCATTTCAATGCACGGCTTCCTAAAAGGAACCAGGTTATTTTCAAAGTCTGCCGTTCCCAACCCACGGAACCCCAAACTCCCAAGTGAAAAAATCAGAGTCAGCCGAAGCTTGATCTCCTCCAGACCTCTGGCCTCAGCTGTCCTATTTCCTCACTCCAGCCTACCTGAAATCTGGGATCCCAGCGGCTGTGCTGATTCCCGCCCCGGTGTGAAACACCACCCTGAAAGAATTCTGGATCAAGTCAGCCAACTGGTGGATCTTCCTCTCCAACTCCTCCGGTGAATCAAAGATCTGAACCAAAAAAAAAATTGAAGCCATCCTAGAGTCAGCGTCGATTGGTTGCGTTGCAGAGGGTGCAGCAAGGGGGTGAACCCCAAGGTGTGAACCCCCAACACCGGGTACCGACAGCCAGGAGTGTAAATGCCCTGCTGAGAGAACCCACCGCTAGGTACCATCACCCCCCGCCAAATAAAGGCTGCCCTAATTGCTTTCTGCTATATTAATTTATGACTACTAGTCCTCGACTTACGACCACAACCGAGTCCAAAATTTCCACTGCTAAGCAAGGCAGGTGTTAAGGGGTTATTAAGCGAAGCACTGCAAGCGGCTAGGATCAGGTGAACTTTGCCCATCTGCTCTCCACGGTTGTTACCCCGAATCGCTGCAGTTGTTAAGTGAATCACACGGTCCTTCAACACGTCTGGCTCCAGCTTCCACAAGGCCTCCCCTTGCCTCTTCCATTGCCCCCCCCCGGCCCGGGCAGCCCCTGGTGACTCAGTTTCCCCCTTCTCCTTCGTTGCCTCAGTTTCCCTCCAGGCCCTCCCAAGCCTCAGGCTCCTGCCCCCCCCCGGGTGCCTCAGTTTCCCCCTTCTCTTTCCCTGCCTCAGTTTCCCCCCAGGGGTCCCCCAGCTTCTGGCGCCTGCTCCCCTCCCCCCCCCCCGGTGCCTCAGTTTCCCCCTTCTCCTTCCCTGACTCAGTTTGCCTCCAGCCCCCCCCCCCCCGTTTCAGGCTCCTGCTCCCCCTCCCCCCAGTGCCTCAGTTTCCCCTTTCTCTTTTCCTGCCTCAGTTTCCCCCCAGCTTCTCGCGCCTGCTCCCCCCTCCCCCGGTGCCTCAGTTTCCCCCTTCTCCTTCCCTGCCTCAGTTTCCCCCCAGGGGCCCCCCAACTTCTGGCGCCTGCTCCCCCCTCCCCCCAATGCCTCAGTTTCCCCCTTCTCCTTCCCTGACTCGGTTTGCCTCCAGCCCCCCCCCCAGTTTCAGGCTCCTGCTCCCCCTCCCCCCAGTGCCTCAGTTTCCCCTTTCTCTTTCCCTGCCTCAGTTTCCCCCCAGGGGTCCCCCAGCTTCTGGCGCCTGCTCCCCTCTCCCCCCCCCGGTGCCTCAGTTTCCCCTTTCTCTTTCCCTGCCTCAGTTTCCCCCCAGGGGTCCCCCAACTTCTGGCGCCTGCTCCCCCCTCCCCCCGTGCCTCAGTTTCCCCCTTCTCCTTCCCTGCCTCAGTTTCCCCCCAGGGGTCCCCCAGCTGGTGCCTGCTCCCCCCTCCCCGGTGCCTCAGTTTCCCCTTTCTCCTTCCCTGCCTCAGTTTCCCCCCAGGGGTCCCCCAACTTCTGGCGCCTGCTCCCCCCTCCCCCGGTGCCTCAGTTTCCCCTTTCTCCTTCCCTGCCTCAGTTTGCCTCCAGCCCCCCCCCGTTTCAGGCTCCTGCTCCCCCTCCCCCCAGTGCCTCAGTTTCCCCTTTATCTTTCCCTGCCTCAGTTTCCCCCCAGGGGCCCCCCAACTTCTGGCGCCTGCTCCCCCCTCCCCCGGTGCCTCAGTTTCCCCCTTCTCCTTCCCTGCCTCAGTTTCCCCCCAGGGGTCCCCCAACTTCTGGCGCCTGCTCCCCCCTCCCCCCGTGCCTCAGTTTCCCCCTTCTCCTTCCCTGCCTCAGTTTCCCCCCAGGGGTCCCCCAACTTCTGGCGCCTGCTCCCCCCTCCCCGGTGCCTCAGTTTCCCCTTTCTCCTTCCCTGCCTCAGTTTCCCCCCAGGGGTCCCCCAGCTGGTGCCTGCTCCCCCCTCCCCGGTGCCTCAGTTTCCCCCTTCTCCTTCCCTGCCTCAGTTTCCCCCCAGGGGTCCCCCAGCTTCTGGCGCCTGCTCCCCCCCCCCCGGTGCCTCAGTTTCCCCCTTCTCCTTCCCTGACTCAGTTTTCCCCCAGGGGTCCCCCAGCTGGTGCCTGCTCCCCCCTCCCCGGTGCCTCAGTTTCCCCCTTCTCCTTCCCTGACTCAGTTTGCCTCCAGCCCCCCCCCCAGTTTCAGGCTCCTGCTCCCCCTCCCCCCAGTGCCTCAGTTTCCCCTTTCTCTTTTCCTGCCTCAGTTTCCCCCCAGCTTCTGGCGCCTGCTCCCCCCTCCCCCGGTGCCTCAGTTTCCCCCTTCTCCTTCCCTGCCTCAGTTTCCCCCCAGGGGCCCCCCAACTTCTGGCGCCTGCTCCCCCCTCCCCCCAATGCCTCAGTTTCCCCCTTCTCCTTCCCTGACTCGGTTTGCCTCCAGCCCCCCCCCCCAGTTTCAGGCTCCTGCTCCCCCTCCCCCCAGTGCCTCAGTTTCCCCTTTCTCTTTCCCTGCCTCAGTTTCCCCCCAGGGGTCCCCCAGCTTCTGGCGCCTGCTCCCCTCTCCCCCCCCCGGTGCCTCAGTTTCCCCTTTCTCTTTCCCTGCCTCAGTTTCCCCCCAGGGGTCCCCCAGCTTCTGGCGCCTGCTCCCCCCTCCCCCGGTGCCTCAGTTTCCCCCTTCTCCTTCCCTGACTCAGTTTGCCTCCAGCCCCCCCCCCTTCAGTTTCAGGCTCCTGCTCCCCCTCCCCCAGTGCCTCAGTTTCCCCTTTCTCTTTCCCTGCCTCAGTTTGCCTCCAGCCCCCCCCAGTTTCAGGCGCCTGCTCTCCCCCCCCCCCGGTGCCTCAGTTTCCCCCTTCTCCTTCCCTGCCTCAGTTTCCCCCCAGGGGTCCCCCAGTTTCAGGCTCCTGCTCTCCCCCCCCGGTGCCTCAGTTTCCCCCTTCTCCTTCCCTGCCTCAGTTTCCCCCCAGGGGTCCCCCAGTTTCAGGCTCCTGCTCCCCCCTCCCCGGTGCCTCAGTTTCCCCCTTCTCCTTCCCTGCCTCAGTTTCCCCCCAGGGGTCCCCCAGTTTCAGGCTCCTGCTCTCCCCCCCCCGGTGCCTCAGTTTCCCCGGGGAGGCCTCGCCATCCCCCATTGCTGAGGGTCCCTCAGGGGGGCAAAGGGGGGCGGGGCAGGGATGGCCCGTTCCCATGGCAACGAGGCCTCCCGTCTTCTTCTCCTTCTCTCTCACCCACCTCCGGGAGGCCGCACTTCCCCTTGTCCGGGTAGGGCGACAACCCCGCCGCGTAATTGACCGACATCCCGCCGCTGCCTTCCCCCCCGCCGCCGCTCCGCTACGTCTTCATCGTTTCGTTGGGAATCATTAAGGGCCTTCCCCCCCCCAACCCCACCTCAGCGGATAACTTCCGGTCTGGGGAAAAAAAAAGACCGGAAGGCGACTTGCTGCGCAGACGCATCGCACTACCATTAGTTGCGGCGAGGGGTTCGCCATCTTTGTTTTGGGCGGAGAGGCGGGAGTGTTGCTTTCATTGAAAGGTGACGAGTCGAGGGCGCCATGTTTGATAGTGGTAAAGAGGGGCGGGGGAAAGAGAGAGAGAGAGAGAGAGAGAGAGAGAGAGAGAGAGAGAGAGAGAGTTTCTGGGCGTCGTCGCGTATAAGATAAACTGGCGGCGTCGCCATCTTTGTTTCGGGCAGCTAGGGCGGAAACGCGGGAAAGAGAGAAGGCGAGGGGCCTTCCGGGAGGGGGGGAAAATTTGCTTTCTTTGGAAAGAGAGTTCAAACAACCCCAAAAATATTAACATCGCAATATTGATAAAAAGTACCAGTTTAACATCATGTTGACCTTTGAAGACTCCAGTAACAGATGGATTCAGACAATCATGCAGGCCAGGGATAGGCAACCTCGGCTCTTTTAGGACTCGTGGACTTCAACTCCCAGAATTCAGCATAGCTGACTCAGGAATGCTGGGAGTTGAAGTCCATGAGTCCTAAAAGAGCCGAGGTTGCCTACCCTTGATGCAGGCTAACCTTTCTCATCCTGGTTAGGTTCCCTTTTGTGCTTAGGGAGTCGTCTGAATCCAACTCCCTGGTCAGTATAAGTGTCAAGCTATTGGGAGAGCTGAGAAAAATTCAATCAATTAAGTCTGCTGGGTCAACCCAGCGGGTTGAAAGACACAAGACTAACCCTTTGAAGGAAAACACGTTTTCATGGCGTTTTTTTTAAAAAAAAATTCTCTCTTAACTTTCATTCATTCCAGTTGGCTTCATTTCCTTAGTCCAGGGGTAGGCAACCTTGGCTCTTTGATGACTCGTGGACTTCAACTCCCAGAATTCCTGAGCCAGCATGACCAGCTTGGTTAGCTTGTTAGCAATCAAGACCCAGATAAGCCGAGATTAGCACCAGGATTAATGCTAGAGCCAGGGGTAGGCAACCTTGGCTCTTTGATGCCTTGTGGACTTCAACTCCCAGAATTCCTGAGCCAGCTGGCTCAGGAATTCTGGGAGTTGAAGTCCACAAGGCATCAAAGAGCCAAGGTTGCCTACCCCTGCCCTAGTCCAACGGCCTCCGACCTTGACCACTTTAAGACTTGTGGATGACCAGCTGTCTGTAAGGAATGCAAATCCTTCCATTCCCCCACCATCTGGTCAGAGCTGAAGAAGCGTCTTGGAGGAGAAGCGAAATGTCTTCAAAGAAAAAAACAAGATTAAGTTCAGTTGCCTCCTGAAAAAAACAAAAACCTTTGCTTCCCCACTGGGAGCGTGTTATCTCTGAACAACAGGAACTGGGAACAAGGCACAAAGCACAGGTAGTCCTCAACTTTACGACAGTAATTGGAACAGGTAGTCCTCGACTTTACGACATTAATTTCTGTTGCTCAGCCTGGCGTTCGTTAAGTGAGTCCTACTCAAATTTACAACCTTCTTTGTTTATTTATTTCTTACTTATTTGTTTGTAAAATTTATTAGCTCTCCATCTCGCTTTGTTGTTAGCTGCGAAGTCGTGTCCGACCCATCGCGACCCCATGGACAACGTTCCTCCAGGCCTTCCTGTCCTCCACCATCTTCTGGAGTCCATTTAGGCTCACGCCTCCTGCTTCAGTGACTCCATCCAGCCACCTCATTCTCTGTCGTCCCCTTCTTCTCTTGCCCTCCATCTTTCCCAGCATGAGGCTCTTCTCCAGTGAGTCCTTCCTTCTCATTAGGTGGCCAGAGTATTTGAGTTTTAGATTCAGGATCTGGCCTTCTAAGGAGCAGTCAGGGTTGATCTCCTCTAGGACTGACCAGTTTGATCGCCTTGCAGTCCAAAGGACTCGCAGGAGTCTTCTCCAGCACCATAGCTCAAAGGCCTCCATTCTTTGGCGCTCAGCCTTTCTTATGGTCCAACTTTCACTGCCATACATTGCTACTGGGAAGACCATAGCCTTGACTATACGCACTTTTGTTGACAGGGTGATGTCTCTGCTTGTTAGTGTGCTGTCTAGATTTGCCATAGCATTCCTCCCCAGGAGCAAGCGTCTTTTAATTTCTTGGCTACCGTCCCCATCTGCAGTGATCTTGGAGCCCAGGTAAATAAAATCTGTCACTATCCATCTTGCTACAGGTGGCTTTTTTTTTGGCCACAGCTGTTAAGCCAAATTGCTAGAGTTAAGTGAATCGAAGCAGTCATTAAGTGAATCCAGCGTCCCCTGTTGATTTTCACGGTCGGACGTTGGCTGGGAAGCTCACAAATGGCAGTCACGTGACCCTGGGATGCCGCAACCATTGTAAATACATGCTGGTTGCCAAGCACACCTGAATTTTGATCACGTAACCACAGGAGAGTGTTATGGTGGAAAGGGCGAGTCAGTTTTCCAGCACTTTGTAACTTTGAGTGTTCTTAAATGGTCCTAAGTCAGGGGGAGTCTTCAAACTTGGCCCTTTGATGACTTGCGGACTTCAACTCCCAGAATTCCTCAGCCAGGCCTGGCTGAGGAATTCTGGGAGTTGAAGTCCGCAAGTCATCAAAGGGCTAAGTTTGAAGACCCCTGTTGTAAGTCAAGGTCTATCTCTATTGCTGTACAGTATATCCTTTTTGAAATTTGGAATCCACCTGCAATTCAAACCTTACCGGGGCCCAAAGCAATGTGCAGCTCATCCTGAACTTTCAACCATCTTTCAGCCTGTAGGAAGTCAAACCCTTCCCCCCCCCACTTTGCAAGACTACCTGTATCGTCTTACAGTATATTCTTTTGCAATTCAGAGTCAACCTGCACTTCAAACCCTACCGGGGCCCAAAGCACTGTATTATCTCTGGGTCATTTCTGCGCTCCGTGGAACACCAAGGCAACTGCAAAGGTATCGACTGCACCACCTGGGAGAGGAGTTCAGTTACCTGCGACAGGTAATTAATTAATTATCAGGGAAGACTCAGAGCTCTTCTGTCTCCTGCCCCACCCTCCGTGTACGGATCTCCAATCATATACCTAGGATCCAGGTGTACCTGTACGGATCTCCAGCTGTATACACACCTAGGAGCCAGGAATATTCTGAAACCGCTTGGCAGCCAGGTGTACCTACCATAGGAAGAGACCTTTGCTACTGTGTGGGTGTTTGCCCCCCTGCAGCGAAACACGGATCCGAGGGCCTCCGTGGGACCCCAGCCGAACCGAGCGACAAAAAACAAACAAACACACAGACCAGCTCATAACCCCGACAGACCACCCCAGGTAAGTCTTTCCTCATTTGCATATTTTTGTTAGCAGCCCTCTTCTTTCCTAAAAACCCAAGCTTTGCAGGGCAACGATTTTTCCAAGGGCTTCAGGTACCCAAGGAGAAAATCTGGGCAAAAAGTTTTATAGCTTTTTTGTTGGATCAACAATCGGATTCCTCCGAGACGCACCTGCAGGGGATGGTAGGCACCGTCTCCACCTTCTGACGTGACGGAAAATCGGATCTTAATTAAACCACAAGGGGATGGCAGAGGCTGACGATCTTCTGAGACCAAAGCACGAGATCCAATTCCCTGCTTGCGGATCCCAGGTGGTGGGTTGGTTGGGGGGGGGAATCCCCCAAAGCAACCGAGAGTTTTGAAAACTCAGAACAGAGAAACGGAAAGCGCCAGGTGTGAATCAAGGCCCTGTTGTGGGTGGCACAATTTTGGGGGGGGGGGTTTGGTTTCCAGCTCCCGGCTAAGCCCACTACCGTCCCTCTTGGCATCGTTTGCCGGCGAAGGGCTTCAGTGGTCCGACTGCAGCCCCTCCCCACACTTATGACCAGTGGATTAGCAGCCTTTGAAGTTACCACAGACCCCCCTAAAAAGCTATTTAGAATAATATAGAGTAACAGAGTTGGAAGGGACCTTGGAGGTCATCTAGTCCAACCCCCCTCCGCTCAGGCAGGAAAACCTACGCCACTTCAAGACAAAGTGGCTGTCCAGTCTCTCCTTAAAAGTTGGAGCACTCACAGCTTCTGGAGGCAAGGAGTTCCACTGATTATTTGTTATTTGTCCCACTGATTATTTATTTTGAAGTTCTGATCTTTTGGGCGCTTAGCAACCGGCTGGAATTTGTAGCCCTTTTCAGCACATCCTAGTGATATAATTTACCACGTTTTTCTTGTTAGCTCAGTTCTGCTTACTGGCAAAACAGCCGTAGCAAATAATGTTTATGTTTTATGTTTTATTTAATTTATATACCGCCCTTCTCCCTAGGGACTCAGGGCGGTTCACAGGGCATATAAATAAAATACAATACTATACAAAAGTTAAAACAAAGATTAAATCAGTGCCCAATTAAAAAACAATAATGCAATCTAAAATGACAATTTAAAACACAGCTCCCCCATCAGGCCAGACCGGCCAATTCAAACAAATGGGTCTTCAGACCACGACGGAAAGTTCGGAGGTCCGATGCCGTCCGGAGCTCCACCGGCAGTTGGTTCCACAAAGCCGGGGCACCCACAGAGAAGGCTCTCCCCCTGGGGGCCGCCAGTCGACATTCCCTGACCGGAGGCACCCTGAGGAGGCCCTCTCTGTGGGAACGCACAGGACGGAGGGGAGTTGAAGCCGGCAGCAGGTGGTCCCCGAGGTACCCCGGACCCATGCCATGTAGGGACTTAAAGATCATAACTAAGACCTTGAACCTCACCCGGAAGACAACTGGTAACCAATGCAGCTCGCGGAGCAAAGGTGTAACATGGGAGTACCGGGAAACTCCCAAGACAACTCTCGCGGCCGCATTCTGTACCAGTTGGAGCCTCCGAGTGGTCTTCAAGGGAAGCCCCATGTAGAGAGCATTACAGTAGTCAAGGCGAGAGGTCACGAGCGCATGAGTGACCGTGCACAGGGCATCCCGGTCCAGATAGGGCCGCAACTGGCGCACCAGGCGAACCTGGGCAAAAGCCCCCCTAGTCACGGCCACTACATGATCTTCTAGGGTAAGCCGTGAATCTAGGAGGACTCCCAAGTTGCGAGCCCTATCCACGGGGGGTAAGAGCTCACCCCCCATAGAAAGAGATGGAACATCTTGAATGTCCCGGGATGCCGGAATGCACAGCCACTCAGTCTTGTCAGGGTTGAGCTGAAGTCTGTTCCTCCCCATCCAGACCCGAACCGCCTCCAGGCAACGGGACATCACAGCGAGGGCATCACTGGGGTGGTTTGGGGTCGAAAAGAAAAGTTGGGTATCATCGGCATATTGATGATACCCAACTCCAAAACCACGAATGATCTCACCCAGCGGTTTCATGTAGATGTTGAACAGGAGAGGCGAGAGAACCGACCCCTGAGGAACTCCACAAACGAGAGACCTCGGGGCCGATCTCTGCCCCCTTGCCAACACCGACTGCGAACGTCCCAGGAGATAGGAGGAGAACCACCTAAGAACCGTGCCTCCCACTCCCAATCCCCTGAGACGCCGCAGCAAGATACCATGGTCGATGGTATCGAAAGCCGCCGAGAGGTCTAATAGGACTAGGACAGAGGAATATCCCCTGTCCCGAGCCCTCCAGAGATCATTCACCAGAGCGACCAATGCCGTCTCCGTGCTGTACCCGGGCCTGAAACCCGATTGGTAGGGGTCCAGATAATCCGCTTCATCCAGGACCAGAGGGAGCTGATGCGCCACCACACTCTCAACAACCTTCGCAAGAAAGCGAAGGTTGGAGACTGGACGAAAGTTGTTCAACACAGCTGGGTCCAAGGCAGGCTTCTTGAGGAGAGGTCTCACCACCGCCTCCTTCAAGACGGTGGGGAAATAACCCTCACTCAAAGAAGCAGATATAACCGCCTGGAGCCAGCCTCGTGTCCTCTCCCTAGCTGCATAAACCAGCCAGGAAGGGCACGGGTCCAACAAACATGTGGAGGAGCTCAGCCTCCCCATAATCCTGTCCACTTCATCAGGGGTCACAGAATCAAACTCTTCCCAGATAACGTTGACAAGACCGTCCGTGTCCTGATCGCCTGACTCTGCCCAGCTGGAGTCCAAACCGGTCCGAATCCGAGCGATTTTATCCGACAGATATAGACTAAATTCCTCGGCACGACCCTGCAAGGGATCCTCCCTCACCTCCTGATTAAGAAGTGAGCGAGTCACCCTAAACAGGGCGGCCGGGCGATTATCTGCGGACGCAATGAGGGTAGAGAAGTAATTACACCTCGCCACCCTCATCGCTGCGAGATAAGACCTAATATAGGTTCTTAACCGCAACCGGTCGGGTTCGGATCGGCTCGACCTCCAACAGCTCTCTAGGCCCCGTTTCCGACGCTTCATCTCCCGGAGCTCCGCGGAGAACCATGGAGCTCGCTGGGATCTGCGCCGGGTCAGGGGCCGCAAGGGTACAACCCGGTCAAGTGCCTCAGTGGCTGCCCTTTCCCAGGTTTCCACTAAGGCATCCGCCGAGCTGTGAGCAATGGAGGCAGGTGGGGACCCCAGCGCCGCTTGGAATCTATCAGGATCCATTAAGCGTCTGGGGCGGTACCATCTAATTGGTTCCGTATCCCCACGGCGGGGGGTGGCAAAACGGAAGACCATCCGCAGGAGATGATGATCGGTCCATGACAGGGGCATAATAAATGGAGAGCCCCCACCAAGATCATCCAACCACCGTCTAGATAAAAAAATCAGGTCAAGAGTGTGGCCTCCCTCACTCTAATGGCTTCGCTTAATGGCTTTACAACCACCTTGTTTGTTTTAACAACCACAGCCAAAAAAAAAAAAAGCGCTGATAAAAATGGGGTCTGGCTACATGTTGATTTGCTTTGGAACCATCATAACTTACGACAGTAATTGCTAGGCTTAATTACGTCCGTAAGTCGAGGACTATCTGTATTAACTAGACGCCGCAGGGCTGTAACTTGTAAAAAAATACCTTCCTTAGTCCTTTTCTAGACATGCCCATCGCTTGACGCCTTGAGGACCAAGGTCTTACAGTTGACCCCCCAACTTACGACCACAATTGAGGCCAAAATTTCCATTGCTAAGCCGGGCGGTTGTTAAGTCAGCTTTGTCCCACTTTACAACCTCGTTTGCCGCAGTTGTTAAGTGAATCAATTCTGTGGTTAAGTCAGTACCACGGCTGTTAAGCGAATTTGGCTTCCCCCCCACCCTTGACTTTGCTTGTCAGAAGGTCGCAAAACGGGATCACGGGACCCACCCCCTCTGGGGGGGGGGTCACTGCAGCCGTCATAAATAGGAGTCAGTTGGCAAGTGGCTGAATTTTTGATCACGTGACTTGGGCATGCTGCAACGGTCGTAAGTGTGAAAAACTGTCATAAATAGGAGTTGGCTGCCGAGCGTCTGAATTTTTGATCCCATGACCGTGGGGGGGTGTGGTGTGCTGCAACGGTTGTAAGTGTGAACAATGGTCATAAATAGGAGTCTGTTGCCTGAAATTTGATCACGTGACCCTGGGGATGCTGCAACGGTCGTAATGTGAAAAACCGGTCATGTTTTTTCAGTGCTGTTGTAACTTTGAACACTGGAAGTTTTTAAGAGGAGACTGGACAGCCATTTGTCTGAAAGGGGTATAAGTTCTCCTGCCTGAGCAGGGGGTTGGACTAGATGACCTCCAAGGTCCCTTCCAGCTTTATTATTATTATGTTAAATTGAATGCATGATTATTGGTTGAGGCAATACAGGTAGCCCTCGACTTAACGACCATTCGTTTAGTGACTCTTTGAAGGCGCAAGTGCCTCACGTCCGTGTTTTTCACTCTTACAACCGTTGCGGCATCTCTCTGCTCACATGATCGAAATTCACACGCTTGGCAACTGGTTCACATTTATGACGGGTCGCAGTGTCCCGGGGGTGGGTGGGTGTCACGTGACTCCCCTTTTGCGACCTCCTGACCAGCGAAGTCCAGATTCGCTTAGCCACCGGGTCGCTAGTTGAACGCCTGCCGGGATTCGCTTAACAGCGGTGGCAAGAAAGGTCGTAAAATGGGGCAAAATTCACTCGGCAGTTCTCTCGCTTAGCAACAGAAATGTTGGGCTCCATTGTGGTCGTAAGTCAAGGATAGCGGGATTCCAGTATTTGAGGGGCTGCCCCAAAGAAGAGGCAGTCAAGCTATTCTCCAAAGCGCCTGAGGGCAGGACAAGAAGCAACGGATGGATGGAAACTAGTCAAGGAGAGAAGCAACCTGGAACTAAGGAGAAACTTCCTAACAGTTAGCACAATTAACCAGTGGAACTCCTTGCCTCCAGAAGTTGTGAATGCTCCAACACTGGAGGTTTTTAAGAAGAGACTGGACAGCCATTTGTCTGAAACGGTATAGGGTTTCCTGCCTGAGCGGGGGGTTGGGCTAGATGACCTCCCAGGTCCCTTCCAGCTCTAGTCGGATTCTGATTCTCTGCACCCGTGTCGTAGGTGGGGACCACAGACCCTTTCAACCCTCTTGATTTGTCTCTTGCAGAGAGCCTCATGAAGAGCCTGAAAGCCAGGTTCAAGAAGGGCGACGTGAGTACGAGAACCGCCGTTGCTGTCTCCTATTTTCAGCCCCGTGCCTAAGGTCAGGATTAAAACCCGGAGCCCTTTTTCTCGCAGCCTTCCAGCCCTGCAGTGTAGGTTGTAAAGGGGAGCAGGAACTCCAGTTCTCTCTAATAACCGTGGACCATTTACACCTCTTTAATGAAAGGGGGGGGGGGAAATCCCAGCAATTGAGGGATTGAGATTAAAAAAAAAACAATAGCTGGAGATTTAATTTAATTTAATAATTTAATTTGTATACCGCCCTTCTCCCGAAGGACTCAGGGCGGTGAACAGGGCAATACATAATAAAAAACAGGATACAAAAATTAAAAAGTAATTAAACAACTGTGCCCGTAATAATTAATACATATTAAAAGTTAAAACTAATTTATAAAAAACCCAATCCCATCCCATCAGACCAGGCCAGCTTGTTCAAAAAAGAAGGTTTTGAGATCGCGCCCAGGATGATTTGACGAGGTCCCGTCAAGTCAGTCTGGACTCTTAGCAGTCAGAAGGAAATCCTCATCCTGGTCCTTCAGCTCTTTCTCCATTGCTCCTCTCACTGAGTCCATCTCTCTTCCGCCTGGTGGACCTCATCATCTTCTCGTTCCTTCCGTTTTTCCCCAGCATCGAAACCTTGGCCAGAGCACGATCCCAAAGGAGCTTTTTTCAGGAGGCAACTGGGCTTTCTTTGTTTCCCTTTGAAGAGGTTTCGCTTCTCGTCCAAGAGGCTTCTTCAGCTCTGACTGGATGGTGGGGAAAATGGAAGGATTTATACTCCTTGCAGAGAGCCGGTCGTTTGCATCCTTTTAGAGCAGGGGTGTCAAACTCAATTTCACGGAGGGCCGCATCAGCATTGCGGTTGCCCTCGGGGGGCGGGGTGGGTATGGCCAGGGTGGGCGTGGCCTACTGGGTGGGCGTGGCTAGAGCGCGTATGGCCTACTGGGTGGGCGTGGCCAGCTCTACATCGTTCGCATCAAGGGTGCCTATGGGGGCCTGGGCAGGAGTGGGACAGATCTGGGGGTCTCTGGCAGAAGGAGGGTCTCTGGGCCAGGGCCAAGGCAGTGGGGGCCATTACTGTTTCCAGGATGGCTTCACGGGCCGCATGAAACCACTTCGCGGGCCGGATCTGGCCCCTGGGCCTTGTGTTTGACATGTCTGTTTTAGAGAGTCGTTGAGGCCACTTGGAGGTTTACCTGTGTCCCCACGGTCATCTGAGTGGGGCAAATGGGTGTGGAGCCTCAACAGTTCCAAGAAGGCTCCACACCCATTTGCCCCACTCAGGTGACGCTGAGGAGACAGACAAGCCTCCAAGTGGCCTCAACGACTCTCTAAAAGGATGCAAATGACCAGCTGTCTGCAAGGAGTTTAAATCCTCCCACTCCCCAACATCCAGTCAGAGCTGAAGAAGCTTCTTGGATGAGAAGCGAAACCTCTTCAAAGAAAACAAGAAAGTCCAGTTGCCGCCTGTAAAAAAGCACCTTTGGAACAACCGCGACCTGGATGACTGAGAATCTCCATAGATAATGATGATGATGATGATGATGATGATGTTGGAACGGACCTTGGAGGTCATCTAGTCCAACCCCTTACTCAGGCAGGAAACCCTATATACCATTTCAGACAAGGGGCTGTCCAGTCTCTTTCTCGAGTGATGAAGCATCCACAACTTCTGGTGGCAAGCAGTTCCACTGGTTAATTGTTCTCAATGTCGGGGAATTTCTCCTTGGTTCTAGGTTGCTTCTCTCCTTGATGAGTTTCCATCCGTCGCTTCTCGTCCTGCCTTCAGGCGCTTTGGAGAATAGCTTGGCTCCCCTCTTCTTTGGGGCAGCCCCTTTGGGGAATCCCACAACCGCAGCTTCTGGAGGCAGGTTGTTCCACTGGTTAGTTGTTCTCACTATCAGGAAGTTTCTCCTTAGTTCTAGTTCTAGAGATCAGATATCAGAGCACTGGACCGTAGAACATAAAACACAGAATAATAGAATAGCATAGGATAATAGAGTTATTCTAAGGGACCTGGGAGGTCTTCTAGTCCCACCCCCTGTTCGAGCCGGAGACCCCACAGCATTTCAGACAAATCACCGTCCAGTCTCTTCTTGAAAACCTCCAGTGATGGAGCAGCCATAAGTTCTGGAGGAAGGTAGTTCCACTGGTTAACTGTCCTCGGTGCCCTTAATTCTTGGTTGGAGGTCTCCCTGATAAATCTCCATCCATTGGTTCTTGTCCCGCCCCTCAGGTGCTTTGGAGAACAGCGTGACCCCCCTATTGGGGGGTCCATAAGTGTGGAAAAACAGCCGTGACACTTTTTTTTCAATGCCCTTGCAACTTTGAATGGTCGCTAAACGAATTGTGGCAAGTCGAGGACTACCTACGTCTATGACGATTTACTCTTTGTAATCGTGCTACCGTGCTTGGCAGCTGGAGTAGCTCTCTTAAACCCTGCGGCAAGAAAGGTCATAAAATGGGGCAAAAGTCATTTAACAAATGTCTCACTTAATGACAGACATGCTGGGCTCACTTGTGGCCATAAATCCAGGACTCCCTCCACTAACTTGGAATGACGAATCTGGCCAGTTCAACAGCAACGTCTTTTCCAGGCTGGCTGTGTGTTCCCATGCTACGCCCCTAACCTGGTTAGTCAGCGTCAAGCATCTTCCAACGTTTGAGGGGCTGCCCCTGTTGTGATTCAGGGTCAGCCTGTGGGTTCGGCAGTTGGGTCGGACGACTCAGAGGAGGAGGAGGGGGGTGTTGAAGACCTTGTTGAGGGGGTTGAAGATCTTGCTGATGAGAGTCCTCAGCCAGGCCCCTCCCACTTGGTCACCACGGAGACCCAGCTGTGTGAGCCTGACAGCGTGGATGAAGATGACCCACAGCTGGCCCTGTTCAAGGACGCCCGACACAGGAGGCAGTCAAGTAGGAGTAAACAGAGGAAGGCAATGGGGCTCCTCGGAAGGAGGCAGAGAGAAGCCACGCCCTGAACTCTATATAAGGGGAATGTGTGGGAGGGCTGGTTTGCTGAAGGCAACCGCTCGGATGGTTCATGTTTCTTAAAGCTCCTGTTTCTTGGTTCGTGTCTTGTTTGTTTTTGTAGATATAAATTTGGCAGGCTTAATTCCAGCCTCTTGCCTTCTTGTAAAAGGGGTTGTCCCTGCCTTTTCTGCAGGGCCGGTAGCAGGCTGGCACAGAACAGCCCCAGAGAAGAGGGAGTCAAGCTGTTCTCCAAAGCACCAGAGGGCAGGACAAGAAGCAATGAAGGGAAACGAACACAAAGAGAGGAGAATTCCTTAATTGGAGTCCTAGTGGACGATCGCTTAAACGTGAGCCAGCCGTGTGCAGCAGCTGCCAAAAAAGCTAATACAATCCTGGGTTGTATAAACAGAGGCATAGAATCAAGATCACACGAAGTATTAGTACCACTTTATAAAACCCTAATAAGAACACATCTGGAATATTGCAGCCAATTTTGGTCACCATATCACAAAAAATACGTTGAGAGTTTGGAAAAGGTTCAGAGAAGAGCAACTAAGATGATTAAAGGCCTGGAGGCTAAAACATACAAAGAAGGGCTGCAGGACTTGGGTTTGGCTAGTCTAAAGAAAAGAAGAAATAGGGGAGACATGATAGTAGCACTGAGGCGCTGCCACAAAGAAGCAGTGGGGGGTGGGGGTTCAACCATTTCTCCAAGCCAAGAAACAACGGATGGAAACTAATCATGGAAAGAAGCAACTAAGGAGAAACTTCCTAACAGTGAGGATAATTAACCAGTGGAACTCCTTGCCTCCAGAAGTTGTGGGTGCTCCATCACTGGAGGCTTTTAAGAAGAGACTGGACAGCCATTTGTCTGAAATTGTATAGGGATAATGTAATGTAGTAAAAGGGACGTGGTGGCTCAGTGGGTTAGGACGCTGAACTTGTCGATCGGAAGGTCGGCAGTTTGGCGGGTCGAATCCCGAGTGCCGCGTAACAGAGTGAGCGCCTGTTACTCGTCCCAGCTTCTGCCAACCTAGCAGTTCGAAAGCACGTAAAAATGCAAGTAGAAAAATAGGGACCACTCCGGTGGGAAGGTAACAGCGTTCCGTGCGCCTTTGGCGTCTAGTCATGCCGGCCACATGACCACGGAGACGTCCTCGGACAAGCGCTGGCTCTTCGGCTTTGAAACGGAGATGAGCACCGGCCCCTAGTCGGAAACAACTAGCACGCATGTGCGGAGGAACCTTTACCTTTAAAGGAATGGAATGGAATGGAATGGAATGGAATGGAATGGAATAGAATAGAATAGAATAGAATAGAATAGAATAGAATAGAATAGAATAGAAATAGAAATTAGAATGGAATAGAATAGAATAGAAATAGAAATAGAAATTAGAATAGAATGGAATGGAATGGAATAGAAAATGGAATAGAATAGAATAGAAATAGAAATAGAACAGAACAGAACAGAGCTGGAAGGGACCTTGGAGGTCTTCTAGTCCAGCCCCCTGCTCCAGCAGGAGAAGCTATACCATTTCAGACATTTCAGTAGGGTCTCCTGCCGGAGCAGGGGGTTGGACTAGAAGACCTCCGAGGTCCCTTCCGGGGGGGGGGCGGTTTGCTTGGTCTCTCTCTCTCTCTCTCTCACGCGCGCGCGCGCGCGCACACACACACACACACACACACACACACACACACACACACACACAGAGCGAGCGAGCGAGCGAGCGAGAGCCCAGGCACCCCGGCCAAGTCTCCTTTCCGCCACGAGAGGGCGCTGCTCCCACGCGGCTGTGCCCCAGGCAGGCCTTTGTGCCGGTGCTGCGGCTGAGCTTGGACCATTTTCGCTTCCATCTGCAACGGCGGCGGCCGGCCGGCCCCGAGCATCTCTCTCCCCCCTTGGATTGCCGCCCTCTTTCTGCACCAGAGCTGGGGGGGGGGCAAACAAGCCGGAGGGATGGCGACCCGCTACTTCCTCGGAGGAACCATGAAGCAGATTTGCTTCTGCGCCGCCTCCCCCTTCGCGGTACGTCCTGCAGCAGCCCCTGTTTCTCTCCCTCCCGGCTCCTTTTCCTTACGCCATCCTCCCCCCTCCTCCCCTACCCCCCCCCACACACACACACTGCCCACCTCTCTGCTGCCTTTGCAACCAGCCTCATTCCCCATCTCGCCGGATCCTTGTGCGTGTGTGTGCGGTACAAGCGTGTTTGCCTGCGTGCCTGCGTGTGCTGCTTTGCAAGCAGCTGGACTGGCATCTTTCTGTCAAACGTTGTTAAGGTTGCAGAGAAGCGAGGTTGGGGAAAGGGAGGGGGTGGGTGGGAAGGCCGTAAGCGGGAGAGGAGGGGCAGTTTGCGCTCTGTGCATGCCCAGAGGGTCAGCGAAGGCCGTACCCATCGTCCACTCCCCTCTCCCTTGCGCTCTGGAAGGGCTCCAGCTGTGCTGTGCGGAAGGAACCTAAAGACTATTTGGAAGCAGAGTGTTTTGTAAAGGCGGTACTCCCGGCATAGCATTCCTCCTTCCCAAGGGATGAGGGAGAGGAGGAGGATGAAGAAGAGGAATTATCACCTTCATCGCGTTGTCTATTTAGCATGATATCCCTGTCAAAGGATGTCTTGTCTCTTTTCCTACTTCCCTTGTGGTTTTAAAGGGATGTCTGTCTGTTTTCCTGCTTTTAAGGATGCAACTGTCTGGTTGCCTGGTTCCCTTCCTCCCACTGTTATCCTCACAACAGCCCAGTGAGGTAGGCTTGGCTCAGAGACGAGCTGTTAATGGAACGACGGAAGGGACCTTGGAGGTCTTCTAGTCCAATCCGCTTGCTCAAGCAAGACAACCTTACACCATCCTAGACGAATAACAGAATCACAGAGTTGAAAGTTTGGCTGCTTTAAAAAAGTGGAAGAAGGATTGGCAGGAATTAAAAAAAAGGATGTAAAAGAAGAATAGAATAGAATTAGAATAGAATTGGAATAGAATAGAATAGAATAGAATAGAATAGAATAGAATAGAATAGAATAGAATAGAATAGGGAAAAATAGAATAGAATAAAAATAGAATAGAATAGAATAGATATTGGAATAAGAATAGAATAGAATAGAATAGAGAATAAATAGAATAGAGAATAGAATAGAACAGAATAGAATTAGAATAGAATAGAATAAAAATAGAATAGAATTAGAATAGAATAGAATAAAAATAGAATAGAATAGAAATAGAATAGAATAGATATTGGAATAAGAATAGAATAGAATAGAATAGAATAGAATAGAATAGAATAGAATAGAATAGAGAATAAATAGAATAGAGAATAGAATAGAATAGAACAGAATAGAATAGAATGAGAATAGAATAGAATAGAATAAAAATAGAATAGTATAGATAATAGAACAGAACAGAATAGAATAGAATAGATGTTGGAATAAGAATAGAATAGAATAGAATTAGAATAGAATAGAAGCTGGACGGGACCTTGGAGGTCTTCTAGTCCAGCCCCCTGCTCAAGCAGGAGAACCTATCCAATCTTTTCTTGGAAACCTCCAGTGTTGGGGCACCCACAGCTGTTGGAGACAGGTAGTTCCACTGGTTAATTGTTCTAACCGTCAGGAGAATGTTAGTCAAGGTCACTTCACCAGCATCACAGCCAACATGAACCCTCTAGAATTTCCACCCCGGTTTAAAACCCTTGCAATACTCAAAATTTAATTTCAGCTTTTCTTGGGATATTGCCAACCTGCCCGGTCCGATTCGCACCCTGTCCCCTCTGTTTGATCCACATTTCTCGGAGTTAAAAGTTCCCCCTCCCCCTTCAGTTCTTGTCAATGCAGTTGAAAAATGCTTTAATGCCAGTAAGACTCTGTGTGTGTGTGTGTGTGTGTGTGTGTGTGTGTGTGTGTGTGTGTGTCTGCCTTCTCATGTCTCTTCCCAGTTCACCCTTGCAACGTTGCAAGGTAGGTCTGGGCGAAGGAAAGGGATGCTTTTCCATGTTCTGGGTTACCCCAGAAGAGGATTCTGAAGCAGCCAAGCCAAGCCGGGGGTGTCGGAAGGTTGAATGCAAGGAAGGAAGAGTGGAATTTTCCGTCGGAGGAAAACCCGTCCGGTGGCTGGATCTGCAAAAAAAAAAAAAAAGTGGAAACAGTTTGTCCTTCAGAGCCATCTTGGCTGCTAGACATTGTTCTGTACCAGCCTACTACCGGCCCTGCAGAAAAGGCAGGGACAACCCCTTTACAAAAAAGGCAAGAGGCTGGAACTAAGCCTGCCAAATTTATTGACATAAAACAGAGCAAACAGAGCCAAACAAACACACGAACCAAGAAACAGGAGCTTTTCAAGCGGTTGCCTTCAGCAAACCAGCCCTCCCACGCATTCCCCTTTTATACAGTTCAGGGCGTGGCTTCTCTCTGCCTCCTTCCGAGGTGCCCCATTGCCTTCCTCTGTTTACTCCTGATTGACTGCCTCCTGCGTCGGGCGTCCTTGAACAGGGCCAGCTGTGGGTCATCTTCATCCACGCTGTCAGGCTCACACAGCTGGGTCTGCGTAGTGACCAGATGGGAGGGGCCTGGCTGAGGGCTCTGCGGAGCCTCAGGGCTATCCTCTGCAGGCTCTCCAACACCCCCCTCCTCCTCCTCTGAATCGTCCGACCCAACTGCCGAACCCACAGGCTGACCCTGAATCACAACAGACATCTTGAAGACACCAATGCAGCATTTGGCCAGATTGGCAGAAGTGGCTGCCCTTGGCTTTTTCACTTGACCAAAGAGGGTTTTTTTTCCCCCCCCAAGGAGGCAACTGGACTGTCTTGTTTTTCCTTTCGAGAGGTTTCGCTTCTCCTTCCAAGAAGCTTCTTCCGCTCGGACTGGATGGCGGGGAAGGGAAGGTATTTATGCGACGCAGTGAGCCACGTGCAGATCTGTACGGTCGGTCGGGGGAAACGAAAAACAGCCACTTCACAAACGCAGGGCACAGCACAAGGACGAGCAAACCCATCCGGACAAGATTCAGAAGTCCATCTGCAACTGACAGACGAAGGCCGCTCTTTCGAAGTCAGCAGAGCCCGCATTTTGGACGGAGAGGGCCGCTGGTTTGAAAGAGGGGTCAAAGAGGCTGTCTAGGTGAAAATTGAACAGCCCCCTCTCGACAGAGGATGGGGGGAGGGGATACGACATCATCTATCTCCAGGCTACAACACGGTCCTTTCAACGTTTCCAAGAAGGCACCACAACCATTTGCCCCGCTCAGCTGACCCTGAGGACACAGATAAGCCTCCAAGTGGGCTCAACGGACTCTCTCAAAGGATGCAAATGACCAGCTGTCTGCAAGGAGTATAAATCCTGCCATTCCCCCACCGTCCGGTCAGAGTTGAAGAAGCTTCTTGGAGGAGAAGTGAAAGGTCTTCAAAGCTGCCAAAAAAGCCAACACAGTGCTAGGCTGCATTAACAGAGGGATAGAATCAAGATCACGTGAAGTGTTAATACCGCTTTACAAGGCCTTGGTAAGGCCACACTTGGAATACTAAATCCAGTTTTGGTCACCACGATGTAAAAAAGATGTCGAGACTCTAGAAAGAGCGCAGAGAAGAGCAACAAAGATGATTGGGGGACTGGAGGCTAAAACATATAGGGAACAGTTGCTGGAATTGGGTATGTGTAGTTTAATGAAGAGAAGGGTAAGGGGTGAGATGATAGCAGTGTTCCAGTATCTCAGGGGCTGCCCCAAAGAAGAGGGAGTCAAGCTGTTCTCCAAAGCACCTGAAAGCAGGACAAGAAGCAACGGATGGAAACTCATCAAAGAAAGAAGCAACCTAGAACTAAGGAGAAACTTCCTGACAGTGAGAACAATTCACCAGTGGAACAACCTGCCTCCAGAAGTGGTGAATGCTCCAACACTGGAAGTTTTTAAAAAGAGACTGGACAGCCATTTGTCTGAAATGGTATAAGGTTTCCTGCCTGATGACCTCCAAGGTCCCTTCCAACTACTACTACTACTACTACTACTACTTCTTCTTCTTCTTCTTCTTCTTCTTCTTCTTCTTCTTCTTCTTCTTCTTCTTCTTCTTCTTCTTCTTCTTCTTCTTCTTCTTATTATTATTATTATTATTATTATTATTATTATTATTATTATTATTATTATTATTATTATTATTATTATTATTATTATTATTATTATTATTATTATTATTATTATTATTATTATTATTATTAAGAACAACCGAGAAAGTCCTGTATCTTTGGGACAACCATGACCTGGATGACGGAGAATCTCCATAGACCTTTAGTTGACCAGTTTAACCAGTATCCCTCATATTTTCCTGGGCTGTCCTCTTATTCCCAAACCAGATATCATCCTGCTTAGCTTTGTGGGGTTGTTGTTGGGTTTGTTTTTTTTTAGCTTTGTGTTTAACGTAGCAGGTAAGAGTCAACCATCACGTCAAGCTGCAATACGTGGTTTGTTGATCAGGATGTAAGATGTGGGGTGTCTGTAGGGATCGAGGGCTTTGCAAAACCAGCTTGAGTCGACTGGGCAAATTTATCGTGAAGGAGGTTCTGGTGTTCCCTCAAATTTTCTTCTTTTTAGGAAGGAATTCTCCTTCACAAGGGGACCTGAAGACACGGCGTTGGCGATGGGCCAAATTCTAGTCCTCTGTTTTAAATCAGAATCAGAATAGAGTTGGAAGGGACCTTGGAGGTCTTCTAGTCCAGCCCCCCGCTCAAGCAGGAGAACCTATACCATCTCAGACAGGTGACTGTCTATCCTCTTCTTAAAAACCTCCAGTGATGGAGCGCCCACGATTTCTGGAGGCAAGGAGTTCCACTGGTTAATTGTCCTCGCTGTCAGGAAGTTTCTCCTTAATTCCAGGTTGCTTCTCTGTTTGGTCAGTTTCCAACCGTTGTTTCTTCTCCTGCCTTCAGGCGCTTTGGAGAATAGTTTGACCCCCTCTTCTTTGGGGCAGCCCCTGAGATATTGGAACACTGCTATCGTGTCACCCCTATTTCTTCTTTTCTTTAGACTAGCCAAACCCAATTCCCGTAGCCATTCTTCGTATGTTTTAGTCTCCGGGCCTTGGATCATTTACTAAAATGAGCCTTGGTGGAGCAGTGGGCTAAGGCCTCCTTAAGTAACACCAGCTGCCTGCAATTAGTGCAGGTTCGCATCCCACCAGGCTCAAGGTTGACTCAGCCTTCCATCCTTCCAAGGTAGGTAAAATGAGGACCCAGATTGTTGGGGGCAATTAAGCTGACTTTGTAATAATGCCGCTTGGGGTGTGTGTGAAAGCCCTAATAAGCAGGCATATACATAGAATGAAGGCTATTGCTAAGCACATTGATTTGTGCTTAAATTGTAAGCCGCCCTGAGTCTTCTGAGAAGGGCGGGATATAAATGGAATTAAAATAAAATAAATAAATAAATAAATAAAATGATCTCTCCTCTGAATTTTTTTTTCCAAACTCTCAACATCTTTTTTTTTATTTTTTTGTGATACGGTGCCAAAAAAAAGATAATAATAATAATAATAATAATAATAATAATAATAATAATAATAATAATAATAATAATAATAAGAAGAAGAAGAAGAAGAAGAAGAAGAAGAAGAAGAAGAAGAAGAAGAAGAAGAAGAAGTTGGAAGGGACCTTGGAGGTCATCTAGTCCAACCCCCTGCTCAGGCAGGAAACCCTATACCATTTCAGGCAAATGGCTGTCCAGTCTCTTCTTAAAAACTTCCAGTGTTGGAGCATTCACCCCTTCTGGAGGCAGGTTGTTCCCTGGTTAGTTGTTCTAACTGTCAGGAAGTTTCTCCTTAGTTCTAGGTTGCTTCTCTCTTTGATGAGTTTCCATCCGTTGCTTCTTGTCCTGCCTTCGGGCGCTTTGGAGAACAGCCTGGCTCCCTCTTCTTTGGGGCAGCCCCTGAGATATTGGAACACTGCTATCATGTCACCCCTCACCCTTCTCTTCGTTAAACTAGACACCCCTAATTCCAGCAACCGTTCCCTCTATGTTTTAGCCTCCAGTCCCCCAATCATCTTTGTTGGTCTTCTCTGTACTCTTTCTAGAGTCTCGACATCTTTTTTACATCGTGGTGACCAAAACTGGATGCAGTATTCCAGGTGTGGCCTTACCAAGGCATTGTAAAGTGGTATTAGTACTTGAGAGTTTTGGGGGGGGGGAAAATCAGCGTATCTGAAGGTGTACATCAAATCTATCCTTTCTAAGGAGCTGTTTCCTGAGTTGCCGGTCAGACGGAGAAGCTTGGCTGGGTCTTCCAAGTTGGGTGGGCTGGGGAGGACTGGGAGGAAGTCATTCCTTGCCTGTGCCCCAACTGGTCCTGTTGGATTTCAGAGCCAAGACTGGAACAAGAACGACGAGAAGCTGTTGCAGGCGGTGGAGCTGAACGATGCGGAGCGAGTCTCCTCTCTCCTGCTCCGGAAAAGCTTGGTCCCCACCAAACTGGACATGGAGGGGAAATCAGCGTAAGCCTTTCCTCCCCTCCCCTCCCCGCCTCTTCTTTCCCCTCCCTTCCCCATTCCTTTTCTTTCCCTTCCCTTCCTTCCCCTCCCCCATCTATTTCCTTCTGTTTCCCCTCCCCCTTCCCTTTCCCGGACCTTCCCTTCCCTTTTCACATCCTTTCCTTCCCTCTTTTTCAGTTTTGCATTCGTCACTTTTTTTCCTTCCTCCATCTGTCCTTCCCTCAACTTCTTCCCTTCCCCTTCCCTTCCTCATCTATTTGCTCTTCCTTCCTTCCTTCCTTCCTTCCTTCCTTCCTTCCTTCCTTCCTTCCTTCCTTCTTTCCTCCTTTTTTCTTTTCTCCTTTAATTTCCATAATCCTCTCCCTTCTTCCTTTCCTTTCCTTTCCTTCTTTCCATTCCTTTCCTTTCCTTTCCTTTCCTTTCCTTTCCTTTCCTTTCCTTTCCTTTCCTTTCCTTTCCTTTCCTTTCCTTTCCTTTCCTTTCCTTTCCTTTCCTTTCCTTTCCTTTCCTTTCCTTTCCTTTCCTTTCCTTTCCTTTCCTTTCCTTTCCTTTCCTTTCCTTTCCTTTCTCCTTTCCCCTCTCCCTCTCTCCCCCACCCCTCAGCCCTTTCCGACTTCCTACTCTAGCCTCCTGGTGGTCTCCCATCCAAATAATAGTCCTGCTTAGTTCGTGGGCCTGCAGAGGGTCAGCCGAGGCCCGCTCCCCGCTGAAGCCAGGGGGGGGCTAAGCCTGGATGAATGGCGCTTCCTCCTCCCCCTTTGGGGGTCTGAGAAGGGTTCACCTGGCTGCAGAGAGGGGGCAGTCGCTGCTCACCTGCGGCTCTCCATCAGCTGGGCCCCGCCCAGACTTTCCCACGGAGTCACGGACTCTAGACAGGGGTTACACCTCCGAGGTTGCCCGTCCCTGCTTTCTCCTGCAGGCCCCTGGGCGTACAAAGAGTCCCCGGCGTAACAACCATTTGTGTAGCGACCGCTCAAAGTCACAACAACGAGAAAAGTGGCTTTTTGCGCCTGCGACCGTCACAGCGCCCCGCTGTTCAGAATTCTGACGCTTGGCAACTGCTTCATATTTATGACGGTCGCGGCGTCCCCGGAGGGTGTGTGTGTGTGTGTGTGTGTCACGCGATGCCCTTTTGCGACCTCCTGACAAGCGAAGCCAATGGGGTGGGGGAGGCAGTTTCACTTCACAGCTGTGTGACTCACTTCACAACCGCAGCGATTCACTTAACAACGGTGGCCAGAAAGTCCGTTAAAATGGGACAAAAGGCGCTTAACAAATGTCACGCTTAGCAGCAGGGATGTTGGGCTCCCTTGTGGTCGTACGTCGAGGACTGCCCTCATGGGATTCCCCCCTGGCTATTGCCGGTTCCCAGGAATTCATTTTCCTCTTGCAGGTTTCACCTGTGTGCCACGAAGGGAAACGTGGGCTGCTTGGAGGTGATGCTGGCCCACGGGGCGGATGCTCTGACCACCGACGGTTCCGGTGAGATGACCTGCAAGGCCTCTTCCAACTCTGCTTTCTGTTCTCTTCTGTTCCTGTTCTTATTCTATTCTATTCCGTTTTCCATTCCATTCCATATTCTGTTCTGTTCCATATTCTATTCTATTCTATTCTATTCTATTCTATTCTATTCTATTCTATTCTATTCTATTCTATTCTATTCTATTCTATTCTATTCTATTCTATTCTATTCTATTCTATTCTATTCTTCCATTACTTGTATGTACAGTGAGAGCTTCTGAACCGGAGACAAATTCCTTGTGTGTCCAACCACACTTGGCCAATAAAAGAATTCTATTCTATTCTATTCTATTCTATTCTATTCTATTCTATTCTATTCTATTCTATTCTATTCTATTCTATTCTATTCTATTCTATTCTATTCTATTCTATTCTATTCTATTCTATTCTATTCTTCCATTCCTTATTCTATTCTATTCTATTCTTCTATATTCCATTTTATATTCCATTTTATATTCCATTTCCTATTCCATTCCATTCCATTCCATATTTTCTATTCTATTCTATTCTATTCTATTCTATTCTATTCTATTCTATTCTATTCTATTCTATTCTATTCTATTCTATTCTATTCTATTCTATTCTATTCTATTCTATTCTATTTTCCATTCCATTTTCCATTCCATTCCATTCCATTCCATTCCATTCCATTCTATTCTAATGTTTTTCCTGTTCTGATCTTCTCCACCGTAGGTCACACCGCATTGCATCTCTCGGCAAAACACGGCCATCCCCAGTGTGTCAGCAAGCTGTTGCAGGTAAGAGATGGATGCTCAAAGGCTCCAAAGATGGCGCCGGGGGTCTTCAGAGGGCGTGGCATGTATCAGAAGGGGCGTGGCTCCAGTTGCGTGGCTGCCATTTTGAGTTTCTCTTGACTTCTCCCTGGGGCTTTGGAAGCTCCTTGTTATTGATAGGTTAGATCACTTTAAGACTTGTGGACCTCAACTCCCAGAATTCCCTAGCTGAGAATTACCTATACAAGTAGTCCTCGACTCACAACAATTCACTTAGTGACCATTTGAAGTCACAACGGCACTGAAAAAAATGTGATTTATGACCGTTTCTCATGACCATTGCAGCAACTCCACAGTCACGTGGTCAGAATTCGGACACCTGACAGCTGACTCATATTTGTGACAGTTGCAGTGTTCCGTGTGTGTGTGTGTTTGTTTTGTGACCTGACAAGCCAACGGGAAAGCGAGATTCCCTTAACTTCACTTTAACAGGTGCAGTGATCCATTTAACAACGGTGGCAAGAAAGGTTGTTTGATGGGGCAAAATTCACTTAACAACTGTTTGGCTTAGCAACGGAAATTTGGGGCTCAGTCGTGGTCATACGTTGAGGACTACCTGTATTCTTGGTTTAACTAAAAACATCCTGGTGTTGGGTTTATAGATAGTGCTCGAATTATGACCGGTCACGTAGCAACTGTTACAATTACAATGGACCTCCTAGGCCAGGGGTAGGAAACCTTGGCTCTTTTATGACTGGTGGACTTCAACTCCCAGAATTCCTGAGCCAGCCATGCTGAGGGGAAAGGGAGAGGTTTCCAAGCTGAGCCATGCTGGCTGAGGAATTCTGGGAGTTGAAGTCCACCAGTCATAAAAGAGCCAAGGCTGCCTACCCCTGGGCTAGCTCAACTAGATAGCAGCTCTCAGCCAAGTCTGGCTAATCTTGAAGATAAATAGTCTAGGAACTGTTTGGTACATGAATGGGAGACGACCAGGAAAAGTTAGGCCTTTAGGCTAAACTAGGAAGTGAAACAAACCATATTGGAAGAAGACCGTGACAGAACACTTCTGTATAGGTAGTCCTTGACTTATGGCTGCAACTGAGCTCAGCATTTCTACTGCTAAGCAAGACAGTTGTTCAGTGAGTTTTGCCCCATTCTGCGATCTTCCTTGCCAGAGTTGTTAAGTGAATCACTGCAGCCGTTAAGTTAGTAACAAGGTTGTTAAAGTGAATCTGGCTTTCCCCATTGGCTTTGCTTGTCAGAAAGTTGTAAAAGGGGATCACGTGACCCTGGGATACTGCGACTGTCATAATTAGGAGTCCGTTGCAAAGCACCCACATTGTGAAAAAGTGATTGTGGGGATGCTGCAATGCTCATTAAATGTGAAAATGTGGTGACAAGTCACTTCTGCAGTGTCGTTTTAACTTCAAGATAGTCAGTAAGCAAATGGTTGTAAGTCAAGGACTACTTGCATTGTTACCCAGAAAGCTGCTGAGTATTAGATGCAGGCAAAATGTTTTGAATTTGAAATATTTAAAACTTGAAATGCCTTCTTTCCAGTTAGAAATTGCTTTTCCGGGTTCACAATTTAAGACAAAATTGGCTGTTATCACTGTGATAACCTATGACTTATATACAAGCTATAAACCAACTCTACATCCGGTGGAATTACTCGTTTGTACTTTTAGAGCAGGGGTCTTCAAACGTGGCCCTTTTATGACTCATGGACTACTCCCAGAATTCCTCAGCCAGCATGGCTCAGCATGGAAACCTCTCCCTTTCCCCTCAGCACGGCTGGCTCAGGAATTCTGGGAGTTGAAGTCCATGAGTCATAAAAGGGCCAAGGTTGCCTACCCCTGGCCTAGGATGTATTTACAACATGTCCATGGAGATTTATTGCAGAAAATGTTTTGAAGAAATTGGCAAGAAGAGGATTGTAATCGGTTGCCAATAGTTTTGCTGCTTTAAAAAAGTGGAAGAAGGATTGGCAGGAATTAAAAAAAAGGATGTAAAAGAAGAATAGAACAGAACAGAACAGAACAGAATAGAATAGGACAGGACAGACTAGAACAGAGCAGAACAGAATAGAAATTAGAATAGAATAGAACAGAATAAGGAATAGAACAGAACAGAAGAAGGAATAGAACAGAACAGAACAAGGAATAGAACAGAACAAGGAATAGAATAGAATAGAATAGAATAGAATAGAATAGAATAGAATAGAATAGAATAGAATAGAAGTTGGAAGGGACCTTGGAGGTCTTCTAGTCCAGCCCCCTGCTCAACCTATACCGCCTCAGACAGGTGACTGTCCAGTCTCTTCTTAAAAATCTTCTGTAATGGAGCACCCACAATTTCTGGAGGCAAGCTGTTCCACTGGTTAATTCTCCTCACTGTTAGGAAGTTTCTCCTTAGTTTAAGTTTTAAGTTTAAGAAGATCGAAGAATCTTTGGTGGAATGGATGAAGTGGAGGTTTCGGAAAGCAAGGCACAAGTTATAGATAAAGGGATGGAAAGTGATTTGGGGAGAGCTGAGAAAAAGATGACTTTGTTTAAGACTTAGAGCAATCCCAGAAGGCCACGGAGAAGATAGGAGAAAAAAGATGGTGAAATCTGACTTAATTTCCTGGATTGGGAGGAAGAGATAACACTGAGATAAGGCAACTGCTCATCTTTGCAAACTTCTCTTATTCTGATCAGGGTTACTCCCAAATATATAAACCTCAGAGTCCAACTTTCATTGAATTTTTGACGCTACGTTTTTCTCTCTCGCCTCCTAAGTCTTCCTGCCCCGTTGATGTAGCCGATAGCCAGGGAAGGACTGCTTTGCACCATGCAGGTAAGTTCTCCTCCCTCCTTCTCGAGCCTCAACATCTTTTTTTGCATCGTGGTGACCCACACTGGACACACTATTCGAACGTCTAGAATAGAATAACAAGAGTTGGAAGGGACCTTGGAGGTCATCTAGTCCAACCCTCTGCTCAGGCAGGAAAAACTATACAATTTCCAAGACAGATGGCCGTCCAGTCTCTTCTTAAAAACTGCAGTGGTTGTATGTGCGAGGACTGATTGTATGAAGTCGCTTTTTTCACTGCGGTTGTATTTCCGAATGGTCACTAAATGAATGGCGGCAAGTAGAGGTCTATCTGTGTTTAGACGGGGCCTCGCCAACAGATCTGCTCAGTTCTGAATAATAATAATAATAATAATAATAATAATAATAATAATAATAATAATAATAATAATAATAATAATAATAATATAATAATAATTAATGATAATAATAATAATAATAATAATAATAATAATAATAATAATAATAATAATAATAATAATAATAATAAGAAGAAGAAGAAGAAGAAGAAGAAGAAGTAGTAGTAGTTGGAAGGGACCTTGGAGGTCATCTAGTCCAACCCCCTGCTCAGGCAGGAAACCCTATACCATTTCGGACAAATGGCTGTCCAGTCTTTTCTTAAAAATTTCCAGTGTTGGAGCATTCACAGCTTCTGGAGGCAAGTCGTTCCACTGGTTAATTGTTCTAACTGTCAGGAAGTTTCTCCTTAGTTCCAGGTTGCTTCTCTCCTTGACTAGTTTCCATCTGTTGCTTCTTGTCCTGCTTTCAGGCGCTTTCGAGAAGAGCTTGACTGCCTCTTCTTTGGGGCAGCCCCTGAGATACTGGAAGGCTGCTATCATGTCACCCCTCGTCCTTCTTTTTATTAAACCAGACAGACCCAATTCCAGCAACCGTTCCTTGTATGTTTTAGCCTCCAGTCCCCTGATCATCTTTGTTGCTCTTCTCTGCACTCTTTCTAGAGTCTCAACTTTTTTTTTACATTGTGGTGACCAAAACTGGATGCCGTATTCCAAGTGTGGCCTTACCAAAGTATTGTAAAGTGGTATTAGTACTTCACGTGATCTTGATTCTATCCCTCCGTTAATGCAGCCTAGCACTGTGTTGGCTTTTTTGGCAGCTGCAGCACACGGCTGGCTCATAGTTAAGCTGCTGTCACTTGGAATTGTTTAGGCCTGGAAGTCTCATCCTTCCCCTTGAAGTTTAAAACCCTCAGCACAGGTAGTCCTCGACTTACAACAGTTCATTTAGTGACGGTTCACAGTTACAGCGGCACTGAAAAAAAAGTGACCTACGACTGTTTTTCAGACTTACAACTTTTTTTTTTTAATCCCATTTATATCCCGCCCTTCTCCAAAGACTCAGGGCGGCTTACAATTTAAGCACAAACCAATGTGCTTAGCAATATGTTGCGGCATCCCCACGATCACGTGATCAAAATTCGGACGCTTGGCAACTGACTCATATTTACGACCGTTGCAGAGTCCCGGGGGGGGACGTATCACGTGATCCCCTTTCGCGACCTTCCGACAAGCAAAGTCAAGGGGGGGGGGGTGGAGGGAAGCCAGATTCATTTAACAACCGGCTTAACGAACAGAATAACTGCAGTCATTCACTTAATGACTTTGGCAAGGAAGGTCGTAATGTGGGACGAAATGCGCTTAACGAATGTCTCACCGAGCCGCATAAAATTTGGGCTCCGTTGTGGTCGTAAGTTGAGGACCGTCCGTACTCATGAGAACAGGGAGGGATGCCTGAAGTTGTAAATTGCAGGCAAAACTTACCAAAGAATCTGAAAGAATTGTCAGTGACGCTGGATGGGTTCTCATTTGGTTTGTCTTGCAGTGGAAGTGCCTAACAGGGTAGGCCACCTTGGCTCTTTTATGACTTGTGGACTTCAACTCCCAGAATTCCGGAGCCAGCCACGCTGAGGGGAAAGGGAGAGGTTTTCAAGCTGAGCCAGCCTGGCTCAGGAATTGTGGGAGTTGAAGTTCATGAGTCATAGAGATGCCAAGGCTGGCTCAGGAATTCTGGAAGTTGAAGTCCACAAATCTTACTAGACCATGGGTAGGCAACCTCGGCTTTTTGATGACTTGTGGACTTCAACTCCCAGAATTCCTGAGCCAGCCATGCTGAGGGGAAAGGGAGAGGTTTCCAAGCTGAGCCACGCTGGCTCAGGAATTCTGGGAGTTGAACTCCAGGAGTCATAAAAGGGCCAAGGTTGCCTACCCAAGGCCTAGGCCGCTTTATGACTCGTGGACTTCAACTCCCAGAATTCCTGAGCCAGCCACGCTGAGGGGAAAGGGAGAGGTTTCCAAGCTGAGTCATGCTGGCTCAGGAATTCTGGGAGTTGAAGTCCACCAGTCATAAAAGAGCCAAGGTTGCCTGCCCCTGCCCTAACCCATTAAGAAAGTGTCTCTTTTACCCTCTTTTTAAATATATATATATATATATATATATATATATATTTCCAGCCATCCATGGGTCTATCTCTTGTTTGGAAATTCTTTGTGACTTCAAGGCTTCCTTGAACCCCAAGGACCAGGTAAGAGTCTGCTCGGCCTCCATGCTTCAGCTCAGGCTGAGCCCTTTCTGGGGTCACTTCGTTTTTGCTTCTTTTGTTCTCCCAACCAGACGGAAGGCCTGAGTAACTCACCAGGCCTGCAACCAGGCTGTGATCCTGATTGGCCTCTGAAAGGCTATCCAAAGGGTGTGTAATTTGCAATATCTATATATCTACGGTATATATCTATATATCTATATCTATATCTATATATATCTATATCTATCTATATCTATATCTGTATACATATCTATATACATATATACATATACATATACAGGGAGTGCAGAATTATTAGGCAAATGAGTATTTTGACCACATCATCCTCTTTATGCATGTTGTCTTACTCCAAGCTGTATAGGCTCGAAAGCCTACTACCAATTAAGCATATTAGGTGATGTGCATCTCTGTAATGAGAAGGGGTGTGGTCTAATGACATCAACACCCTGTATCAGGTGTGCATAATTATTAGGCAACTTCCTTTCCTTTGGCAAAATGGGTCAAAAGAAGGACTTGACAGGCTCAGAAAAGTCAAAAATAGTGAGATATCTTGCAGAGGGATGCAGCACTCTTAAAATTGCAAAGCTTCTGAAGCGTGATCATCGAACAATCAAGCGTTTCATTCAAAATAGTCAACAGGGTCGCAAGAAGCGTGTGGAGAAACCAAGGCGCAAAATAACTGCCCATGAACTGAGAAAAGTCAAGCGTGCAGCTGCCAAGATGCCACTTGCCACCAGTTTGGCCATATTTCAGAGCTGCAACATCACTGGAGTGCCCAAAAGCACAAGGTGTGCAATACTCAGAGACATGGCCAAGGTAAGAAAGGCTGAAAGACGACCACCACTGAACAAGACACACAAGCTGAAACGTCAAGACTGGGCCAAGAAATATCTCAAGACTGATTTTTCTAAGGTTTTATGGACTGATGAAATGAGAGTGAGTCTTGATGGGCCAGATGGATGGGCCCGTGGCTGGATTGGTAAAGGGCAGAGAGCTCCAGTCCGACTCAGACGCCAGCAAGGTGGAGGTGGAGTACTGGTTTGGGCTGGTATCATCAAAGATGAGCTTGTGGGGCCTTTTCGGGTTGAGGATGGAGTCAAGCTCAACTCCCAGTCCTACTGCCAGTTTCTGGAAGACACCTTCTTCAAGCAGTGGTACAGGAAGAAGTCTGCATCCTTCAAGAAAAACATGATTTTCATGCAGGACAATGCTCCATCACACGCGTCCAAGTACTCCACAGCGTGGCTGGCAAGAAAGGGTATAAAAGAAGAAAATCTAATGACATGGCCTCCTTGTTCACCTGATCTGAACCCCATTGAGAACCTGTGGTCCATCATCAAATGTGAGATTTACAAGGAGGGAAAACAGTACACCTCTCTGAACAGTGTCTGGGAGGCTGTGGTTGCTGCTGCACGCAATGTTGATGGTGAACAGATCAAAACACTGACAGAATCCATGGATGGCAGGCTTTTGAGTGTCCTTGCAAAGAAAGGTGGCTATATTGGTCACTGATTTGTTTTTGTTATGTTTTTGAATGTCAGAAATGTATATTTGTGAATGTTGAGATGTTATATTGGTTTCACTGGTAAAAATAAATAATTGAAATGGGTATATATTTGTTTTTTGTTAAGTTGCCTAATAATTATGCACAGTAATAGTCACCTGCACACACAGATATCCCCCTAAAATAGCTATAACTAACAACAAACTAAAAACTACTTCCAAAAATATTCAGCTTTGATATTAATGAGTTTTTTGGGTTCATTGAGAACATGGTTGTTGTTCAATAATAAAATTAATCCTCAAAAATACAACTTGCCTAATAATTCTGCACTCCCTGTACATATACATATACATATACATATACATATACATATACATATACATATACATATACATATACATATACGGGACGCGGTGGCTCAGTGGGTTAGGACGCTGAGCTTGTCGAACTGAAGGTCGGCAGTTTGGCGGGTCGAATCCCGAGTGCCGTGTAACAGAGTGAGTGCCTGTTACTCGTCCCAGCTTCTGCCAACCTAGCAGTTCGAAAGCACGTAAAAATGCAAGTAGAAAAATAGGGACCACTACGGTGGGAAGGTAACAGCGCTCCGTGTGCCTTTGGTGTCTAGTCATGCCGGCCACATGACCACGGAGACGTCCTCGGACAAGCGCTGGCTCTTCGGCTTTGAAACGGAGATGAGCACTGGCCCCTAGAGTCGGAAACGACTAGCACGCACGTGCGGGGGAACCTTTACATATACATATACTGTACATATACATATACATATACATATACATATACATATACATATACATATACATATACACAGGGCTTTTTTTCTCATAGAACGCTCAGAACGGAGTTCCGGCACCTTTTTTGGATGGAACCTTGTAGGGTAGGCAAGGCAGGTTGTATGACGTGTGTGAGTTCCGGCACCTTTTTCTTTTACAAAAAAAGCACTGCATATACATATACATATACATATACATATACATATACATATACATATACATATACATATACATATACATATACATTTGTTGTTGTTGTTAGTTGCGAAGTCGTGTCCGACCCATCGCGACCCCATGGACGACGTTCCTCCAGGCCTTCCTGTCCTCTGCCATCTTCTGGAGTCCATTTAAGCTCACGCCTCCTGCTTCAGTGACTCCATCCAGCCACCTCATTCTCTGTCGTCCCCTTCTTCTCTTGCCCTCAACCTTTCCCAGCATGAGGCTCTTCTCCAGTGAGTCCTTCCTTCTCATTAGGTGGCCAAAGTATTTGAGTTTTAGCTTCAGGATCTATACATATACATATACATATACATATACATATACATATACATATACATATACATATACATATACATATACATATACATATACATATACATATACATATACATACACATACACATACACATACACACATACATACATGCATACACATATATATATATGTTAAATGTTTGTTGAGTATTTAGATTACCTTGCTAGGCCCCAAACACGGGACAAATCTTATTTCCTGTTTCAGCCTAACCCAAGGCCATCCACAGGCAGTGGTCACAGTAGTGACAGTGATATATACATTTCCTCCTTCTCCTCCTCCTCCTTCTCTTTACCCTCCTGTTTTCTCTTCTCTTTTCCTTTCTTCTCCTTCTCCTCGTCCCCCTTGTCTTTCTTCTCTTTTCTCTCCTCCTCTTCCGCTTCCTCCTCCTCCTTCCCCTCCTCCTGTTTCCTTTTTTCCTTCTCCTTCTCCTTCCCCTCCGGCTTTCTCTCATCCTTTCCTTTTCCTCTCCTTCCTCATTCTTCTTCTTTTCTTTCTTTCTCTCTTCCCTCCTCCTCTCCTCCTGTCCTCCTCCTGTTTCCTCTTCTTCTCCCTTCTCCTTCCACCTTCTCCTCTGCATCACTCTTCTCCCTTCTCCCTCTCTCTAGACCTTCCTCTTTTCTCTTATCCCTTACTTTCCTCTCCTCCTTCTCTTCTTCTCCTTGTCTTTTTTCTCTCCTCCTCTTCCATTTCCTCCTCCTCCTCCTGTTTCCTTTTCTCCTTCTCTTTCCTCTTCCCCTTTTTGGCCTTCTTCTCCTTCCTCCTGTTTCCTCTTCTCCGTCTTCTCTTTCCACATCTCCTTCTCTTCCCCCCTTCCTCCGTATCCTCCTGTTTTCTCTCATCTTTTACTTTCCTCTCCTTCTCTCCTTCTCTCTTTTTCTCTCTCCTTTTCCTCCTCCTCGTCTTCTATTTCTCCTCCTTCTCCTCCTTCACCTCCTCCCATTTCCTTTTCTCCTTCTCCTTTTCTTCTCTTTTCCTCTTCTCCTCCTGCTCCCTCTTCTCCTTTCCTCTTCTTCTCTTTCTCTCCTCCTCCAGATACTTTCCTCTCCTTCTCTCCTTCTCTCTTTTTCTCTCTCCTTTTCCTCCCATTTCCTCCTCTTCCTCCTCCTTCACTTCCTCCCATTTCCTTTTCTCCTTCTCCTTCTCATCCCTCTTCTTCTTTTCTCCTCCTCCTTTCCTCTTTTTTCTTTCCTCTTATCCTTCTCTTTCTCTCCTCCTACTCCTCCACACCCTCCTGTTTTCTCTCGTCCTTTACTTTCCTCTCCTTCTCTTCTTCTGTCTTTTTTCCCTCTCCTTTTCCTCCTCCTCATCTTCCATTTCCTCCTCCTTCTCCTCCTTCACTTCCTCCCGTTTCCTCTTCTCCTCCTCCTTTCCTCTTCTCCTTTCCTTCTCCTTCCTCCCGTTTCCTCTTCTCCTCCTCCTTTCCTCTTCTCCTTTCCTTCTCCTTCCTCCCGTTTCCTCTTCTCCTTTTCTTCTCCTTCCTCCCATTTCCTCTTCTCCTCCTTCTTTCCTCTTCTCCTTCTCCTTCTCTTCCCCGCCTCCTCCACACCCTCCTGTTTTCTCTCGTCCTTTACTTTCCTCTCCTTCTTTCCTTCTCTTGTCTTTTTCCCCCTCTCCTTTTCCTCCTCCTCGTCTTCCATTTCCTCCTTCCCCTCCTCCCTTTTCCTTTTCTCCTTCTTTCCTCTTCTCTTTCCTCCCCCTTCTCTTCCTCCTCCTGTCCTGCCTTCGATAACCCTAAGCCTTCAAAGGAAGGAAGGAAAGTGGTGATGAACTTGCTACAACGGAGGCACGGATGTTTTTAACTGACCGGGCATTGTGCTCCCCGCTTTCTCCTGGCAGGACGGAGTCACCCCTCTCATGCTGGCAGCCAGGATGAACCACTCGGAGCTCTGCCACTACTTACTACACCGCGGAGCAGCTGTTAACGCCAGAGACCAGAGAGGCCGGTGAGGAAACCGGCGGCCGGCCAGGAGTTTGTCTCTCTTGTTCCACGTGACACGAGGCTCCGACCTCATTACAATAATAATAATAATAATAATAATAATAATAATAATAATAATAATAATAATAATAATAATAATAATAATAATAATAGAGACAGCAGAATAGACAAAAAAGAACTGGAGAAGATCACCAAATACAAAGACCTACAAATAGAAATAGGAAGACTGTGGTAAAGGCAAGCAAGGGTAGTACCTATAGTAGTAATAGGTGCCTTGAGTGCCATCCCAAAACAACTGGAGCACCACTTGAACCCCATCATCGACATTGACAAATCCGCCATTAGTCAATTGCAAAAGGCGGCCTTACTAGGAACTGCTTCCATCCTGCGACGAGATCTGTAATACCTTCAAACATCCACACCTGCCTATCCTGGGTGCTTGGTAAGGAGTCGATAGGTAGACAAAAATGCCAGATCCAGTCTGAACATCTGGCTGACTTTGCAATGATATAATAACAATAACAATAACAATAACAATAACAATAACAATAACAACAATAACAATAACAATAACAATAATTGATGATGATGATGATGATGATGTTGGAAGGTACCTTGGAGGTCATCTAGTCCAACCCCTTGCTCAGGCTTAAAACAGTTCATTTAGTCGCCGTTCGGAGTTACAACGCCAGTGAAAAAAGCAACTTAGGACCGTTATTCACACTTAACGACCGTTGTTGCAGCGTCCCCCCACGGTCACGGGATCATAACTCGGACGCTGGGCAACCGGCTCGTAATTACAACGGTGGCCGTGTCCCCGGGAGTCATGTGATCCCATGTTGCGACCTTCCCGCCAGCAAACACAGTCACCGAATGTCTGAGTTTCGACCGCGTGACCACGCGGATGCTGCAACGACGGTCGTAAGCGCGGAAAACGGTCCTAGGTCACTTTTTTTCAGTGCTGTCGTAACTCCGAGCGGTCACCAAAGGAACGGTCGAAAGTTGAGGACTACCTGTACTTATTGACAGTATTGTGTTTACATCCATCGCAGCTGTGAGATTCTATACAGCTCACACAATAACCGGATGGTGGTTTTCTGGGAAGACGTTTCATTAACAAACTAGGTAACATTGTCAGTGCTAAATAGGAGTGGAGCTTGCTGTTGTGATTCAGGGTCAGCCTGTGGGTTCGGCAGTTGGGTCGGATGACTCAGAGGAGGAGGAGGACGGGGGTGTTGAAGAGCTTGCTGATGATGGCTTTGAGGCTCCGCAGAGCCCCCAGCCAGGCCCCTCCCACCTGGTGGAGACCCAGCTGTGTGAGCCTGACAGCGTGGATGAAGATGACCCACAGCTGGCCCTGTTCAAGGACGCCCGACGCAGGAGGCAGTCAAGTAGGAGTAAACAGAGGAAGGCAATGGGGCTCCTCGGAAGGAGGCACAGAGAATCCACGCCCTGAACTCTATATAAGGGGAATGTGTGGGAGGGCTGGTTTGCTGAAGGCAACCGCTTGGATTGTTCCTGCTTCTTAGCTCGTGTTTTATGGTTGGTGTCTTGTCTTGCTCTTGTTTTATGTGAATAAATTTGGCAGGCTTTATTCCAGCCTCTTGCCGTTTGTAAAGGGGTCGTCCCTGCTTTTGCTGCAGGGCCGGTAGCAGGCTGGTACAGAACACTTGCAGAATGGAGGAGGCGGAGGAGGATGAGGAGGAGGATGGGGGTCCTTGGTGCTCTCTGAGCCTGGTGGTTTTCTTGCAGACATTTCATGACCCAACTAGGTAACATTATCAGTGATAGAAGGGAGTGGGGATTGTAGAGAGGAGAGAAGAGGAGGAGGAGGAGGAGGAGGAGGAGGAAGAAGGCTGTGAGGTCCTTGGTGCTCTCTGAGCTTGGTGGTTTTCTTGCAGACATTTCATTACCAAACTCGATAACAAACTGGACAGTCTCAAAAAGTTTTCAAAGTATTCAAGGACCCCATGCTAACAGAGAACCTTGGTGGAGCAGTGGGCTAAGGCCTCCTTAAGTAACACCAGCTGCCTGCAATTAGTGCAGGTTCGAGTCCCACCAGGCTCAAGGTTGACTCAGCCTTCCATCCTTCCCAGGTAGGTAAAATGAGGACCCAGATTGTTGGGGGCAATTAAGCTGACTTTGTACTAATGCCGCTTGGGGTGTGTGTGTGAAAGCCCTAATAAGCAGGCATATACATAGAATGAAGGCTACTGCTAAGCTTGTAAGCCGCCCTGAGTCTTCGGAGAAGGGCGGGATATAAATGGAATTAAAAAAAAAAATAAAAAAAAAAATGCACCAAGCTTAAAAGTTTTATCGATTTTCTAATTTGACATTTAAATATTTAAAAAAGCAACGTGGCAGCTGGCTTAGACGATCATTCAATAACCTGCGAGCATCGTTAGGACAAGTCTCAAACTACCACGTGAAACATTTCCTCTCTGTTCCCCTTAGTATTGACGGTCTCACGTTCAAACCCATGCCATTCTTATTACGTCAATTGAATAAAAAGAGCGCTCTGACCTTTGTCAATCATTTTTCGTTCATACCTGCCCTGGTTATTTTTTTTAACATTCCATCTTGGTAGGCCATCAGGGTCCCAATTAACTGACACTTGGTGGCGTTTCGAGAGTGACTTCCCTCATATTAACCTTGGGACCGTCTCCTCGGAGTGACGGTGCCTCTCTTTGCTTCAGAACAGCCCTGATGGTGGCTTGTGAGAATGGCAGTGTGGAGACCGTCGAGGCGCTTATCCACGGGGGCGCACGGGTCGGCCTCATCGATGCCACGGGCCGCGATGCCGCACACTACGGAGCCGCCTTGGACAATGCCCTCATTCAACATTATCTCCAAGAGGCAGCCCAGCGCCACTCTTGGGCCAGCGGTAAGACCCCCTCCCCTCCCCCCTCCCCAGTTCTGCTTCCCTGATGCTGGCTAGTCCCGTTGAAGGAAGAGGGTTTACTGGCCTTCCTCGGAGGAATTGGGACGGGGGTTCCTTCAGTCTGGATTGGCCAGGAAGAGACTCACAATGTCCTTCAGCTGGATGGCAGGTGGGCTTTTGTCCCCTTGTGTTGACCACTTTATTTTATTTATTTTATTTATTTTATTGGATTTATATACCGCCCTTTCCCGAAGGACTCAGGGCGGTTTACAGGGTATTTAAAACAAAAATCGATACAAAAGTTAAAAACAATTTTAAAAGATTAAATCAAATCCCTGAAAAAAATAAAAACCCCAACTATAATTCTCAGCCTGGGCCGGAAAGGCTTGAAGGGCCTTTTTCACATCCAAGCTCCTTACTGCTCTCTGAGCTTGACTGTTTTCTTGCAGACGTCATGTTACCCAGCTAGGTAACATCATTGGCGCACTGGGGGGGTGGGGTGTCGTGAAACATCTGCAAGAAGCCAGGAATTTCTATTGCTTTGGGAAAAACGGTCTGCTGCTCCGATCAAAACATCCTTCCTCACTCGGCCTTGGTAGATAACGTCTCCCCGACAACTGACGGTTCACTTGCATTCCATAGCCTTCCCACCTCACACCCCCCCCCGCCGTTAGGAATTCACCTGCCTCCTCCCGCCAGTGTTTGGCAAAGCTGTGAGCAAAAGCAGGCGTAGGCAGCGATGGAGCCGAGTCAGGTTTGGCCTCTAGACAGTGACAGATAGATATTGTAGATAGACAGAAGACAAGAGATAAGTAGACAGAGAGATAGATGATAGATAGATGATAAGTTAGCAACAGCAATTATACACTGCTTCATAGTGCTTTTACAGGCCTCTCTAAGCGATTTACAGAGTCAGCCTATTGCTCCCTAACAATCTGGGTCCTCCTTTTACCGACCTTGGAAGGATGGAAGGCTGAGTCAACCTCAAGCTGGTTAGGATCGAACTGCTGGCAGTGGGCAGAGTCACCATGCAATACTGTATTTTAATGACTGCGTCACCATGACTCTAGAGTAGAATGGGATAGAAAGAATAGTATTAGAAATGAATCCAAAAGAATAGAATTGGAATTGGAATTGGAATTGGAATTGGAATATGGAATGGAATAGAATAGAATAGAATAGAATAGAATAGAATAGAATAGAAATAGAATAGAAAATAGAAATAGAAAATAGAAAATAGAAAATAGAATAGAGTAGAAAATAGAATATAGAACAGAATAGAAAATGGAATATAGAATAGAATAGAAAAATAGAATATAGAACAGAATAGAAAATAGTATAGTATAGAATATAATAGAATAGATAGTAGAATAGAATAGAATATAGAATAGAATAGAAAATAGAATATAGAACAGAGTAGAAAATAGAATAGAATAGAATGGAAAATAGAATATAGAATAGAATAGAAAATAGAATATAGAACAGAATAAAAAATAGAATAGAATAGAATATAGAATAGAATAGAATATAGAATAGAATAGAAAATAGAATATAGAACAGAATAGAAAATAGAATAGAATAGAATATAGAATAGAATAGAAAATAGAATATAGAATATAGAACAGAGTAGAAAATAGAATAGAATAGAATAGAAAATAGAATATAGAACAGAGTAGAAAATAGAATAGAATAGAATAGAAAATAGAATATAGAATAGAATTAATAGAATAGAATAGAATAGAATAGAATAGAATAGAATAGGCACTTATATACCGCTTCACAGTGCTTTCCAGCCCTCTCTAAGTGGTTTAAAGAGCCAGACTATTTGCCCCCAACAATCTGGGTCCTCATTTTACCGACCTCATAAGGACGGAAGGCCGAGTCCACCTTGAGCCCATCAGAATCGAACTGCCAATGTGCTGGCAGTCGGCACTCTGCAGAATTCACCTGCAATACTGCATCCTAACCACTGCGCCCCCAGGTCTCAGACCTCGGGATGCTGCCACCCGTCCTGAATATGAGTCAGTTGCCAAGTGTCTGAAAACGGTGGCCGTGGGGACGCTGCCACGGGCGTTGTGTGAACAACGCTCCTAAGTCAATGGCGTTGTACCTTTGAACGGTCACTAAATGAGCAGTCATAAGTCGGGGACTAGCTGCATTTTACTGGCTGGCAGTTTCTACTGTCAGGACTCTCCACCCCAGGGGTCTTCAAATTTGGCCCTTTGATGACTTGTGGACTTCAACTCCCAGAATTCCTCAGTCGGCCATTTTGATGAAACTGCGATAGGCGATGTTTGTCTGACGCTTTTATGGAAAACTGATTCAGGCTTACGACCACACGGTTCGTTTCATGCATGCATTTAAAAAAAGGGGTGGTAAAATCGGCTCCGGGTACCTTGACTTATGGCCGTCACGAGTTATGATTAAACTTCTGGTCTCAAGTTACGGTTGTGAGTTGAGGACTAGCCTAGTTTCAAGTCTTTCTCTGCCCTCTAAGGGTGGGAGAGAACAAGAACCTGCATTGTTCAGGCCGTCCCGGACTTACGACCGAAGTTACAATGGCATTGAAAAAAAGGGACTTATGACCGTTTTTTCAGACTGAACGACCGTTGCGGCGGCCCCCGGGCTCCCGGGATCAAAATGCCAGCCGTTGGGCGACTGGCTCATGCTTACGACGGTCGCGGCGTCCTCGGGTTCACGCGATTCCCCCTTTTGCGACCTTCAAATGGGGGAAGCCGGATTGACTTAACAACCGCCTCACGAACTTAACCACTGCAGAGATTCGCTTAAAGACTCCGGCAAGGCGGGTCGTAAAGCGGGGCATGACTCACTTAACGAGCGTCTCGTTGAGCAACGGAAATTTTGGGCTGGGTTGTAGTCGTAAGTCGAGGACCACCTGTATAGCAGTTCAACCCCCGGTCTGTCGCCCATCTTCTCCTCGGCAAGTGACACTGACCAGACTCTTAACTAACCAGGTTTCCAGTCCCTCCCCCACCCGTAATAAGCTGTAATAAGCCCTGGTATGTTCCTATCCCAAGTGGCCTGGTGGCTGGAGAGCCCTGACAGACCTCCCGGCAATGAGGGGGGGGGTCTCCCTAAGCCCCTTCCCCTAGTTTGGTCATCTGGCTGTTTGGGGGCTGTTTCCCAGGGGCCCTGGGTCAAACCCCCCCCCCAAAAAATTGGAGGCCTGCTTGCCAGCCTTCCCTCCGTCTACCCTGATGTTTTTGTCTCTTTTGCAGAGGAACGATCCCCCGACCTGTCTTCTCAGGTAACCCCGACCCTTCCAAAAGGGCTGATGGGCGGCAGCAGCAGCTGGGGGGGGTTCAAGTCTTAACGCCCCTTCCCCTTTCTCCCCTCCCTCCCCCTTTCCCTCCCTCCCTCCCTCCTCTTTTTCCCTCTCTCCTTTCTCTTTCTCATTCCCTCTCTCCCTTCTTTCTCCTCTTTCTCCTCTCTCCGTCCCTCCCCTCCCTTCGTCCCCCTCCCCTCCCTCTCTCCCTTCTCTCTCCCTTCTCCATCCCTCCCCTCCTTCCCCTCTTCCCTCCCTCTCTCCCTTCTCTTCCTCCCTCCCCTTCCTCCCCATCCCTTCCTCCCTCCCTCTCTCCCTTCTTCCCTCTTCTTTCTCCCTCCCACCCTTCTCTTTCTCCTCTCTCCGTCCCTCCCCTCCCTTCATCCTTCCCCCTCCCTCTCCCTCTCTTCCTTCCCCTCCCTCCCTTCCCTTCTCTTTCCCCTCCCCCTCTCTCCCTTTCCCTTCTCTTCCTCCCTCCTTTCTGCTCTCTCCATCCTTCCCCTCCCTTCGTCCTCCCTCTCTCCCTCCCCTCTTTCTCCCTTCTTTCTCCCTCCCTCTCTCTTTCTTCCCCCTTCCCTTCTCTTTCTCCTTCCGTTCTGTCTGCTCTCTCCATCCCTCCCCTCCCTTCTCTTTCCCTTCTTTCTCCCTCCCTCCCCTCTTTCTCCCCATCCCTCCCTCCATTCTCCCATCTTCTCTTTCTCCCTCCCTTTCCCCTTTCTTCCTCCCTCCCTCCTTTTTCTCCCCTCTTCTCTCCCTCTTCCTGCTTTCCTCCCTCTCTCCCTCTCTCTTTCTTCCCCCTTCCCTTCTCTTTCCCCCTCCCCCTTCCCTTCTTTCTCCTTCCCTTCTTTCTGCTCTCTCCATCCCTCCCCTCCCTTCTCTTTCCCTCTCCCTTCTTTCTCCCTCCCTCTCCTCTTTCTCCCCATCCCTCTCTCCCTCCCTCCCTCCCTCCGTTCTCCCATCTTCTCTTTCTCCCTTCCTCTCTCCCTTTCTTCCCCCTCCCTTCTCTCCCTCCCTCCCTCCCTTTCCCCTTTCTTCCTCCCTCCCTCCCTCCCTCCTTTTTCTCCCCTCTTCCTCTCCTCTTCTCTCCCTCCCTCCCTCCCTCCCTCAGGCCTCTTCCTCTCGACAGTCTCTCTGCTGCAAGGAGAAGAGCCACAGTCCGAGGAAGCGGAAGGCACCGCAGCCGCCCGCCAGCAACCCCAACCAGGTCGGTGGCCGATGGGCTCGCGTGCCCAGATTGTCCACTGAAGAAAGAGATGGGGGGCCCCACCAGTCCCTTGGGCTGAAAAGGGACCATTCTGGCATTTGGGGGGGGGGTGACCAGGATATCCAGGGCTCTTGGCTCAACTCGAAAGGGGGAAATCCTTCCGGAAGGTGGAAATGGCTCGAGTATTCCCAACAGAAGAGGATCTCTGTAGCTCAGGCTGGAATGACGAAGTCCTGGGTGCTCTCGGAACTTGGTGGTTTTTCTTGCAGACGTTTCACGACCCAACTAGGCAATGTCTTCGGTGCTAGAAGGTTGGAGGAGGAGGAGGAGGAGGAGGAGGACTGTGGGGTTCTTGGTGGTCTCTGAACTTGGTGGTTTTCTTGCAGACGTTTCATGAAAGAGGGAAAAGGAGAGACAGAAAGAGAGAAGGAGAGAGAGAGAGAGAGGGGAGAGAGAGAAAGAGAAAAGGAGAGAGAAGAGAAAGAGAGGGGAGAGAGAAGAAGAGAGGGAGAGAGGAGAGAGAAAGAGAAAAGGAGAGAGAGCAAGAAAGGGGAGAGAGGAGAGGAGAGAGAAAGAGGAGAGAAAAGGAGAGAGAGAGAGAGAGGGGAGAGAGAGAAAGAGAAAAGGAGAGAGAGAAGAGAAAGAGAGAGGGGAGAGAGAAGAAGAGGGGAGAGGAGAGAGAAAAGGAGAGAGAGAAAGAGGGGAGAGAGAAAGAAAAGGAGAGAAAGAAAGAGAAGGAGAGAGAGAGAGAGGAGAGAGAAAGAAAAGGAGAGAGAGAGGGGGGAGAGAGAAGAGGAGAGAGAGGAGAGAGAAAGGGGGGAGAGAGAAAGAGAAAAGGAGAGAGAAAGAAAGGGGAGAGAGAAGGAGAGAAGAAGAGGGAGAGAGGAGAGAAAAGGAGAGAGAGAAGGGAGAGAGAGAGAAAAGGAGAGAAAGAGGGAAGGAGAGAGAGAGAAAGGGGAGAGAGAGAAGGGAGAGAGAGAGAAAAGGAGAGAAAGAGAAAAGGAGAGAGAGAAGGGAGAGAGCAAGAAAGGGGAGAGAGGGGAGAGGAGAGAGAAAGAGGAGAGAGAAAAGGAGAGACAGAAAGAAAGAGAGAGGGAGGAGAGAGAGAGAAAGAAAAGGAGAGAGAAGAGAAAGAGGGGAGAGAGAAGAAGAGAGGGAGAGAGGAGAGAGAGAAAAGGAGAGAGCGAGAAAGGGGAGAGGAGAGAGGAGAGAAAGAGAGAAGGGAGAGAGAGAAAGAGAAAAGGAGAGAGAGAAGAGAAAGAGAGAGGGAAGAGAGAAGAAGAGAGGGAGAGAGGAGAGAAAGAAAAGGAGAGAGAGCGAGAAAGGGGAGAGAGGAGAGGAGAGAGGAGAGAAAAAGAGAAAGGGGAGAGAGAAAGAAGAGAAAGAGAAAGGGGAGAGAGAGAGAAGGAGAGAAGAAGAGGGAGAGAGGAGAGAGAAAGAAAAGGAGAGAGAGAAAGGGGAGAGAGAGAAGGGAGAGAGAGAGAAAGAAAAGGAGAGAGAGAAAGGGGAGAGAGCGAGAAAGGGGAGAGGGGAGAGGAGAGAGAAAGAGGAGAGAGAAAAGGAGAGACAGAAAGAAAAGGAGAGAGAGAAGAGAAAGAGAGAGGGGAGAGAGAAGAAGAGAGGGAGAGAGGAGAGAGAAAGAGAAAAGGAGAGAGCGAGAAAGGGGAGAGGAGAGAGGAGAGAAAGAGAGAGAGAAAGGGGAGAGAGAAAGAGAAAAGGAGAGAAAAGAGAAAGAGAAAGGGGAGAGAGAGAGAAGGAGAGAAGAAGAGAGGGAGAGAGGAGAGAGAAAGAAAAGGAGAGAGCGAGAAAGGGGAGAGAGAGAAGGAGAGAGAGAAAGGGACGAGGGGACTGGCTGAAGGTTCCCCAACTACCTGTTTTACTCCTAGGAGGATCGGGACGCCTATGAGGAGATTGCGAAGCTACAACAGGAGAGGGCCCACTTTCTTCAAAAGATCCGGGGACTGGAGCAGCTCCAGGACAAACAGAAACAGGAAGTGAGTCTTTGAAGACCACCCCGGATAAAGATTTCAGTCGATCAGTATAGAGCTGGAAGGGACCTCGGAGGTCATCTAGTCCAGCCCCCTGCTCCAGCAGGAGACCCTGTACCACTTCAGACTGGTGGCTGTCCGGTCTCTTCTTAAAAGGCCTCCAGGGGTGGAGCACCCCACCGCTTCTGAAGATCAGCTGCAAATGGGTGTGGAGCCTTCACGGACATCCTTTCCGCAGCTCCGAGAAGGCTCCACACCCATTTGCCCCCACTCCAGTGGTGACCCCGAGGAAAACAGACAAGCCTCCCAGTGGCCTCAAGGACTCTCTAAAAAAAAAAAAGGATGCGAATGACCGGCTGTCTGCAAGGAGTATAAATCCTTCCCTTCCCCACCATCCCAGTCAGAGCTGAAGAAGCTTCTGGGAGGAGAAGCGAAACGTCTTCGAAGGCAAAACAAGAAAGTCCAGTTGCCTCCTGAAAAAGCACCTTCGGGACAACCCTGACCTGGGGGGACGACGGAGCATCTTCACAGACACATTATAATACTAATACTAATACTAATACTAATACTAATACTAATACTAATACTAATACTAATACTAATACTAATACTAATACTAATACTAATACTAATACTACTACTAATAATAATAATAATATAAGGTTGGAAGGGACCTTGGAGGTCATCTAGTCCAACCCCCTGCTCAGGCAGGAAACCCTATCCCATTTCAGACAAATGTCTGTCCAGTCTCTTCTTAAAAACTTCCAGTGTTGGAGCGTTCACCCCTTCTGGAGGCAGGTTGTTCCACTGGTTAATTGTCCTCACTGTCAGGAAGTACGAAGACCTCCTACTCGCTCTTCTGAAATGGGTGCATCTCGGCAGAAGCTGTGTGTCCCGTCCCCCCGCTAATCTTTGGAAAGGGACCACCACCACCACCCCTTTCCAAGCGTACCGTTAAATAAATCAATCCCGCAGGGATTGCCTTGATTAGTGATTTTTGGTCCCTGCGTTTAATTCCGCGCTTTATTTTGCCTTCTGGTCATCCAGAATTGGGAAGGGAGATCGGAGATTCGAGAGATTGGTCAATAAACCAGACATTTTCCTGGCAATGAACTTTACCTCTTCCCCCCCTCCCCCCCACTTTTGCCTCTCGGAACAGCTGGAGATCCAAAACGGCTCCTTGCCTGTTCTGGAGAAGCAGGTGAGTTTCTTTCTTTCTTTCTTTCTTTCTTTCTTTCTTTCTTTCTTTCTTTCTTTCTTTCTTTCTTTCTTTCTTTCTTCCTTCCTTCCTTCCTTCCTTCCTTCCTTCCTTCCTCGCTTCCTTTCCTTTCCCTTCCTTCCTTCCTTCCTTCCTTCCTTCCTTCCTTCCTTCCTTCCTTCCTTCCTTCCTTCCTTCCTTCCTTCCTCCCTCCCTCCCTTCCCTTCCCTTCCCTTCCCTTCCCTTCCCTTCCCTTCCCTTCCCTTCCTTTCCCTTTCCTTTCCTTTCTCTTTCTTTCTTTTCTTCCTTCCTTCCTCTTTTTTCTTCCTTCCTTCCCTTCCGTTTCCAGGACGTTCCTCTCTGTTCAAAAGAATTCGCCAGATACCCGAACAGGCGAGCGTCACACTTGGAATAAAATCTTGCTGTTGTTGTTGTGTTTTTTTTGTCGTCTTCCCAGTTAGAGGATCTTCGACGCCAACTGGCGGAGACGGCCAACGAGAAGGAAAGTCTCAAGAAGGAACTGGACATGCTGCGAAGCCGGCTTTCGTTCTGTGAGGTACCGAAGGAAGGCTTAAAGATCCAGTCGTTCCTTTGAGACGAGCTTGGGGTACGTTGTCGCGCTCCACAGGGAGCGACCGGCCCAGCCGTCCAGCCCTCTCGACGGTCAAGTTAAAGCAGGGGTGTCAGGCCGCGAAAACCACGAAAGGCACGCTGTGATTTTTTCTCCCCAAGGAGGTTTCATTGCCGTTCCTCACCTGCACACGAGATCTTGCCTGACAAAAGCAAGCTGACGTCCCTGCAAGGCGTCACCGGGTGCCAAACGGAATTGAATGAATAATAATTGAGTGGGTAGCACGTGTGCTCGGGGAACTGTTCGGGAGGAGCTGCCTGCAGCTTCTTTCTCGTTACACAAACTACCCGAACGGAGGGGGGCTCTCTTCTTGCTCCTTGGGAATACGCCCCCCCCTCCCGATGGAGGAGAATATTTGTAGCGCAGGGTTGAACTGGAGGAGGTGTGTGTGACCTTGGTGATCTCTGAGCTTGGCTGTTTTCTTGCAGACGTTTTATGACCCAACTAGGGAACAATATCAGTGCTGGAAGGAAGGAAGGAAGGAAGGAAGGAAGGAAGGAAGGAAGGAAGGAAGGAAGGAGAGGAGGAGGAGGAGGAGGAGGAGGAGGAGGAGGAGGAGGAGGAGGAGGAGGAGGAGGAGGAGGAGGACTGTGAGGTCCCTGGTGATCTCTGAGCCTGGCTGTTTTCTTGCAGATGTTTTATGACCCAACTAGGAAACAATATCAGTGCTAGAAGGGAGGAAGGGAGAGAGGAAGGAAGGAAGGAAGGAAGGAAGGAAGGAAGGAAGGAAGGAAGGAAGGAAGGAAGGAAGGAAGGAAGGAAGGGGAGGAGAAGGTGGAGGGCTGTGTGGTCGCTGGTGATCTCTGAGCCTGGCTGTTTTCTTGCAGATGTTTTATGACCCAACTAGGGAACAATATCAGTGCTAGAAGGGAGGAAGGGAGAGAGGGAGGAAGGAAGGAAGGAAGGAAGGAAGGAAGGAAGGAAGGAAGGAAGGAAGGAAGGAAGGGGAGGAGAAGGTGGAGGGCTGTGAAGTCCCTGGTGATCTCTGAGCTTGGCTGTTTTCTTGCAGACGTTTTATGTCCCAACTTGGGAACAATATCAGTGAAGGAAGGAAGGAAGGAAGGAAGGAAGGAAGGAAGGAAGGAAGGAAGGAAGGAAGGAAGGAAGGAAGGAAGGGGAGGAGGAGGAGAGGGAGGAGGACTGTGGGGTCCTTAGTGCCCTCTGGGCTTGGCTGCTTTCTTGCAGACATTTCACTCTGCACTGACGATGTTACCTAGTCTTGTAAAGAAATGTCTACAAGAAAACGATCAAACTCGAGAGAGCACCAGGGAGCCCACAGTTTTTCTCCTCCTGTCCCCAAACCCCACTCTGGTCCAGCACTGGTGATGTTACCCAGAAGGCTTAGGAAACGTCTGCAAGGAAACAACTAAACTCGGGGAGCGGCCAGGGGCCCCCTCCTCCCTCCCTCTTGAGAAGCGGGGCCATCTTCCATCACACCTGGGCAGCGTCCAGGAGAGAGAAACGCACCTACTGGCATTTGCATAAAGTCCATTTTTTTCCAAAATAGTTGCCTTCTCCCCCAGCCGAGAGCAGCTCCGTAGAGCTTGCTTTAGATTCCCACATTCTGGAAAACTCTCGACTCGTCTCGCCTTCTCTTTGTGCAGAACGACAAGGAAAATACCAGCTACGACGTGGAAACCCTGCCGGACGAAGAAGGGGAACTGCTGGAGCTTCCAGGTAAGGCCGGCCCTTAATCTTTTTTTTTAAATTTTAATTCCATTTATATCCCGCCCTTCTCCGAAGACTCAGGGCGGCTTACAAGCTTAGCAGTAGCCTTCATTCTATGTATATGCCTGCTTATTAGGGCTTTCACACACACCCCAAGCGGCATTATTACAAAGTCAGCTTAATTGCCCCCAACAATCTGGGTCCTCATTTTGCCTACCTCGGAAGGATGGAAGGCTGAGTCAACCTTGAGCCTGGTGGGACTCGAACCTGCACTAATTGCAGGCAGCTGGTGTTCCTTAAGGAGGCCTTAGCCCACTGCTCCACCAAGGCTCTTGCGTCAGAATACGGGCCGTCCTCGACTTTACGACCGCGACTGAGCCCAACGTTTCAGGTCATGAAGCGAGAGATTTGTGAAGTGAGTTTGACCGTGTTTTATGACCTTTCTGGCCACAGCGGTTCAGGGAATCACTTGCAGTTGTTAAGTCGGGAACACAATTGTGCTGCAATTGGGGGTGTCGAGTTTAATGAAGAGAAGGACGAGGGGAGACATGTTCCAGTATCTCAGGGGCTGCCCCAAAGAAGAGGGAGCCAAGCTGTTCTGCAAAGTGCCCGAAGGCAGGACAAGAAGCAGACTAATAAAAGAGAGAAGCAACCTAGAACTAAGGAGAAATTTTCCGACAGTTGGAATAATTAACCAGTGGAACTACCTGCCTCCAGAAGTAATGAATGCTCCAACACTGGAAGTTTTTTTTTTTAATTGAAAAGTTTTAAAATACATTTTATCTTTAACAATCCCCCCCTCCCCCTCCCCTACCTATCCCTCCCTACCCCTCCCCCCCTTTCCCCCCTCCCCCCCCGACTTCCCAGAGCTAAGTACAGGGTATAAAAACAAAGAACAATCATAAACATCCATATGCTACCAACAATAAATTCTTAAATCTATCACTCTCTAGCTCATATAAAATAACTACAAGCAATATTAATATTACATATAAAAAAGAAAGAAAAAAGAAAAAAGAAAGGAAGACTTATTCAAATGCTAAGTGAAACTTTTTAGTCCCGTATTTCTTCTGGATATATTCAATCCATTTTTCCCACTCCATAATATAACGTTCTTGCGAATGATCTTTCAAATAAGCCGAACACTGGAAGTTTTTAAGAAGAGACTGGACATTGCCTGAGCAGGGGGTTGTACTAGATGACCTCTAAGGTCCCTTCCACCACCACCACCACCACCACCACCACCACCACCATCATCATCATCATCATTATTATTATTATTATTATTATTATTATTATTATTATTATTATTATTATTATTATTATTATTATTATTATTATTATTATTATGTTCAGAACTGAGCAGATCTGTTGGCGAGGCCCCGTCTAAACACAGATAGACCTCTACTTGCCACCATTCATTTACTGACCGTTCGGAAATACAACCGCAGTGAAAAAAGCGACTTCATACAATCAGTCCACGCACATACGACCACTGCAGCATCCCTAAGGTCCCGCGATCAAAATCCAGCCACTTGTCCCTCTGTATGTATTTGTAACGGTTGCCGGATTCTGGGGTCACCCAATGGCCGTTTCCGACCTCCCCAGAGAGCTCCTGACCAGCAGGGTCAATGGAGGAAGCTGGACTCGCTTAACGACCGTGTGGTGCCCTTGAACAACAACCGTTTAAGAATCGTGGCATTAAAAAGTCGGAAAGTCCGGCGCGCTTCAGTTAACGGCCATCTTGCTTGGCAACGGAAATTCAGACAACACCCCCCCCCCAATTGCGGTCGTAGGTCGAGGACTACCTGTGTTACGCAGTGACCACCACCACAGGGTATCTCAAGGGTGTTGTTCTGTACCAGCCTGCTACCGGCCCTGCAGAAAAGGCAGGGACAACCCCTTTTACAAGAAGGCAAGAGGCTGGAACTAAGCCTGCCAAATTTATTGCTACAAAAACAAATAGAACAAGGCACGAACCAAGAAACAGGAGCTTTTCAAGCGGTTGCCTTCAGCAAACCAGCCCTCCCACGCATTCCCCTTTTATACAGTTCAGGGCGTGGCTTCTCTCTGCCTCCTTCCGAGGAGCCCCATTGCCTTCCTCTGTTTACTCCTGATTGACTGCCTCCTGCGTCGGGCGTCCTTGAACAGGGCCAGCTGTGGGTCATCTTCATCCACGCTGTCAGGGTCACACAGCTGGGTCTGCGTCGTGACCAGATGGGAGGGGCCTGGCTGGGGGCTCTCATTAAGCTCTTCAACACCCCCCTCCTCCTCCTCCTCTGAGTCCTCTGAATCAACTGCCAAACCCACAGGCTGACCCTGAATCACAACAGGTGTATCTGAGGGGAATACAAGTAGACCTTGACTTACAATGGTTCATTTAGCGACCATTCAAAGTTACAACGGCACTGAAAATAGGGACGTAGGACCGTGTTTCACCCTTACGACCATTTCGGCATCCCCATGGTCACGTGGTCAAAATTGGGACACTTGGCAACTGGCTCGTGTTTATGACGGTTGCAGCGTCCCGGGCTCACGTGATCCCCTTTGACAAGCAAGGTCAGTGGGGGAAGCCGGATCTGCTTAACGACCGGGGTTACTGACTTATCAACTGCCACGTTTCGCTGAACAACTGTGGCAAGAGAGGTCGTAAAACGGGGCAAACCTCACTTAACAAACACCTGACTGAACCGCAGAAGTGTTGGGCGCAGGTGGGGCCTTCTCCACCGGCTTTGATCTATTTTTCTCCACCTTCCTTCCTTCCTTCTTTTCTTTCTTTCTTTTTCCTTCCTTTCTCCTTCCTCTCTTTTTTTTAGCCACAGCTGAGCTTCTCTCCAAAAAAAGCTTAAGCGCCTCGACCGAAGAGCTCTTAGCCACCCTGCAGAGGCAGATCGAGTCCCTGACCCAGAAGAACAAAAAATTAATGGAAAAAATACAGGTAAATGGCAGCCTTTGCCCACCCTGGGCGTTTCCTCCCCTGTTCTGTGGATATAAAGATTGCTTGACTTAACCGACTCTAAAGCACAGGTGATCCTCGACTTACAACAGTTCGTTTAGTTCAAGGTTACGATGGCGCTGAAGAAAAACATGGCTTAGGGCCATTTTTTCCCTCTCTGCAACCATCGCAGCGTCCCCGCGCTCACATAATCAAAATTCTGATAGCAATAGTGGCGCTCAGAATGATACGCTGATCCTTTTACCGATCTTGGATGGAAGGCTGAGTCAACGTTGAGCCAGTCGGGATCGAACTGCTGGCAGACGGGTGGGAAGGAAGGAAGGAAGGAAGGAAGGAAGGAAGGAAGGAAGGAAGGAAGGAAAGAAAGAAAGAAAGAAAAGGGTGGGAGGGAAGGAAGGAAGGGAAGGGTGGGAGGGAGGGAAGGAAGGAAGAGCAGGAGGGAAGGAAGGAAGGAAGGAAAAGGGTGGGAGGGAGGGAAGGAAGGAAGGGGAGGAGGGAAAGAAGAAAAGGAACGAAGGAAGGAAGGAAGGAAGGAAAGAAAGAAAAGGGTGGGAGGGAAGGAAGGAAGGAAGGGAAGGGTGGGAGGGAGGGAAGGAAGGAAGAGCAGGAGAGAAGGAAGGAAGGAAAAGGGTGGGAGGGAGGGGAGGAAGGGTGGGAAGGAAGGAAGGAAAAGGGTGGGAAGGAAGGGGAGGAGGGAAAGAAGGAAAGGAAGGAATGAAGGAAGGAAGGAAGGAACGAAGGAAGGAAAAGGGTGGGAAGGAAGGAAGGGTGGGAAGGAAGGAAGGAAAAGGGTGGGAAGGAAGGAAGGAAGGAAAGAAGGAAAAGGTTGGGAGGGAAGGAAGGGTGGGAAGGAAGGAAGGAAGGAAGGAAAAGGGTGGGAAGGAAGGAAAGAAGGAAAAGGTTGGGAGGGAAGGAAGGAAGGGTGGGAAGGAAGGAAGGAAGGAAGGAAAAGGGTGGGAAGGAAGGAAGGAAGGAAGGAAAAGGGTGGGAGGGAGGGAAGGAAGGAAGGGGAGGGAAGGAAGGAATGTAGGAACGAAGGAAGGAAAAGGGTGGGAAGGAAGGAAAGAAGGAAAAGGTCGGGAGGGAAGGAACGAAGGAAGGAACGAATGAACGAACGAAGGAAGGAAAAGGGAGAGAGGGAGGGAAGGAAGGAAGGGCAATAGCAAATCAATAGCACTCAGACCTAAACACCGCTTCAGTGCTTTGCAGCCTTCTCTAAGCAGTTTAGAGAGTCATAATATTGCCCCTCCCCCAACAATCTGGGTCCTCATTTTACTGACCTTGGAAAGACGGAAGGCTGAGTCCACCTTGAGCTGGTCAGGATCGAACCGTCAAAACTGCAGGCAGGCCTGCAGTGCTGCATTCTAACCACTGCACTACCACTGCTCATATTTACGACGGTCGCTGCGTCTCCGGTGGGGCACTTGATCTCCTTTTGTGACCTTCTGACAAGCAAAGTCAACCGTCGGGGGGGGGAGGGAGCCAGATTCCCTTAACGACCGGGTTAGTAATTTAGCAACCGCAGGGATTCCCTTTATAACAAGTGTGTGGTAAGGTGAATTGAAGTTGCAAACTGACCTAACAGACGTTTCACTTAGCGACGTAAATCTTGGGCTCAGCTGCGGTCGTAGGTCGAGGACCACCCGCATCGCGACGTGTGGATGGTGATCTCTCTCTCGTCTGTGGGAATTGGCTGTTGAGCAGAGTGCAAACTAACTGGGTGCGCAGCTGGATAGTGCAATTTGGTTGTGGCCGGTTGCAGATCTGCAACCCGCCAGAATGAAGCCGCTGGCTCTCGGCAACTAGCCACTATCGCCACCATCACGTGGCTGTTGTGGGTTGAGAAACTCTGGCGGAGAGCGTCACCACAATCTGGTCCCCTGCCGCGGAGATACTGGTACTTTTCCAGATTTTACTGCAGCGTTACAATACTTTTAATCCATCCATACAAGCAGGGCCTAATAGGAGGTGGAAGAGAGACACGATAGCCAGGTTAAGCTTCATCAAGAGAAGATGGCAAGAACCCCATGGGACGTTGGGACCGGGAATAACAGACAGGTAGTCCTCGACTTACGACCGCAATCGAGCCCAAAATTTCCATTGCTAAGTGAGGCAGTTGTTAAGTGAGTTCTGCCCCGTTTTAGGACTTTTTTTTTTTTGCCCCCAGTCGCCGAGCAAATCACCGCAGTTGTTAAGTGAACCATATGGACACTAAGCAAATCCGGCTTCCCCCCCCCCCCCCAATTGACTTTGTTTGCCAGAAGCCGGCTGGGAAGGTCGCAAAAGGGGATCACGTGACCCCGGGATGCCGCAGCCGTCATAAGTGCGTGCCAGTTACCAAACGACTTGACTTTTGATCGTGTCACCGTGGGGAGGCTGTAAGGGTCGTAAGTGTGAAACCCGGTCATAAGTCAGTATCGTCGTAACTTGGAACGGTCACTAAAGAAATGCTTGTAAGTTGAGGACCAGCTGCAGTGGTCTCCTGGAGTTGCAGTCACGTGCAGCTGGGGGGATCCTTTGGCTGGAGACCCTCCCCCCCACAAGGACAGAGTCGGAATACAGATAGTCCTCGACTTACAACTGTTCATTTAGTGACCAAAGTTACAACTGCCCCCCAAAAAAGTGACTTACGACCATTTTGTCACACTTAACGACTGTTGTAGCATCTCTGTGGTCCTGTGATCAAAATTCGAACGATCGGCAACCGGCACGTACTTAACGACGGTTGCAATGTCCTGGGGTGGGGGTGGGGGTTTCACGCGATCCCCTTTTGCGACCTTCTGACAAGTAAGGTGGAGGGGGAAGCCCGATTCACTTAAGAACCGTGTTACTAACTCAGCAGCTGCGTCGACTCGCTGAACGGCTGCGGCAAGAAAGGTCGTAAAATAGGACAAAGCTCCCTTAACCACCGTCTCGCTAAGCGGTGGAAATTTGGGGGGCCCCGTTGTGGTCGTAAGCCGAGGACTACCCGGAAATAGCAATAAATTCCCTTTTAGGAAAGGCCAAGGCGCAGAAGAAACACAAAAAACGTCCGTCAGAAGTCAAGGACTGCTTGCACGCACGCAACACAACCGCTCAGACGCCGCGTTAAACTCTCTCCTGATCATTTTTGGGGTGTTGTTTTTTTGTGTGTCTCTCTCTCTTTCTTTGGTGTATCAAGTCACTTTCTCTTTTGTGCAGGTTTTAGAGAAGGAGGAGGCCGACCCTCCTGGGAATTTCATCCCTGTCATTTTGTACAACTCGCTCCGATCCGAGTTCGAGAAGCTGAAAGGGCGGCAGCTGGAAACTCAGGAGCTCCTGAAGTCCCTGGAAAGCCACGGAGCAGATGGAAGCCCCCCTCAACTCATCTCGGCCGAGGCTTACGAACGGCTGAAGGACGATTACGAGAAGCAAATCGCAGCCCTTAAGGCAGCTTTGGAGAAGACCAACTGCCCGGATGATCCGATCGGGCCGAACCAAGCGACGGAAAACCAAGCTGACTTAGAGCCGGAAGGAAAAAGCAAACTCAAGAGGGGGAGGAGAGATGAGGTGGAGGAGCTGACGAAGGAGCTGAGAGACACCCAGGAGAAACATCAGGCAGCTTTGGCAGAGGTCAAGCTTCTCCAGGAACAGATTGAGCTGGGCATCTTGTCCGTAGAGGAGAAAGAAGCTGCCGAGAGTTCCAGTATCGAACTGGAGACGGTGAAGGCCGCTCTGCGCCAGTCTCAGGAGGAGCTGAAGGAACAAGAGCAGAAGGTGAAGGAGTTGGAAGGGCTGCTCGGGGTTCACGAAAAAAGAGGGGCCCCAAACTGCTCCGCCGAGGCCTACGAGGAGATGAAAGCCACCCTTGGGGCTTCCTTGGATGCCGTCTCCAAGGAGAAAGAGGCTCTTCTCAAGAGATGCACCTCGGCGGAAACGGAGCTAAGAGAACTGAGGGCCTCCTTGAAGAAGGAGGAGGAGGAGGAGGAGGAGAACAGCCACCAGATTCTGGAAAGAAAGTCTTCCATCAACCAGGCCCTTCAAGAGGAGACCAGCAAGTTGCGAGGAGAGCTGGAAGCCATGACTAAGCGACACCAGGAAGTGAAGGGTCACGTCGAGGACCTCCGCGAAGGCCGGGAGAAGCTGGAAGAGGAGCTTCGAGCAACCAAGGAGATGTTGGCCTCTCGCTACGTCTCTAGAGCGGAGCACGAGGAGACGGTGGAGAAGCTGAAGGCCGCCTTGTCCGATGCCGAAGAAAGGCTGCTGGAGATGAGAGAGAAGTACACCTCCGCTCGGACCGAGCTGGCCGAACTTCAGAAGAGCGCCGAGGTCTACAGGCAAGAGTCGGTGCCCCTGGCCGAGCACGCCCGGGCCAAGGAGGCCTTGGAAGGCACCTTGTGGGAGTTGAAGGCCAAATCGAAGCTGGTGGAGCAGGAGCTGAGAGCCAAAGCTCTGGAGGCCTCTCGACTCCAGGCTGACCTGGACGAGGTCCGTCGGGGTGCCGTCTCCCAGGAGGCCCACGAGCAGCTGAGGGCCGCCTCGCGGGCCGAAATCGAGGCCCTGAAGGCGAAGCTGAGCGACCTGGGCTGCAAGCACGAGCGGACCTGCACCGAAGTCTTCCAGGTGCAGCGCGAGGCCCTCTTCATGAAGAGCGAGAAGCACGCCGCCGAGGCCCAGCTGGCCGCCGCCGAGAAGCAGCTGCAGAGCCTGAGAGCCGAGTCCGCACGTCTGCAGGAGCTGCACAGCCACATCGAGGACTCGGCCCAGCTGGTCCAAGAGAAAGACAAGAAGGTGAGTCAGGTTTGGGCTTGGTCCGAAAAGATGCTCTCGGATTTGTCCTGTTGCGTCCCGTTTTGGTCACCCCGATGTAAAAAAAATAAAATAAATGACTCTAGAAAGGGCGCAGAGAAGAGCAACAAAGATGATCGGGGGACTGGAGGCTAAAACATATCAGGAACGGTTGCTGGAATTGGGAATGTCCAGTTTAATGAAGAGAAGGACGAGGGGGGACAGGATAGCAGCCTTCCAATATCTCAGGGGCTGCCCCAAAGAAGAGGCAGTCAAGCTATTCTCCAAAGCACCCGAAGGCAGGACAAGAAGCAACGGGTGGAAACTAGTCAAGGAGAGAAGCAACCCGGAACTAAGGAGAAACTTGAGTGAATGAATGAACCGTTATTGTCAAAGGACAACCATGTATACATTGAGATTGGCTGAGCCTCCCTTCGTGCCCCCCCCCACAACTCACAGTGATAACAAACCCTCCATCTTGTTACACCATGTGAGCTAATTGCACAACGCACCGGCCTCGCAAGTCAAGCATGCATAAAGTTTATAAAATTATTTCCCGTTCAAGAGCCTGACAGCCCATGGATAAAAGCTGTTTTTCAGCCATTTGGTGTGGCTGGCTGTACTCCTGTATCTCCTACCTGATGGTAGGAGAGTAAAGAGGTACCGACCAGGGTGTGAGTCGTCCCTGAGGATTTTCCTCACTCTTCCAAGGCAGCGGGCCCTGGCGAGGTCATCCAGTGGGGTCAGGGGACAGCCCACAATGTCTTGTGCTGTGCTCACCACCCTCTGTAATACTTTCCTGTCCGCGGCTGTCAGACCAGCATACCAAACCACAATACCGTACGAGAGGACGCTCTCTATAGTAGACCGGTAAAAGAGGGTCCTGACAGTTAGAACAATTAACCAGTGGAACAACTTGCACCTAAACATCGGCAAGATGAAAGAGATGGTGTTAGACTTCCGGAGAAAAAAGGAGGAACCTGCCCCACTTTACATCGGGGAGGACTGTGTAGAGAGAGTTTCCTCCTTTAAATTTCTGGGAGTCTACCTCTGTGAAGATCTGACCTGGAAAGTTAACACAACTCAGGTGGCTAGAAAGGCCCAACAGAGGCTTCACTTTCTTAGGGTCTTGCGGAAGAACAGGGCAGAACAACGGCTAATGACCCTCTTTTACCGGTCTACCATAGAGAGCGTCCTCTCGTATGGTATTGTGGTTTGGTATGCTGGTCTGACAGCCGCGGATAGGAAAGCATTACAGAGGGTGGTGAGCACAGCACAAGACATTGTGGGCTGTTCCCTGACCCCACTGGATGACCTCGCCAGGGCTCGTTGCCTTGGAAGAGTGAGGAAGATTCTCAGGGATGACTCACACCCTGGACGGTATCTCTTTACTCGTAGGAGATATAGGAATATAGCCAGCCGTACCAACAGGCTGAAAAACAGCTTTCATCCGTGGGCTGTTAGGCTTTTGAATGGGATATAATCTCTGTGAACTTATGCAGAATTGACTTGGGAGGCCGGTGTGTGGTGTAGTTGGTTCACATGGTGTGGTGGGATGGAGGGTTTGTTGTCACTGTGTGTTGGGGGGAGAGAGAGCACGGGGGGAGGCTCAGCTAATCTCAATGTACATATGTTGTACTTTGACAATAAAGGTTTATTATTATTATTTAAGAAGAGACTGGACAACCATTTGTCTGAAATGGTATATGGGGTCTCCTGCTTGAGCAGGGGGTTGGACTAGATGACCTCCGAGGTCCCTTCCAACTTTACTACCATTATTAGCTGGGTCCTCCAGAGACAAGAAATGAGGATGGAAGCCCCCAAGAAATACGGGAAGAAAAGCACGAATGGGTCGAGAGGAAGGAGAAGATGAGAACATGGTGGTTGGGAAAGAGAAATATGACAGCTCAGTCCTAAGTATGTAGCTAAGTATGGGAATGAAATTTGGCCTTCAGGTCTTCTAAAGTTGCCATATGAGTTATGGCTTACATACTTGTGACTGAGCTTCTCTTTGGCAACCACGACTTTCTCCTCGCCTCCTCCCTCTGAGTCCGTTCACTCTTTTCTTCCCATATGGATTTTGGGATATTTTATTTAGAAGAATCTGAAGACCAAATTTCACGTATGAAATTGTGGAGGGATGTGGTGGAAAGGATAGCTCGCTAGGAGAACAAGATAGCAGATGGTTTCCTACCTGAGCAGGGGGTTGGACTAGAAGACCTCCAAGGTCCCTTCCCGCAATGTTATTCGGTTGGTGTAAATTGGGAATGTCCAACCTCGGCCACTTTTAAGACTTGTGGACTTCAACTCCCAGAAGTTGGCTGGCTGGCTGAGGAATTCTGGGAGTTGAAGTCCACAGTCGCCAAGGTCGGACGTCCCGGGTGTAAACTGCAACTACCCCTGGTGTAAACTGAAATTCGTTGAAGTCCGTAGATCTTAAAAGTTGCCAAGGTTGGACACTCCTGGTGTAAACTGATATTAGCTGAAATCTATTCTTTTTTCTTACCTCGGGCCTTATTTTCCTTGACTTACTATTTCTTACTTCTTTTCTGGCTTTGCCTACTATTGCTTACCTCAAAAGGGTGGGGACCGATGCAAATATGCACCTGTGCCCTCTGGTAGAGGGATCAATTGGGCATCAAGCGGAAGAATCCAGACTGTCATTTGTTGCTTACTGCAGGGCTTTTCAACCAGTGGTACGGGTACCACCTGTGGTACATCGGCACCTGGCAAGTGGTACGCGACCATCCTAGAGAAGTGGTAGCGGGGGAGGGGAATGAGCTGAACCGGTGGCAGCACCGCACAAGCCTGAGCGACAGACGGCTGGAGCTGCAGGGCTGTCAGGGCTCAGCGGAAGCGCCGGGATCAGCACCAGGATCCAGCTGGAGCTCAGCGCTGATCCTGGCGCTTCTGAGCCCAGAAGCGCCGATCAGCTGGAATGTTGCAGCATCTCCAGGGTCTTGTGATTTACATTCAGATGCTTGGCAACTGATTCATATTTATGACGGTCACAGTGTCCCAGGGTCATGTGAAGTGACCAAAACCTGCTGCAACCACCCAGCAGAGTGGGGGGGAATAAAAAACCAAACACCTACCCCACCCCATCCCCACTCCCAATCCTGAACAGAAATGCTCACAACGATGAAAACCTCGGACAGGAGGAAGAGCGCCACTGGGCGGGCAGGCAGGCGTCTTGCTCGGCTGTGGCTTGGGGGGCACTTTTTTCAGTGCCATTGTAACTTCGAACAGTCACTAAGCGAGCTGTTGTAAGTCGAGGACTACCTGTACTTCATCACTTTCTTTCTTTCTTTCTTTTTTTTTTTGGTCATCAAGTTTTTGACACCTTGCTAGGCGACTGGTGGTCCTCGAATGTTGCCATAGCCTAAAAGTGGTACAGTGGGTGAAAAGGTTGAAAAGCCGTGGCTTTCCGAATGTGAAACACAATTGTTGCCCTGGTGTCATTATTTCCCCTCCTTCTTGGCAGATCACAGAGCTCTCCAAAGAGGTCTTCAAACTGAAAGAAGCTCTGAAGGATCTTTCAGAGCTTTCTAGTGGCGCCTCTCCTAAAGGGATCTTCTCACCAAAGGCGGACAGTGATCTGGACGTAGCTACTTTCCAGAGCAGAATTCAAGATCTGGAGCAACAATTGGTCGTGAGTATCTTACAAAGGAAGGAGAATTAAGGAGAGACTCTAAAGGTTGTTTTAGGAGGATCCCTCAAGCCTAACTGTCTGGCTTCTTCCATCTGAGATGGATCAGGTGTTCCTCGGAAAATGAACAAGGAGTAATGCATTGGTAACACCCCATTTGGAATAGCGGTAGCACTTACGTACCGCTTCACAGTGCTTTGCAGCCCTCTCTAAACAGTTTACAGAGTCAGCTTATTGCCCCCCAACAATCTGGGTCCTCATTTTACCGACCTCAGAAGGATGGAAGGCTGAGTCGGCCTTGAGCTGATCAGGATCGAACTCCTGGCAGTCGGCAGAGTCAGCCTGCAATAGTGCATTCTAGACACCGTGCCAACACGGCAATTGCATCCAGTTTTGGTCACCACGATAGAAAAAAGATTCTGAGAATCTAGAAAGAGGGCAGAGAAGAGCAACAAAGATGGTCAGAGGACTGGAGGCTAAAACATATCAGGAACGGTTGCTGGAATTGGGAATGTCCAGTTTAATGAAGAGAAGGACGAGGGGGGACAGGATAGCAGTCTTCCAATATCTCAGGGGCAGCCCCAAAGAAGAGGGAGTCAAGCTATTCTCCAAAGCACCTGAAAGCAGGACAAGAAGCAACGGTAGGAAACTCATCAAGGAGAGAAGCAACCTAGAATATAAGGAGAAACTTCCTGGCAGTGAGAACAATTAACCAGTGGAACAACCTGCCTCCACAGGTGGTGAATGCTCCAACACTGGAAGTTTTTAAGAAGAGACTGGAGAGCCATTTGTCTGAAATGATATAAGTTCTGCTTGAGTAAGGGGGTTGGACTAGAAGATCTCCAAGGTCCCTTCCATCTCTTGTCATTCTGTTCAAATCCCACCTCCGGATGAGATGCAGATGACCTGTGTTCCATGCATTTGCCCCGTTCTTTTGACACCTTGATGGCACACACAGTAACCAACCAACCCACCCATCAAAAGCTCCTGACTGCGACGGTCCCTTACCAGAATAAAAGGAAGAACTTTGCAGGAGATGGGACTGATTAGATGAGACGGGATCAACTCTTGAAGCTAGGATGGGTTAGCTAAACGCCTCTGAAAAACCCCAATGTCCTGTAAGGAATTTTGAAATTAACCCTCAGACTCTTCATAGGATCGAGAACAGCTAATTGGGGAATCCCATTAATAACCAAATAATAACCAAATAACCACTCTGGGACGTTCAGAGTGAGGGGCTGTAAACAGGCAGACAGACCCAATGTAAGCTCCCCTCAGTCAAGGAAAAAGTGCCACCACAGAGGTGTTTCTGACCGCAGTGAACTCCACCTGAAATAATCTCTTTTTTTAAAAAAAAAGATTTTATTAATTTTCTCTTGCATACATACATTAATTTTTCAACCAGCGTGCTGTCTGGATTCAAAAACGCTAATATGCAATCAATTCCTAATCCTTGGTTCTTTCCTCTAGCCCAGGGGTGGGCAACCTTGGCTCTTTGATGACTCGTGGACTTCAACTCCCAGAATTCCTGAACCAGCATGGCTCAGCTTGGAAACCTCTCCCTTTCCCCTCAGCGTGGCTGGCTCAGGAATTCTGGGAGTTGAAGTCCACGAGTCATAAAGCAGCCTAGGCCAGGGGTAGGCAACCTTGGCTCCTTTATGACTCGTGGACTTCAACTCCCAGAATTCCTGAGCCAGCATGGCTCAGCATGGAAACCTCTCCCTTTCCCCTCAGTGTGGCTGGCTCAGGAATTCTGGGAGTTGAAGTCCATGAGTCATAAAGCGGCTTAGGCCAGGGGTAGGCAACCTTGGCTCTTTTATGACTCGTGGACTTGCCTACCCCTGGCCTAACGCAACATCTTGATGGGTTGTTGTTGTTGTTGTTGTTGTTTTCACATCTGTAAAATTTCAGCAGATACAGTCACTTGCTTTCAGATCCCAGATGCCCAAGACAGGTAGTTCTCAACGTACGACCAAAATTGAGCCCAGAATTTCTGCTGCTAAGCAAGACAGTCGCTAAGTGAGCTTTGCCTCATCTCCGTTTCCCCTCAGTGTGGCTGGCTTAGGAATTCTGGGAGTTGAAGTCCACGAGTCATAAAAGAGCCAAGGTTGCCTACTCCTGGCCTAGGCTGCTTTATAACTTGTGGACTTCAACTCCCAGAATTCCTGAGCCAGCCAAGCTGAGGGGAAAGGGAGAGGTTTCCAAGCTGAGCCAGGCTGGCTGAGGAATTCTGGGAGTTGAAGTCCACAAGTCATGAAGGGGCCATAGTTCCCTCATGCTGGCTCAGGAATTCTGGGAGTTGAAGTCCACGAGTCATAAAAGAGCCAAGGTTGCCTACCCCTGCTCTAGCCATTTGTAAAAAGAATCCCAGATTTGGTAATATTCTGTTTCTTCTTTATCTTCCAATCTCACAGTTAATCTGTCCATTCTCTGCGCATTCCAGTATTTTTATTATTATTATTATTTCATCCTCTGGTGGTAGTCCTTCATTTTTCCAATATTGCGCAGAAATTATTCTTGCTGCTATTGTGACGTGTAAAATCAAATATGGACTTTGTTTAATTAATCTTTTCTGGCATTATACCTAATAAGAAAAGTGCAGGTTTGAACTCCCAACATTTTTTCTAACCAAGCGTGTATCTTTTTTTTCCAAAAGGCCTTGGCTTTGCCACATGTCCACCAAACATGAGAATACGTGCCTGAGTTACCTTGACATTTCCAGCATTTATCTGACACATTTTAAAACATTTTTGCTAATCTTGCTGGTGGCGCCACCTGAAATAATCTTAGCCGAGCCATTTCCGCTATTTTATTTTTTATTTACTTGTTTTCATTCTCTTTCGTGCTAGGAATCTGAGCGACGCCATAGCAATATCATCTCTTTATACAGGGGACACCTTCTCTACGCTATCCAGGTGAGTTGTTCAGGTCTTCATTCCTGACAGTGGGTTAGAAATAGGAGGGTGAAGGACATTTCGCTACCAGGCTAGGGAACATAATTAGAAATATTTCACAGCGGGGATGGGAAAAGAAGATTCTGGAATATGTTTGCAGGGACCCAAAGCTGGGATAAGGAGGGGGCCAGAGCAGAGGTCCCCGACCTTTCGGGTACCAGGGACCGGTTCCGTGGAGAGATGTTTTTCCGTGGACCGGAGAAGGCGTGGTTTTGCGTGCTGCCTGCATCCTGCGAACAGGGCTTCGCTTGTTTGTGCGGATCTGCTTTCGGCATGCAGCGAGCCAGCGCTGGTGTATGGCTTGAGGGTTGGGGACCCCTGGGCTAGAGTACTGAACTGCTGTTTGAGTGTGGAGACACAGCTAGTGACGTGGAGCCAGTGTCAACAGTCCGACAAGTGAATTCAACATTGAGGAGAAACTCTACGGCTCTGAGGGTGCCATAAAAGCTAAACTTTATGGAATACCCATCTCGGGTACCGAAGAAGCAAAATCAGCTCTTTAAGTTTCCTTCTCGAAAATCTGGTTAGTCTGGTTAGTCAATCGTTCTTCTTAACCCCCACCCGCCAAGTCTTCCTGTTGGCCAATCATATTTCTTTGGTTTGTTATGAGAACAGACCACTTCTCCGTCAAGACATCTGGTTTTGTGACCTTGATTCCCATGGTCCATCAATGGCTCCTTAAAATCCCGTTTCTCCTAGGCTTCCCCTCTCTCCTGTTTCTAGGGCAATTTGCGTGTCTGAATGTGAGAAGTGTGCACAGGTGTTGGCTGAACATCTACTTGGAGGTCTGTCTGCGTTTGCGTGGATATGTGCACGCACGCACGCACACCCATGTTTGTTCCATGGCTGCTTTTGGCTTTGGAGCTGAACAGTTGTCCATCCCTTATAAGTAACACGTCCAGCTTAGCTTAAGAGTCCTGTTCCAACAACACAACTTTGCATCAGGAATTAGCTACTCTTCGTGCTAGAGCACACAGGTAGTCCTCCCCTTACGACCACATTCGAGCCCAAAATTTATGTTGCCAAGTGAGAAATTTGTTAAATGCGTTTTGCCCCAAACGCATTGTTAAATGCGTTTTGCTCGCCACCTTTGTGAAGTGAATCACTGCGGCTGTTAAACTAGTAACACAGCTGTTTAGTGAATCATGACTTCCCCATGGAACTTAGCTTGTCGGAAGGTTGCAAAAGGAGATCCCCTGACCGTCACAAATGTGAGTCAGTTGTCAAGCACCCGAATGTAAATCACGTGGCCACAGGGATGCTGCAACGGTCGAAAGTGTGAAAAATGGTCATCGGTCAGGTTTTTCAGTGCCGAACGGTCACTAGACGAACCGTTGTACGTCAAGGACTACTTGTATGGCAGTATTTTGATTTATTTTGACTTTTTTCATAGGGCCACCTTAGGAATAAACTATGCAGGCCGATGTCCAACGGGTCAGCATGAGAACCTCTGAGCAAGATAGTGCATTTCAGGTCCTGAAGTGTTTCCTGGAATACATTCTTATCTTTCCAGCCGAAGTATGGAAACGAACAGCAACAAAAAGTGCTCCCCCAGTCCTTTAGGCCCACGTTTCTCAACCTTGGCAATTTTAAACATATGTGGACTTCAGCTGCCAGAATTCCCCGGCCGGCCAAACCACAATCGCGAAAAAAACCAATTGGAAAAGAAGTTAAAAGATTTATGCACGTCATTGAATGATTGACTAACCCAGCCGCCACATTGCTTTTTAAATACGTAAATGTGAAAAATTAGAAAATCAATAAAATATTACAAAGAAAAAAAAAGAAAGGAAGTTAAATCAATTAACCAGAAAGTGTGACTTGCGAACAGTGCAGCCACCTCACAGGGTTCACACGTGGCTGGTGCGAAACCCGGGTCTTCAGGGTTGTCTGAATGGCTGGAAGCCTCAGGGCCAATCTAACCCCAGAGGGGACGATGTTCCAGGCCTACGGACGAGGAGGCTGTCTTCCTTGGTCCTGCCAGATGAACGGGACGGGGCCCGTAACGTGCCTCTTCTGCCAGACCTGACGGGATGGGTCGATATAACTGGAGAGGAGATATCTCAGATGACTCAGCCCCACGCCACATAGGTCCTTATGGGTCATAACCTGCACCAGGAGTTGAACCCAGAAGCTGAGTGGCAACCAGTGCAACTTATGGAGGAGTGAGGGGGTTCCCTGGTGCTCTCCGAGCTAGGCTGGTTTCTTGCAGACGTTTCATGACCCAACTAGGTAACATCATCAGTGTTAGAAGGGAGTCAGTGGGGTTTGTGGGAGGAGGAGGAGGATTGTGGGGTCCTTGGTGCTCTCTGAACTTGTTGGTTTTCTTGCAGACGTTTCATGACCCTACGAGGGAATGTCATCAGTTCTAGAGGGAGGAGGGGTTTGTGGAGGAGGAGGAGGAGGAGGAGGAGGAGGAGGAGGAGGAGGAGGAGGAGGAGGAGAAAAGGACTGTGGGGTCCTTGGTGCTCTCCGAGCTAGGCTGGTTTCTTGCAGACGTTTCATGACCCAACTAGGTAACATCATCAGTGCTAGAAGGGAGTCAGTGGGGTTTACAAAGAGAGGAGGAGGAGGAAGAAGGGGAGGGGGAGGAGGAGGAAGGGGAGGACTGGGGTCCTTGCTGCTCTCTGAGCTTTCCTGTTGTCTTGCAGACATTTCATGACCCAACTAGGCAACCTCATCGGTGCTAGGGTGACTAGCACTAACGACGTTACCCAGTTTGCGTCATGAAACGTCTGCAAGAAACCTACCAAGCTCAGAACCCCCCCCCCCCCCCGGAGCTCCTTTCAACCCTGAGCTGTAAATATTCTCTTATATCGGACAGATCACGACCGCTGATCTTGCAGGGATTCCCGCCGAGCACAATTGGTCTCCTTGAAGAGTGAGATTAAGAGATCTGCTGTTGGACCTCGGTCCTCTGGCAGGGAGAGAGGCGAAAGCCCCGCCAGCCAAAACGCTTGGTTCAACGCCGAGGAACATCGCCTCCAGATGTTTCACGATCTCTCTTCCCTGACCCCCCACTTCCCTTTCTGCTCCTTCCAGGGCCACATGGATGCAGACGTCCAGAGAATCCTCTTCCAGATTTTGAAGATGCAAAGGCTCCAGGAGCAAGGCAGATGAGACGAGGCGACGGGTCGCAGACTCGAACCCGGGGTGGGGTGGGCAGGCTGGGCAATTTCCTGGGGGGAACGAGGACACGAAGGTCACACCAACGCTGAGCCAGGACGGGAGGAAGACCGGCTGGAACCCAAATGCTTCACAGCCGGCGGGAAATCCTCGCGCTTCGCCTCAGCGCGTCCACGACGGCCAAAGCACTCCCGGTTAAGTTTCCGCCTGCCATCACAATGATAAAGGCTACAGGGTCATTGCGGGGGTGGGTTGGGGGTGGAAATGAGTAGAGGACAGACCTAGAGTGAGACAAGGGTGTGACCCATAGTGGTTAGAGATGTTTATTTCCACTGTGTCTAATGGCAAAAAAACCCCCTTATTCTTCCTTACTGGGGGATCTCGGGCCATTCGGTCTCTCTGATCACAGACTACCTGCAGGGTTGTCGTTTTTGGTAAAACGGGGGGGGAATAGGTAGCTTTGATTACTGTGCCAGGGTGTCAGTGTGTGAGTGTATGTTAAAAGGGTTGAGTTGGGGGTGGGGGAGGAGGTCACATCTGCATAATCGAAGCCGCGTCTCTTTTTAACACGCTTTGCAACACGTGCAGGAAAGGAGCGGGGCTGCCATCTTGACTTTTTTGCCCTCCCCCGACCTCCCTGCTTTGCAGAGAAGCAGTGAGATAGAAATGCAGTATTTTTTTTTTAAAAAAAAAACAACAACGGAGAAAGGGCAAAGTTAATTAGAGGTAATCCTCGACTTACAACAAACAGTTCACTTAGTTACCAGCCATGAAAAAAAATGAGACTTAGGACCTGTTTTTCATACAACTGTCGCAGCATACCCCACGGTCATGTGATCAAAATTCAGACACCTGGCGATTGACTCACATTAACGACGGTTGCAGTGTCCCGAGGTCACATTATCCCCTTTTGCGACCTTCTGACAAGCAAAGTCAATGGAGATATATTCACTTAACAACGGTGTTACTAGCTTAACAATTGCGCTGATTCGCTTAACAGCTGCGGCAAGGAAGGTCATAAGATGAGGCAAAGCTCACCTAGCGACTCTCTTGCTTAGAAGCAGAAATTCTGGGCTCAATTTTGGTCGTACGTTGAGGACTTCCTGTCTTGGGCGTCTGGGATCTGAAAGCAAGTGACTGTATCTGCTGAAATTTTACAGATGTGAAAACAACAACAACAACAACCCATCAAGATGTTGCGTTAGGCCAGGGGTAGGCAAGTCCACGAGTCATAAAAGAGCCAAGGTTGCCTACCCCTGGCCTAGGCCGCTTTATGACTCATGGACTTCAACTCCCAGAATTCCTGAGCCAGCCACACTGAGGGGAAACGGAGAGGTTTCCATGCTGAGCCATGCTGGCTCAGGAATTCTGGGAGTTGAAGTCCACGAGTCATAAAAGAGCCAAGGTTGCCTACCCCTGGCCTAGGCCGCTTTATGACTCATGGACTTCAACTCCCAGAATTCCTGAGCCAGCCACACTGAGAGGAAACGGAGAGGTTTCCATGCTGAGCCATGCCGGCTCAGGAATTCTGGGAGTTGAAGTCCACAAGTCATAAAAGAGCCAAGGTTGCCTACCCCTGGCCTAGGCCGCTTTATGACTCATGGACTTCAACTCCCAGAATTCCTGAGCCAGCCACACTGAGGGGAAACGGAGAGGTTTCCATGCTGAGCCATGCTGGCTCAGGAATTCTGGGAGTTGAAGTCCACGAGTCATAAAAGAGCCAAGGTTGCCTACCCCTGGCCTAGGCCGCTTTATGACTCATGGACTTCAACTCCCAGAATTCCTGAGCCAGCCACACTGAGGGGAAATGGAGAGGTTTCCATGCTGAGCCATGCCGGCTCAGGAATTCTGGGAGTTGAAGTCCACAAGTCATAAAAGAGCCAAGGTTGCCTACCCCTGGCCTAGGCCGCTTTATGACTCATGGACTTCAACTCCCAGAATTCCTGAGCCAGCCACACTGAGGGGAAACGGAGAGGTTTCCATGCTGAGCCATGCTGGCTCAGGAATTCTGGGAGTTGAAGTCCACGAGTCATAAAAGAGCCAAGGTTGCCTACCCCTGGCCTAGGCCGCTTTATGACTCATGGACTTCAACTCCCAGAATTCCTGAGCCAGCCACACTGAGGGGAAACGGAGAGGTTTCCATGCTGAGCCATGCCGGCTCAGGAATTCTGGGAGTTGAAGTCCACAAGTCATAAAAGAGCCAAGGTTGCCTACCCCTGCGTTAGGCAAATGAGCAAATAGTTTCAGTTCTTAACAATTAATCGCCGCTAATTGTTTAACGGTGCTGTCTTTTAAAAGTGAAATGACTGGGATGAAATGCCCAAAGTTGGGAAAAATTTTACTAGCCAGAAAAACAACAAAAACCAAACAAACGCAGTTGTAGTCTTCCATAACATTACCATGCATTTTAGAATGAACCTTGGTGTCTTCACGCTTGCGTCAGGGTGCAAATAGGATAGCGCTGCAAATAAGATTTCCAGAGAAATTATGCAACAACCTTTCCGGATGAGTTGGAATGAATTATAGTAATCTGTGCTGAAAAGTAAAAAAAAAGAATTTCTTCCTGCACTGGGCAGAGAGTTAGATATCGTCCAGGCTTCCTTCCCTTCTGTGTCTGGTTTTAACAAAAATCAAGATGTCAAGCCACAGTACAGGTAATCTTCGACTTACAAGAGTCGAAGAATTGGTGAGAATCGGAGGATCAGAAATTTTGCAACAGCTCATAAACATTTGACTCCTATAGTATTTTGCAACAGGGTCATTTGATCTTGCAAAATACTACAGACGTTTGCCACAGTGCTAAAACAAAACAAAACAAAAAAACCAATCCTGCAGGGCCGGATGTCTCTCTCGGCGAAGCTTAAAAATCAAAAAGGCAAGTTAGCTGGGCCCTGGAGGAAGCCTGCTTGCATGGGAATCTCCCCTTCGTTTCTGGGGCTTCTGAGCTGCCCCCCCTCCCCAATTTCTCCTCCCTTTCTTTGGCTTCCGAACTCCAGCTGATTTGCACCATTTCCACTGGGTGGGTGAAGGTACCCCGGCACCCAGCGGGATAAGTGGGTGTGTCCTGGAGCATCCCTGCGGTCGTTCGTAAGAGTGTTGTAACTTTGAAACCAAGTTGCAAGTAGCTATTGGGAAGGTGGTTGTAACTTCAAATGGGTCACTAAGTGGCCTGTTGTAGGTCGAGGACTTCCTGTATTCAGAATATAAAATAATATAATCATCATCATAATATAGAATAACAGAGTTGGAAGGGACCTTGGAGGTCATCTAGTTCAACCCCCTGCTCAAGCAGGAAACTGTAACAGGGGTAGGCAACCGTGGCTCTTTTATGACTCGTGGACTTCATCTCCCAGAATTCCTGAGCCAGCCATGCTGAGGGGGAAGGGAGAGGTTTCCAAGCTGAGCCAGGCTGGCTCAGGAATTCTGGGAGTTGAAGTCCACCAGTCATAAAAGGGCCAAAGTTACCTACCCCTGACCTAGGCCTAGGCCGCTTTATGACTGGTGGACTTCAACTCCCAGAATTCCTGAGCCAGCCATGCTGAGGGGAAAGGGAGAGGTATCCAAGCTGAGCCAGGCTGGCTGAGGAATTCTGGGAGTTGAAGTCCACCAGTCATGAAGGGGCCATAGTTTCCTCATGCTGGATCAGGAATTCTGGGAGTTGAAGTCCACGAGTCACAAAAGAGCCAAGGTTGCCCACCCCTGCTATAGACCAACTCTACATCCAGTGGAACTACTGGTTTGTACCTTTAGAGGAGGGGTCTTCAAACGTGGCTCTTTTATGACTCATGGACTTCAACTCCCAGAATTCCTGAGCCAGCAGAGCTCAGCTTGGAAACCTCTTCCTTTACCCTCAGGGTGGCTGGCTCAGGAATTCTGGGAGTGGAAGTCCACGAGTCACAAAAGGGCCAAGGTTGCCGACCCCTGCCCTATACCATTTCAGACAAATGGTTGTCCAATCTCCTCTTGAAAAAAAATCTCCAGTGATGGACTTTTCTTTGTCTTTTTCCTTGAAGACATTTCGCTTCTCCTCCAAGCTTCTTCCGTTCTGACCGAATGGTGGAGAATGAATGAATGAATGAATGAATGAATGAATGAATATATATATTCATATATATTCAGCTGTCACCGGTGTGACTACTGCCTGTCGATGGCCTTCAGGATAGGCTGACACAGGAAATAAAGATTTGTCCCATGTTTGGGGCCTAGCAAGGTAATCTAAAAAATAGCTAACAAGCCTTTCACACACACACACACACATATATACACACATATATATATATACATACATACATACACACATATATGTTAAGTGTTAAGTATTTGTTAAGTGTTTGTTAAGTATTTAGAAGTTTGAAATAGCTATATCAGTCTCCCTTTAATTCTTTGTTAGCAATCCAAAAAATTTTTTTTTACACAAACACACATATATACATACATATATATATACATAACTCAAATACTTTGGCCACCTAATGAGAAGGAAGGACTCACTGGAGAAGAGCCTAATGCTGGGAAAGGTTGAGGGCAAGAGAAGAAGGGGACGACAAAGAATGAGGTGGCTGGATGGAGTCACTGAAGCCGTAGGCGTGAGCTTAAATGGACTCCAGAAGATGGTAGAGGACAGGAAGGCCTGGAGGAACGTTGTCCATAGGGTCGCGATGGGTCGGACACGACTTCGCAACTAACAACAACAACAAAAATACATACATACATATACACATACACATATACATACACATATACACACACACACATATGTAAACTTTTTGCATTGCTAACAAAGGAATTAAAGGGAGACTGATATAGCTATTTCAAACTTATTAGAAATATATATATATATTTCCATCCACCCTCCACCATTTGGTCAGAACGGAAGAAGCTCCTTGGAGGAGAAGCGAAACGTCTTCAAGGGGAAAGAAAGAAAGAAAGGCCGCTGGCTTTTTGATAAAGCCCCTTGGGGACAGCCGTGATCTGGATGACTGACAATCTCCGTAGACCTCCATAGAAACCCCCCCTCCCTGCCGCCCACCCAATCCATTGGAAACAAGTTGCTCAGCTGCTTCCAAACCTTAAGGTGAGTCGTTTTTTTGTATTTAAGCCGGCGTGCGTTGTCTGAAGGGCCAACCTAGGTCAGGGTAGCCTGTGGAGACTGGATGTCAACAGTGGCTGGGTAACGAAAGCATTTCTGGAGGGGCATGGAGTTTTAAAGGGTGTGAATTGGCTTTCATAAGCATTTTTAAGGCACAATGGAATTTTTTAGCTCTGGGTGGGGACAGAAGGAATGTTGGCAAACTGCAATTTTTTTCTCATCCCCACATTATTATTTTTTTTAAAAAAACCCCACTGTTTGAAGCAGGATGCAAGAAGGAATTCTGTACCTCTAACTTGGTTTCTAGACATGTGGGGGCCTCATAAGGTAAAGCAAGAGGGGAACACGCTTGGTTAATCATTCCCTTGCATGGTTAAGCCGAGGATCTGTACCGAAAATTGCACTGCGTCGTTGCCTTTCTTTTCACAATCCACAGCAATAAAAAACATCTGCCTTCGCTCTGTTTCGAATATTTTCACTCTATGCAAAATCTGACAGGTTCGATGGGTCTGTTTCGACAGCTCTGCTGGTGACAAAAACTTGAATTAATCCCCGTTATTGGGGAGGTCGAGGCTAGAGGGATACAATCAAGATGGCGTGAAGAGTTAGTACTGCTTTACAACGCCTTGGTAAGGCCAGGTGTGGAATACGGCACCCAGTTTTGGTCACCACGATGTAAAAAAAAATGTTGATGTTGAGACTCTACAAGGAGTACAGAGAAGAGCAACAAAGATGTTTAGGGGGGCTGGAGGCTAAAACATATGAAGATTAGGTGCAAGAATTGGGTACGTCTAGTTTAATGACTAGACACGGTCCTTGACACGGTCCTTGATGCGGTGGCTCAGTGGGTTAGGACGCTGAGCTTCTCGATCAGAAGGTCGGCAGTTTGGCGGGTCGAATCCCGAGTGCCGCGTAACAGAGTGAGCGCCTGTTACTCGTCCCAGCTTCTGCCAACCTAGCAGTTCGAAAGCACGTAAAAATGCAAGTAGAAAAATAGGGACCACTCCGGTGGGAAGGTAACAGCGTTCCGTGCGCCTTTGGCGTTTAGTCATGCCGGCCACATGAGCACGGAGACGTCCTCGGACAAGCGCTGGCTCTTCGGCTTTGAAACGGAGATGAGCACCGGCCCCTAGAGTCGGAAACGACTAGCACGCATGTGTGGGGGAACCTTTACCTTTTACCTTTAGTTTAATGAAGGACTCGGGGTGACGTAATAGCAGTTATCCAATATCTCAGGGGCTGCCCCAAAGAACAGGGGGGGTCTGCCTATTCTCCAAAGCGCCTGAAGGCAGGACAAGAAGCAACAGATGGAAACTCATCAAGCAGAAATACAACCTAGAAATAAGGAGAGAATCAAGAACTAAGCAGAAATTTCCTGACTGTTAGAACAATTAACCAGTGGAACAACCTGCCTCCAGAAGTGGTGAATGCTCCAACACTGGAAGTTTTTAAGAAGAGACTGGACAGCCATTTGTCTGAAATGGTGTAGGGTTTCCTGCCTGAGCAGGGGGTTGGACTAGATGACCTCCAAGGTCCCTTCCAACTTCTTTATTATTATTATTATTATTATTATTATTATTATTATTATTATTATTATTATTATTATTATTATTATTATTATTATTATTATTATTATTATTTTGCCAAGTTGATATAATCCGCTTACCCAACAGTTCCTGTATTTTTACAAATGTTGTGGGGAATACAAAAGATGAAGTAAGTAAGATAAATTCTTTCTGTCCCCCAAACTTTAATAGTTCTCCTAATTTTTCTTGTTGTATCAGAACCTTGTAGATTATTTCCTGTTTGTGTCAAATTGTAATTCTTTTCCTTTTGTTGTTTCATCGATTTGCTGATACTCTTCTAGTTTGTAATCTGCTGTCTGTTTTGTTTCTTCCTTTGTTGTTATTTCCTGGGTATTTTTTCAATTGTAGATTTAGACTGGAAATATGCTTATTTGAATTCTCAAAGTTGTTTCGAATTTTGTCGTGGTTTGAATTTATTGTCATTTGTATTTATCTATCTATCTATCTATCTATCTATCTATCTATCTATCTATCATCTATCTATCATCTATCTATCTATCTATCTATCTATCTATCTATCTATCTATCTATCTATCTATTTATTATTGGGACTTATATGCCGCCCTATCTCCCGAAGGACTCAGGGCGGCTAACAACAAAACATATAATAAATACAGAAATTAAGATAAAATTAAAATTAAAGGCCTCTGTACAATAAATTAAAAATAAAAATAAAAATAAATTAAAAATTAGAGTTAAAAAATTAAAAACATAATTAAAATCCCTGTCAGTCCAGGTTAGCCAGGTGGAAAAGGAGTGTTTTGAGGCCGCGGCGAAAGGACCGGAGATCCGGGGCCGTCCGAAGTTCAAGGGGGAGCTGGTTCCACAGGGCTGGCGCTCCCACAGAGAAGGCTCTTCCCTTGGGGGTCGCCAGCCGACATTGTCTAGCCGACGGTACCCTGAGGAGGCCTTCTCTGTGTGAGCGCACTGGGCGATGGGAAGTCGTTCCTGGCAGCAGACTGTCCTGCAAATATCCCGGGCCTAAGCCATGTAGGGCTTTAAAGGTAAGTACCAGCACCTTAAATCTCACCCGGAGGGCAACCGGTAACCAATGCAGCTCACGCAGGAGGGGTGTAATATGGGAGTATCGGGGTGCTGCCATCACTACCCGTGCAGCCGCACTCTGCACCAGCTGAAGCCTCCGGGTGGTCTTCAAGGGCAGCCCCATGTAGAGAGCATTGCAGTAGTCTATACGGGAGGTAACGAGTGCGTGGGTGACTGTACGTAGGGCATCTCGGTCCAGAAAGGGGCGCAACTGGTGTACCAGGCGAATCTGGGCAAATGCCCCCCTAGCCACGACTCCAATATGATCTTCAAAACTGAGTTGTGAATCTAGGACAGGGGTCGGCAACCCGCGGCTCCGGAGCCGCATGTGGCTCTTTGAGCCGTCTCCTGCGGCTCCCAGCTGCCCAGTGCGTACGCACCTCTTCGAACGGGCAGTGGTGCGCGCGCACCTCTTTGAACGGGCAGTGATGCGCACGCACCTCTCCAAAAAAAAAAGCGGCAGCTCTGCAAACGGGCCGTGGCAGCTTTCCCAACAAGCGGCGCAGCTGCCCATTCTGAGAGGTGCGCGCGCACCTCTTCAAAGGTTTGGGGAGGTGCGCGTGCACCTCTCGGAATGGGTAGCGGCGCCGCTTGTTGGGAAAGCTGCCGCGGCCCGTTTGCAGAGAGAAGCAACCTGGAACTAAGGAGAAACTTCCTGACAGTGAGAACAATTAACCAGTGGAACGACCTGCCTCCAGAAGTTTGTGAATGCTTCAACACTGGAAGTTTTTAAGAAGAGACTGGACAGCCATTTGTCTGAAATGGTATAGGGTCTCCTGCCTGAGCAGGGGGTTGGACTAGATGACCTCCAAGGACCCTTCCACATTAATTATTATTATCATCAGAATGGCATCCTGTTTAGGAAAGTCCCACTGAGCTGTTTGGGAATTAATGAAGAGATTTCGGATAGCCGCTAGGCTGTTTTGGGCATGTGTGCCTCTTTTTGGAGTGAGTGTTCCTCTGGAGTAAACATATGTGTGAATTGTGTTTGCAAAGCCGGTCAGACAGGTGGAAGCTGACCTTTTAAGTGGCTTCAAGTAGCCTGCACGATGCAAAATAATCCAGTTTTCATCCAATACAGGTAGTCTTCGAACTTAGCACCACACTTGAGCCTGACAGTTCTGTTGATAAACGAGACGCGTTAAGTGAGTTTTGCCCCGTTTTATGACCTTTCTCGCCACAGTTGTGAAGTGAATGGCAGCAGTTGTTAACTAAGTAAGATGACCGTGAAGTGGAGCTGGCTTCCCCGTCGACTTGCCAGGTTTCAAAAAGGGATCGCATCGCAGGACACTGCAACCGTCATGAGTACGAGTCCGTTGCCAAGTGTCTGAATTTGGATCACGTGACCAGGGGGAGGCTGCAATGGTCTTACGGAGGAAAAAAAATGATCCCAAGTCGCCTTTTTTCCGGTGCTGTAGTAACTTTGAACGGTCTCTAAATGAACTGTTGTAAGACGAGGACTAGCTATATTTCAATCTGTTATTATAATAAGGCATGCCCTGTTTACGTTCACCAGGGTAACACTACTGCAAAATCAGGGACGTAGTTTAACAGATTTTCCTGCGTTTTTCCGCTTCACCATATCGTACTCTCATTGCAGCCAGTCTGTGTTCTAGAATGAGAATTTTAGAATCTCTAGTATCCTACAATGTTATATTTTCAGACAATAAAATCTGCGCTTTCATACCCATTTCTCATGCAAAGCAGAGATGTTTTTTGCTTTCCGTAGTTCCAGTGACGCACAATTAAGCAGATAATAATAGTAGAGGCAAGAAACCACACAGTGCATATTTTTCTGGAACACAATACCCACATTTACCTTATCAGGACTTGATCCATATCCTACGGCGAAGTCATTTGACACCTGCCTCGCATTCAATCGTCTGCAATTTGAGTCTTTATGCTCCTGCAAAGTAAACACAATTGTGTTCAGCGCTGGGAGAGGCTCTTCCAGCTTGGCAGCATTGCCTTGGGTGACTGAAAAAGGTTCTGCACACCCTTACAAATAATTAGTGGTAGTCCTCGACTTACAACCGTTCATTTAGTGATCGCTCGAAGCTACAATGGCACTGGAAAAAAAAGTGACATGACCGCTTTTTCACACTTAAGACCACTGCGGATGTTGTGATTCAGCGTCAGCCTGTAATATCGGCAGCTGCGTCTGATGATTCTGAAGAGGAGGAGGAGGAGGGGTTTGGAGAGCCTTTGGTATCAGAGGGAGGCTCTGATGCACTGCAGGACTCTCAGCCTGGCCCCTCCAGTCGTGTTCCTCATGAAGTTCAGCTGGGTGAGGAGGAGGGGTCGGACTCAGAGGAATCACAGCTAAATCTGTTCAGAGACGCTAGGAGCCGAAGGCAATCCAGCAGAGCAGAGCAGAGGAAGGCAATGAGGCAACTCGGGAGAAGGCAATGAGAAGCCACGCCTTGGGACTGTTGATAAAAGGGGAAGGTGTGGGAGGTGCTGGTTGCTGAAGGCAACCATTTGAAGATCTTCTGCTAGAGTCCTGGTCTGTTATTCCCGTTTAACTCTTGTTTGAACTTTTGGTTTAACTCTTGTTTGAACTTTTCATTTAACTCTTGTTTGAACTCTTTGTAAATAAATTTGGTTGGGTTTTTTCCAGCCTGTTGACTATAAAAAGGGGTTGTCCCTGACATTCAAACAGGGCCGGTTGTAGGCCGGAACAGAACAGCGGAATCCCCGTGGTCACCTGATCAAAAATTCAGACAATTGGCAACTGACCCATATTTGTGACGGTCGCAGTGGCCCGGGGGGGTGTCACGTGATCATCTTTTGGTGACTTTCTGACGAGCAAAATCAATGGGAGAAGCCAGATTCGTTTAACAACCGCGGGTTATCAACTTAACAACTGCCGTGATTCACTTTAACAACGGTTGCAAGAAAGGTCATAAAATGGGGCAAAATTCACTTAACAAATGTCTGTGGAAGGAAAAGTCTTCATGATTCAGTCCAAGCCGGGAATAAACAACATGGCGACTGCTTTAGAAAGAAGGTTGCAGTTTAGAGGAGAACCAGACAGGAAGATGGCTCTGGAAGAAAAAGAGAAGAGCTGAGCACATGTAGGGAGTGGGTTTTTATACCCTCTGGAGCCTTTTGTTTGGAGTTGTTTCCTGTTCCTGTTCGAGGCTTTGTATTTCCTGTGTCACGTATTCTGACCTGAGTCTGAGTGTGCCTTTCTGGTATTCTGATGGTGGTGGGTTAATCCTATTATGTCCCAAAGGTCATATCCTGCTTCCCTGTGTGTGTGGCTGATGACTCTTAGATTTTTGGTCTTGATTCTAGGGATCTTTCTTCCTGATCCCAGTTTCCTGATCCCAGTCTGACAAGATTATTTCCAATTCTGCAGATTTGGTTTCTATTTGGGACAGAGAGACTTGTGGAGGGGGGTGGGGGGTTGGTTTCTCCCTTTAAAATACTTTAGGAAAATATATTCTGCCTTTTAAATATTTCCAAAAATATTTCTTTCTCTGGGGCGGGGGATGACTTCCCACATGTCTCACTTAGCAACAGAGGTTTGGGGCTCAATTGTGGTTGTAAGTCAAGGACTACCGGTATTTGGAAATCAATGTTGGCTTTATTATCTTAATAGATAAATGGTGTTCTGTACCAGCCTGCTACCGGCCCTGCAGAAAAGGCAACCCCTTTACAAACGGCAAGAGGCTGGATTTACGTCTGCCAAATTATTTACTACAAAAACAAACAAGACACGAACCAAGATACAGGAGCTTTGAAACACTATCTGAGCGGTTGCTTTCAGCAAACCAGCCCTCCCCACACATTCCCTTTATAAAGAGTTCAGGGCGTGGCTTCTCTGTGCCTCCTTCCGAGGAGCCCCATTGCCTTCCTCTGTCTACTCCTAATTGACTGCCTCCTGCGTCGGGCGTCCTTGAACAGGGCCAGCTGTGGGTCATCTTCATCCACGCTGTCAGGCTCACACAGCTGGGTCTCCACCAGGTGGGAGGGGCCTGGCTGGGGGCTCTGCGGAGCCTCAAAGCCATCATCAGCAAGTTCTTCAACACCCCCTCCTCCCCCTCGTCTGAGTCATCCGACCCAACTGCTGAACCCACAGGCTGACCCTGAATCACAACAAATGGACTGGGATCAATGCTGCTGTACTAGAGTTGAGAAGAGAAAGGGAAATTGTAAATTACACGTTTTCTCTGCAACATAAGTACATCTTGGTGTAGGATATCCACGCTATTTCTATTTTTAAAAGTCCAGAACAGTGAGATAACATTTGGAAGTGGCTCAAACAAACGCTTCTTTAATTCACTGGAATATAAGAAGGGAGAGGAAGACAAGTAGAATACAGAATAACAGAAGGGACCTTGAAGGTCTTCCAATCCACCCCTCCTGCATAATCAGACGTGTAAGATTCTGTTACTACAGCCATCTTAATAAAGGTCTTATTTTGATACTGGCATTCTGGAAACACATTTGCGTTCTCAGCAAAAGAAAATAATGCACATCTGAGATCGATTTAAAAACGAATTACCGGGCCTCTGAGATCTCAGAGCAGACAACGAAACAGCCATAGCTTTTGTTATCCTCTCTGCAAATCCGAATTGCCTCTATTTTATTTGCCGCTGGAGAATAGCCTTGTCCATTTCCAGATGTGGAAGCCTGCCCCAGTGTGCCGCAGCTGCCAAAAAAGCCAATGCAATCCTGGGCTTCACACGAACAAAGGGATAGCATCAAGATCACGAGAAGTGATAGAACCGCAAACCAGGTCCAGTTCCGAGCTGGGAATAAAATGGCTGCTGCTTTTGAAAGGTCTGTTTATTGATGAACAGAACCAGCAACAGCACGTATTCTAGAACAGCTGACAAAATGGCTGAGTGAGAGGATGGACCTTTATAGGGTTCCGATTGAGACACTCCAGGGAATTGTGTAATGTGTCCTTGTGCCTTTTGCTAGTCTAATGTTGGTGGGTTAATCCTGTTATGTCCTAAACCAGGGGTAGGCAACCTCGGCTCTTTTATGATTCATGGACTTCAACTCCCAGAATTCCTGAGCCAGCTGGCTCAGGAATTCTGGGAGTTGAAGTCCATGAGTCATAAAAGAGCCGAGGTTGCCTACCCCTGTCCTAAACATCATGTCCTGTCCTTAGAATTTGGGTGGGGGAATGTAAATTCTTAATCCCATCCGCCGTGGGGGCTGAAGGCATTTTCTTTATGAATAGATTGGCCCAGTCTTTCTTAACAGGTACAAAATATCCATCTCTTGAGGCCTCTGGTTGAGGCTGTTAAGAAAGACTGGGGCTGCTTTTTGCCTTTGTTAAGACTTTTCTCCATTTCTTCTTTGGGGAAATATAATATTCTGCCCCTTTTTAATATTCCCCAAAATATTTCATTCTCAGTGGTGGGTGGGTGTGCGTGTGCGTGCGTGCGTTCTTACCACAATTTGATCATCAACAAGCTAAACTAGAACATGGATCAAGGTTTCTTGGTTCTGAACACGCAGATGTTGTAAAAACAAAACAAAAAGATAATGACCAGAACTGCAGTTACTTAAGGAGAGGCTACGATGTTCCTCCTCCTGTTCTTGTGATGTTCAGGAATATCCCCACAGGCTCATTGCATCCATACGTTTAGAATTGGCGAGATCTTTAGGCACCATCCTTTAGAGGAAATATTCTATCCTGCCTTCTTTAAATATTCCCCAAAACATTTCATTCTCAAGGAGGGTGGGTGGGTGCTGACTTTCTACACTGTCTTCCAGTACTGGAAGAGGCTGTCACAGCGAAGAGGCGATTGTCTTCTTCTCCAAAGCACCAGAGGGCAGGACAAGAAGCAGCGGATGGAAGCTTGTGGAAGAAAGATCCGACTTAGAAGTTAAGGAGAAATTCCAGCCAACATGGCTGGCTGGGGAATTCTGGGAGTTGGGGTCCTCAGGTCTTGGGGTCGCCAAGATTGGACATCCCTGCTTTACATATTCAGTAAGCCTTCCCAAGTTGGGATATGGAATGAAGTTTCTCCTAAAATTGAGCTGGCTGCCAGTTTTATGGTATTCCAGACTGCCTTCAAGATCTGGCAGTTCTCCAGTGGACAGAGCTCCTTGTTAGGTGTGTTTGTATGTTTGTATGTTTTGTATATTGTTGGTCAGATTCACCATTTTGATTTTGATTTTTTTTCCCTAATTTCTGGTACATTTTATCTTTTGTATTGTGAGTTGGCACTGAAATCAAGTAAATTACATTAAAATTTTGCACCAAAAAAAGAAGAAGAAGAAGAAGAAGAAGAAGAAGAAGAAGAAGAAGAAGAAGAAGAAGAAGAAGAAGAAGAAGAAGAAGAAGAAGAAGAAGAAGAAAGAAGAAGAAAGAAGAGGAAGAAGAAGAAGAAGAAGAAGAGAAGAAGAAGGAAGAAGAAGAAGAAGGAAGAAGAAGAAGAAGAAGAAGAAGAAGTAGTTAAGGAGAAATTTTCTGACAGTGAACATAATTGTTCACCTTAATTCTCAAAGGTGCGTTTTCAAAAGGCAACTGGACTAGGTTTTTTCCCCCCTTGAAGACATTTCTCTTCTCATCTAAGAAGCTTCTTCAGTTCTGAGTGAATGGTGTGTGGGGGTGGGGGTAAGAGTGTGTGGAAATGGAAGGATTACTTCTGATTGGCTCATTATCTGGACCCGTACCAATCGGGCTTCAGGCCCGGACACAGCACGGAGACAGCATTGGTCGCGCTGGTGAATGATCTCTGGAGGGCTAGGGACAGGGGTTGCTCCTCTGTCCTGGTCCTATTAGATCTCTCAGCGGCTTTCGATACCATCGACCATGGTATCCTGCTGCGGCGTCTCAGGGGGTTGGGAGTGGGAGGCACCGTTCTACGGTGGTTCTCCTCCTACCTCCAGGGCCGCTCGCAGTCGGTGTTGACAGGAGGGCAGAGATCCGCCCCGAGGTCTCTCATTTGTGGAGTTCCTCAGGGGTCGGTTCTCTCGCCTCTCCTGTTCAACATCTACATGAAGCCGCTGGGCGAGATCATTCGTGGTTTCGGGGTGGGGTATCACCAGTACGCTGATGATACCCAACTTTTTCTTTCCACCCCGAACCAACCCAGTGATGCCCTCTCCGTGATGTCCCGGTGCCTGGAGGCGGTTCAGGTCTGGATGGGGAGAAACAGGCTTCGTCTCAATCCCGCCAAGACTGAGTGGCTGTGCGTATCGGCGTCTCGGGTTAACCAAGTTATTCCACCTCTAACGATGGGGGGTGAGGTGTTACCCCCCGTTGATAGGGCTCGCAACTTGGGCGTCCTCCTGGATTCACGGCTCAATTTTGAAGATCACATAGGAGCCGTGACCAGGGGGGCTTTTGCACAGGTTCGCCTGGTGCGCCAGTTGCGTCCCTATCTGGACCGAGACGCCCTACGCACAGTTACTCATGCGCTTGTGACCTCCCGCTTGGACTACTGTAACGCTCTCTACATGGGGCTGCCCTTGAAGACCACTCGGAGGCTTCAACTGGTGCAGAATGCGGCCGCGCGAGTTGTAATGGGGGTTTCCCGATACTCCCATGTAACACCTCTACTCCGCGAGCTGCATTGGCTTCCGGTTGCCCTCCGGGTGAAATTCAAGGTGCTGGTTATCACCTATAAAGCCCTACATGGCCTGGGTCTTTGAGCTCCCGGGCCCAGGCTGAGGAGAAAATTTTAACTGGGGTTTTTAAGTGTACAGGGTGAATTTAATATTTTTTAACTGGTTTTTAACTTTTGTATGTTTTGATTTTTAATTCCCTGTAAACCGCCCTGAGTCCTCAGGGAAAGGGCGGTATACAAATGTGATAAAATAAAATAAAATAAATTACTTGGTCCAGTCAAAACTAATCCTTCCATCCATTTCCCCCCCCACACACACACACACCATCCAGTCAGAACTGAAGAAGCTTCTTAGGTGAGAAGGGAAATGTCTTCAAGGAAAAACAAAGTCCAGCTGCCTTTTGTAAAAGCACCTTTGTGATAACCATGACCTGGATGACTCAGAATCTCCATAGATATTTCATCAGTGGGATGGCTGGCCTCCTGGAGATGAGGGTGCTCCGTCACTGGAGGCTTTCAAGAAGAGATTGGACAGCCACTGGACTGAGATAGTGTAAGCTAAGCACATTGGTTTGTGCTTAAATTGTAAGCCGCCCTGAGTCTTCGGAGAAGGGCAGGATATAAATGGGATTAAAATAAAATAAATAAATAAACTCTCCTGCCTTGAGCAGGAGGGTTGGAGTAGAAGACCTCCACGGTCCCTTCCAGCCCTATGATTCTATGTTCCATGTTCTAAATATGCCTCTCAACCTCCCTAGACAAGAAAAGAACGAGTTACTGGCAGGATCTGACCAGGGCTTTCAGACATGGCCAGATCGGCAGCTTTGACGCCCTTCTGTTTTTCCTGAAAGGGCAGAAGATCCCAGGTCCCTGACCCAGGTCCATCTCTTTTAGTTATCATCTCTCTCATCTCAGACAAGTAATCTCCAGCTTGAGGAAAGTGACGGGTGAAAAGGGACAGCCAACTCTTTCACCAGAAGAGGAAAAAGTCAGGAAGAATCAGCAAAGTTTTGTGCAAAGGTAGGTCCGACCTACCTCATTAACTTGAGTTCTTTCAAGATGTCGACAAGTATGAGGTGGAAGTGACTCTGTTGACGTTGTATATTTGGTTTTTCAAAAAGCTTCCGATGAAGCTTTTCATTCAAGCTTCTTGAGTGAATTGAGCCATCATAGGATTAGAGGAAGGGACGCGGTGGCTCAGTGGGTTAGGACGCTGAGCTTGTCAATCAGATGGTCGGCAGTTTGGCAGGTCGAATCCCGAGTGCCGCGTAACAGAGTGAGCACCTGTTACTTGTCCCAGCTTCTGCCAACCTAGCAGTTCGAAAGCACGTAAAAAACGCAAGTAGAAAAATAGGGACCACTACAGTGGGAAGGTAACAGCGCTCCATGCGCCTTTGACGTCTAGTCATGCCGGCCACATGACCATGGAGACGTCCTCGGACAAGCGCTGGCTCTTCGGCTTTGAAACGGAGATGAGCACCGGCCCCTAGAGTCGGAAACGACTAGCACGCATGTGCGGGGGAACCTTTACCTTTTTTACCTTAGGATTAGAGGATTGAGCCCTCTGTGGGGCTGGTGTCTGGTTTACCAAAAGAACACCACAACACACCACACACCCCAAAATCCAAAAACAACCCCCTCAACACTTCTATGTTGTTGTTAGTTGCGAAGTCGTGTCCGACCCATCGCGACGCCATGGACAATGTTCCTCCAGGCCTTCCTGTCCTCTACCATCTTCTGGAGTCCCTTTAAGCTCACGCCTACGGCTTCAGTGACTCCATCCAGCCACCTCATTCTCTGTCGTCCCCTTCTTCTCTTGCCCTCAATCTTTCCCAGCGTTAGGCTCTTCTCCAGTGAGTCCTTCCTTCTCCTTAGGTGGCCAAAGGATTTGAGTTTTAGCTTCAGGATCTGGCCTTCTAAAGAGCAGTCAGGGTTGATCTCCTCTAGGACTGACCGGTTTGATCGCCTTGCAGCCTTCTCCAGCACCAGAGTTCAAAGGCCTCAATTCAACACTCCTATAGAATAGGAAAAATAGGCAATTTTCACAAGAAGTAGGATTGAGTATTCGCAAGAACGCTATATTATGGAATGGAGAAAATGGATTGAGTTTATCCAGAACAAGAATAGGGTTAAGAAGTTTTATGTAGCATTCGAATAAGTCTTCTTTCGTTTTTTTTTCTTTTTTTCTTTTTTATTCTAGTTTTTTATATATAGTTAATATTGTTAAGGTGTGTCTTATCCTATATAAGCTAGAGAGTAATGGATTTTAGATTTTATAGTGGGTAGTATATGGTTGTTTATGATTGCCTTTTTATAGATATATACCTTGTATTTAGCTCTGGGAAGTCGGGGGGGGGAGGGGGGATGGAGGGAGGGGAGGAGGGAGGGAGGTTGGGGGGAGGTAGGGGGGGGAGCAGGGAGGGGGAAGGGGGGTTTTTTAAAGGAAAACTGTATTTTAAAACTTTTCAATAAAAAAAAAAAAAGAAGTAGGATTGAGCCTGACGGAAAATGTGTTTCTCTATGAAGCAGATAATCAATCCGTGGAAGATGATGCCACATATTTACTGCTAGCTCCAAAGGCCTCTAAAGGAAACTACGCCAGTTTCTAGATCGGGAAGACCAAACTACAGATGGCAATATTGTATGTTTTAGGTGTGTGTCATTTATGTGTTTCGCTTTTAGAGCAGGCAACTAAATTTCATTTTTGATGTGTGCCATTGTGCCCGCAGTAAAAAAAAAATGACAGTAAAAAAAAAATGATTATCTTATCTTATCTAACATGAGACATCTACCGTAATCTTCTATCTGTGGGCTTCTGAGATGGATTCGGTGGGCCACCATATGAGAGAAAATGCTGCCCAGACAGGATCTAGCAGTGACATTCCCTTGTGGTCAATTAATCAATCAATCAGAATAGAGCTAGGTCTAGTTTAACGCAAAGGACCAGGAGTGACGGGATAGCAGCATTCCAATATTTGAGCGGCTGTCACAAAGAAGAAGCTGTCAATCTCTTCTCTAAAGCACATGAAGAGTTTTTGTAAAACTCTTTAATAAAAAAAAGACAGAACAAGAAGCAATAGGGAGAGAACCAAACTAGAAATAAGGAGAAATTTTCCTGACAATGGGAACAAGAATAGAATAGAATAGAATAGAATAGAATAGAATAGAATAGAATAGAATAGAATAGAATAGAATAGAATAGAATAGAATATAGAAAATGAACAGAATAGATTAGAATATAGAAAATGATTAGTATAGAATAGAATAGAATAGAATAGAATAGAATAGAATAGAATAGAATAGAATAGAATAGAATAGAATATAGGGTAGGGTAGGGTAGGGTAGGGTAGAATAGGATAGGACAGGACAGGACAGGACAGGACAGAACAGAACAGAGGATGGGATGGGATGGGATGGGATGGGATGAAATAATAGACTAGACTAGACTAGACTAGACTAGACTAGACTAGACTAGACTAGACTAGACTAGACTAGACTAGAATAGAATAGAATAGAATAGAATAGAATAGAAAATGTGGAATGGAATGAAATGGAATGGAATGGAATAGAATAGAATAGAATAGAATAGAATAGAATAGAATAGAATAGAATAGAATAGAATAGAATAGAATAGAATAGAATAGAATAGAATAGAAAATGTGGAATGGAATGAAATGGAATGGAATGGAATAGAATAGAATAGAATAGAATAGAATAGAATAGAATAGAATACTGTAGAATAGAATAGAATAGAATAGAATAGAATAGAATAGAATAGAATAGAAAATGTGGAATGGAATGGAATGGAATGGAATGGAATAGAATAGAATAGATTGGAATGGAATGGAATGGAATGGAAAATGTGAAGTGGAGGGGAACAGAGCAGAACAGAATAGAAAATGTGGAATGGAATAGAATAGAATAGAATAGAATAGAATAGAATAGAATAGAATAGAATAGAATAGAATAGAATAGAATAGAATAGAATAGAAAATGTGGAATGGAATAGAATAGAATAGAATAGAATAGAATAGAATAGAATAGAATAGAATAGAATAGAATAGAATAGAATAGAATAGAAAATGTGGAATGGAATAGAATAGAATAGAATAGAATAGAATAGAATAGAATAGAATAGAATAGAATAGAATAGAATAGAATAGAATAGAATAGAAAATGTGGAATGGAATAGAATAGAATAGAATAGAATAGAATAGAATAGAATAGAATAGAAGCTGGAAGGGACCTTGGAGGTCTTCTAGTCCAGCCCCCTGCTCAAGCAGGAGAACAATTAACCAGTGGAACTACCTGCCTTCAGAAATTTTGAGTTCCCCAGTACTGGAGTTTTCTAAGAAGAGATTAGACAACCATTTGTCTGAAATGGTATAGGGCTTCCTGCTTGATCAGGGGGTTAGACTAGAAGACCTCCAAGGTCCCTTCCAATTCTGTTCTCTCTCTTTCTCTCTCCCTCACCGACCCCATTGGTGGCCTCATCCAAAGATCTGCGCTGCGTGTATTCCCCCTGGCAGGAGCAGGAGTGTTTCCTTCCATTCTTTCGCTGAACTTCCTTTGAATTCCTCCCTGCATGAAGTTTGTTTAATCAGCCTCTCCATCTGTCCCACATTGCATCCATCCTCTCACTGAACATCCCTCGATTTCCCATCCCTAATCGTATGTCTTTCCTTGCCAATTCTCCGGGCTGCAGTTTCTGTCTGAGAGAAAAACCCATAACTCAGAGGAGTTAAAGGCAAGGGAAGAAAAAAAACCAAGATTGCTGGCCAGTCCATTCATTTTTGTGATGTTAACCAGGAGCGGCGCAGGGAAAGCTGTGTTGTTGTTGTCGTTGTTTTTTTTTTCCTTTTCGACCCCAAATTCCAACAAATATCCCAGTCCAATGGGAGGAGGATTTTCAGCTGGCTATCCAAGACAACGAACAATTTGGCTGCTCTCACACCCTCCTCCCGATCTTCCCATCCTCAGAAGCAGAGAGAAGTTGGTGAAATAGCCACAAGCGGGGCATGCAACACAGTCCTAAAATTGCCCGTGCCCTTATCCCGACAGGTAGGTTGAACCAGGGCACATAAAGGCCCTCTGGAACTTTTCAGAGTCTTAGTAAGAGCCCTTTTAAACGCAGAGCAGCAGTTCCAGATCAGAAGGCAGACTTTACAACTCCAAAAGTCTCTTTGTGGAGGCGGTTACAGCAACGCGGCTGAAGGATTAAAGCTAAATGCTGGTTTGTCCAGGAGATTGGAAAGGGTTTGGAAAGGGACTGTACGACTTGAGAAAGATGCCAGCTGTGATAAATTTCATGGCAGGGATTTTACCTGGTGATATGGGGGCAGCGGGGGGCAGGGGCGGATTTGGCTGATTTGAAATAGGTGATGAAAAGCTTTCTTTGCCTTTCTAGAAGATGACAATGCTCCCAAGCTGGGTGATGGTGTTGACTGGGCTGATTTCTCTGAAGATGTTTTCCGTAGCGCAGGATTCGGCCCTGGAAGAAGCCTGGAGAGACTGGAAGACGACCTATGGCAAAGTATACACCGAAGTGAGTTTGTTTCGGCCTCAAAGAGAAGAATGTCTAATTCATGTTTTTAGTAATTCTAAGGCATCAGGAATTGCCTTAGAAGCACTAAGACTCCGCTTCCTCTTCTTCTCCTCTCCTTCTTTCTGCTTTTTCTTCTCCTTTTTTTTTAAAAAAAGAAAGTTTCTTATTGCCAACGGCACCCAAAGAGACCTGGTGCAAACTTGCTCTTGGAAGGTGCAAACTTACTCTTTGAAGGGCTATCTTCAATTTTCCTGCATCCTTTTCCAGATTGTTGTGGGCTTTACTCAGGGTCCTACAATTCTATTTTAATCCATGCTGTATTTCAATCCATGCTGTATCCATCCAACGTACAGAAGATAGAGAAGTTGGAACTCATCTTACACCCAGATAAGTAGAGCGGGGAGAAACGCTGTGTGTGTACTTGGTGGCCTTCTACTCTCACGCTGAACACCAATCTCACCACCATCGGGACCAGGAGGCCCTGTGTTGTGATTCAGGGTCAGCCTGTGGGTTTGGCAGTTGGGTCGGACGACTCAGAGGAGGAGGGGGGTGTTGAAGAGCTTGCTGAGGGGGTTGAAGATCTTGCTGATGAGAGCCCTCAGCCAGGCCCCTCCCACCTGGTCACGACGCAGACCCAGCTGTGTGAGCCTGACCGTGGATGAAGATGACCCACAGCTGGCCCTGTTCAAGGACGCCCGACGCAGGAGGCAGTCAATCAGGAGTAAACAGAGGAAGGCAATGGGGCACCTCGGAAGGAGGCAGAGAGAAGCCACGCCCTGAACTGTATAAAAGGGGAATGCGTGGGAGGGCTGGTTTGCTGAAGGCAACCACTTGAAAAGGTCCTGTTTCTTGGTTCGTGTTTTGTTCCGTTTGTTTTTGTATTAATAAATTTGGCAGGCTTAATTCCAGCCTCTTGCCTTCTTGTAAAAGGGGTTGTCCCTGCCTTTTCTGCAGGGCCGGTAGCAGGCTGGTACAGAACACCCTGAATGTTCTCAATCATACCATCAGTGACTTACAAACTACTCACCCAGAGGGTGCATTTATTGCAGTGGAAGACTTTAACCAAGTGGATTTGAAAGCTACCCTGCCACATTTCCATCAATATGTGGGCTTTGCAACCGGAGGGGACAATACACTGCATCTTGCTTATTCCAACATCAAGAGTGCATTCAAAGCTATCCCCTGCCCTCACTTGGGCTCTGCTGACCATCACTCAGAGCTGCTTATTCCAGCATATAAACCTTTATTAGCCAGAGTGAAACCTACAGTAAAGCAGGCGAGGGTTTGGACAGAGGGAGCTATAGAAGCATTACAAGACTGCTTTGAGCGCACGGATTGGGGCATGTTTAAGGAAGCAGCTACTGATAACCAACATACAAACGTTGAGGAGTAGGCCACCACGGTGTCTGCATATATACAAAAGTGCATAGAGGATGTCTGTGTCCTGAAAAGATTGTCGTGAGGGCGAATGAAAAACCATGGCTGACTTATGAGGTCCGCAAGATGCTGAAGGCACGGAAGGTGGCTTTTCAATCTGGTGACATGCCGGCACTTAGAAATCTGAAAAGTGCCGTCAGAAGTGCAAAGCAAGCCCGTTGCCAGAAAATTCAGAACTTTTTTCAGGACCCAACCAACAACCAGGCGAATGTGGCAAGAGATCCAGGCCATTACGGATTACAAGGTGACTCCATCGAGATGCAAGGACGACACAGATTTCCTAAACAAGCTGAATACATTCTTTGGAAGAACTGAGGCATCAAACTGCACTCCTGCTAGGAAAGCTGTGCCCCATCCTGACGAGCAAGTGCTAAGCTTTGATGTCACGTCTGTCCGGAAAACACTGCAGGAAGTTAACATTCGGAAAGCAGCAGGCCCTGATAATACCCCTGGACTTGTCCTTAGGGAATGCGCAGATGAGCTGGCTTCTGTGCTCACGGATATTTTCAATCTCTCATTGCAGCAGGCAGCGGTCCCATCGTGTTTTAAGACAGCCATCATCTTGCCAATGCCAAAAAAAGTCCACAATTACAGGCCTCAATGATTACTGTCCGGTTACACTGACATCCACCGTTATGAAATGCTTTGAGAAGCTGATAAAGGACATTATCGTATCCAGCCTCCCGCCAGCATTTGACCCACTTCAGTTTGCTTACCAACCAAATCGATCTACAGAGGATGCTATTACTTCCGTTCCCCATCTGAGCTTGAAGCACTGAGAGGAAAGAAATACTCGTGAGTGTTGGTTGTCGACTTCAGTTCGGCATTTAACACAATCATTCCCCAGCATCTAGTAGACAAACTGGGCCTTTTAGGTTTAAATACTCCTTTGTGCAACTGGATTCTTGATTTTCTTACCAACAGATGCGAGTTGGAACAAATACTTCTAATACCATTTTCTTGAGCACAGGTTCTCCTCGGGGCTGTGTCCTAAGTCTGCTGCTGTTCACCCTGTTGACTCATGACTGTTAATTTAATTAATTTTAATTTAATTTAATTTTTAATTTCATTCAATTTATATACCGCCCTTTCCCGAAGGACTCAGGGCGGTTTACAGGGTATTTAAAATCAAACAGTACAAAATACAAAAGTTAAAAAAAACAACTGTTAATTTAATTAATTTTAATTTAATTTAATTTTTAATTTTATTAAATTTATATACCGCCCTTTCCCGAAGGACTCAGGGCGGTTTACAGGGTATTTAAAATCAAACAGTACAAAATACAAAAGTTAAAAAAAACAATTAAAAAAGATTAAATTATCCCTTAACTAAAAATCTCAGTTAAAAATTCTCAGCCTGGGCCGGAGAGCTCAAAGAGCCAGCTCAAAGAGCCACTGTTGTGCTAGGTTTGCCACCAACCATATTGTGAAGTTTACGGATGATACAACAGTAGTGGGCCTTATTCACGATGACAATGAGGGTACTTACCGCCACGAGGTGGAGGGGTTGGTGAACTGGTGTAAGGAAAACAGCCTAGTTTTATATAGCACAAAAACCAAAGAGATCATTGTTGATTTCAGAAAAGGCAGGCACAGCCACACTTCACTGTGCATTAATGATTCACCTGTGGAGAAGGCTGGCCTGGTCACTCAACAGCGAGACAATGGTGAAGCGGGCACAGAAGCACCTGCATTTTCTGTGTTGCATGAGAAAAGCACATCTTCCTTCCCCTGTCCTGACCACTTTCTACAGGGGAACCATCGAGAGCATCCTGTCATACAGCATCACAGTCTGGTTTGGAAGCATCCCTGCTTCGGACAGGAAGGCGGTGCAGAGAGTGGTGAGGATGGCCGAAAAGATCATTGGCAGTTCCCTCCCTCCCATCCAGGACGTGGCACAGAAGCGTTGCTTGAGGAGGGTCTGCAAGATTATCTGGGACGCTACACACCCTCTTCACAACCTGTTTTCCTTGTTCCCTTCTGGGAGGGGGGGGGGGCTTCGTGGTATCCGAAGCAGAACATCCAGATTCAGCCATAGTTTCATTCCATACAGCATTAACCTGGTGAACTCTCAAGCTTCCTCCTTCCGTTATATATTCAAGATGGACAGGGTTTAATATTTATTTGCTATTTATATGTAGGGGTGTGGGTTGATACATATATGTTGTATATAGTGTGTTTAGGGGTGTGTCATGTACGTGTTTCACTTTGAGAGTGGGCAACTCAATTTCATTTTGGAGGTGTGTCGTTGTGCCCACAGCAAAATATTTATTTTATTTATTTATTTTATTGAATTTGTAGACCGCCCTATTCCCGTAGGACTCAGGGCGGTTTACAGGGCAGTTAAAACCATGAAATACAAAAATTAAAATCAATTAAAACAATTAAATTAAATTCAAGCCCCAAGAGTAAATCTAAAACCCAGTTAAATTAACAACCCCACAGTCTGGACCAAAGAGATCGAAGAGCCAAGTTTTCAAGTCCCGGCGAAATGAGCGAAGGTCGGGGGCAGTCCTAAGTTCCGTGGGTAGTTGGTTCCATAGGGCCGGTGCACCCACAGAGAACGCCCTTCCCCTGGGAATAACTCGCCGGCATTCATTAACCGGCGGTACCCTGAGAAGGCCCTCCCTATGGGGGCGCACAGGACGATGGGAAGATGACGCCGGCAGCAGGTGTTCCCTTAGATAATCCGGACCCAAGCCATTTAGGGCTTTATAGGTCCTATGGCAATATGGCAATAAAGGTTATTTTGTCTTGTCTTGTCTTATCGTATGCTATCTTATTGGAGTATTATGTATGCCCGCCACCTTAAGTTACTTCTAAAATAATAAAGGTGGGATAAAAATCGAATAAATCAGATCCATTTTGAGACACTAAGATTTAAGCTGTTCTTCAATCCACAGATGATGCTTTGAGATAGGGGAGAATATAGCACATCTATTCTTGGCTTCCTTAGGAAACAGAGGCCTCCCGGAGAGCCACATGGGAAAAAAATCTGCAGATGGTTGAGCAGCACAACCGTGAGGCCGATGAGGGGAAACACACCTATTGGACGAAGATGAACCAGTTTAGTGATTTGGTAAGTAAACTCAGGAGTATACCATAGATTCGGAGCTCATGCATGTTGGAGAAAATGTTTCATACACTTATGCATATGCATCCATTGCTATTTAGAAGTTTCCCCCCCCCCTTGGGTAAGTTGAAGTGCTCTACTCCCATTCTTGAGTCAGCAAATTAAGTAGCATAATAATAATAATAATAATAATAATAATAATAATAATAATAATAATAATAATAATAATAATAATAATAATAATAATAATAATAAGTTGGAAGGGACCTTGGAGGTCATCTAGTCCAACTAAGGCAGGAAACCCTATACCATTTCAGGCAAATGGCTGTCCAGTCTCTTCTTAAAAACTTCCAGTGTTGGAGCATTAAACCACTTCTGGAGGCAGGTTGTTCCACTGGTTAGTTGTTCTAACTGTCAGGAAGTTTCTCCTTAGTCCTAGGTCTTTAACAGAATAACAGAGTTGGAAGGGACCTTGGAGGTCTTCTAGTCCAACCCCATGCTCAGGCAGGAGACCCTATACCATTTCAGACAGCATCCACAACTTCTGAGGGCAAGCTCTTCCACTGGTTAGTTGTCCTCGTTGTTAGGTAGTTACTCCTTATTTTCAGGGTGCTTCTCTCCTTGCTTAGTTTCTATCCATTGTTTCTTGTCCTCCTTCAGGTGCTTTGGAGAACAGGTTGACCTCCTCTTGTGTCAGCCCCTCAAAAATTGGAAGACTGTTACCCTGCCACCCCAAGTCCTTCTTTTCATTATGCTTGTTAGCTGCGAAGTCGTGTCCGACCCCTCGTGACTCCATGGACAACGTTCCTCCAGGCCTTCCTGTCCTCTACCATCTTCTGGAGTCCATTTAAGCTCACGCCTCCTGCTTCAGTGACTCCATCCAGCCACCTCATTCTCTGTCGTCCCCTTCTTCTCTTGCCCTCAACCTTTCCCAGCATTAGGCTCTTCTCCAGTGAGTCCTTCCTTCTCATTAGGTGGCCAAAGTATTCGAGTTTCCACTTCAGGATCTGGCCTACCAAAGAGCAGTCAGGGTTGATCTCCTCTAGGACTGACCGGTTTGATCGCCTTGCAGTCCAAGGGACTCGCAGGAGTCTTCTCCAGCACCAGAGCTCAAAGGCCTCCATTCTTTGGCGCTCGGCCTTTTTTATGGTCCAGCTTTCACTGCCATTATTATGCTTGTTGTTGCTAGCTGCGAAGTCGTGTCCGACCCATCGCGACCCTATGGACAACGTTCCTCCAGGCTTTCCTGTCCTCTACCATCTTCTGGAGTCCATTTAAGCTCACGCCTACTGCTTATTATGCTAGACCTATCCAGTTCCAGCAACCATTCCTTGTTTTAGCCTCCAATCCCCTAATCATCTTTGTTGCTCTTCTCTGCGCTCTTTTCTTGTCCTACCCTCTTTTGACTGTTCTGTACTGAATAGGGATTTTCCTACATTGTCTGATGTGACAAAGCAAGATGATTCAAACTTTCTGGTTTTGTTCTCCTCCTTTTGGGGATCAATCAGGCAGAAGGGAAAACATCTGTCAGTGGTATTTCACCGGAAAATTGGGGTGGGCTTGGCTGCAGTCTTCTGGCTCTTCTCTTTCTTTGCTCCTTCTCTTACACTCAAGAGTTGTTTTCTTTGTAAACAAACAGGAGTCATGGGGACCCGAAGCCCAAGTTTTATTTAGCATTTCCTTTCCTTCCTTATTTAATTATTAAAATTCTGCCATTTATCTGGAGATCAAAGCTGTATGTGCAGCTCTCCCATCTTCCTGTTTTTCTCCACAAAAAATATCACACGATATCAGTCAGGCTGAGCGACTGGAGTTCATCCAGGGAGACCCAAGGGCCAATTTCCAGAACCCTTTAGGCAAATTTTTGGAATGCAACTGACAGGGATGTGTGTTTGATGTTTATTTCAGCCTTGAACTCCTGTCCTGTTACCTGAGCACTCTGGCCCCCTTGCATTATTCTGCACCAACGTTTCTCGCTCACAAACAGGTTTTGTTGTTGTTAGCTGCGAAGTCGTGTCCGACCCATCGCGACCCCATGGACAATGTTCCTCCAGGCCTTCCTGTCCTCTACCATCTTCTGGAGTCCCTTTAAGCTCACGCCTACGGCTTCAGTGACTCCATCCAGCCACCTCATTCTCTGTCGTCCCCTTCTTCTCTTGCCCTCAATCTTTCCCAGCATTAGGCTCTTCTCCAGTGAGTCCTTCCTTCTTATTAGGTGGCCAAAGTATTTGAGTTTTAGCTTCAGGATCTGGCCTTCTAAAGAGCAGTCAGGATTGATCTCCTCTAGGACTGACCGGTTTGATCGCCTTGCAGTCCAAGGGACTCGCAGGAGTCTTCTCCAGCACCATAGTCCAAAGGCCTCAATTCTTTGGCGCTCAGCCTTTCTTATGGTCCAACTTTCACTGCCATACATTGCAACTGGGAAGACCATAGCCTTGACTATACGCACTTTTGTTGACAGGGTGATGTCTCTGCTTTTTAGTGTGCTGTCTAGATTTGCCATGGCTTTCCTTCCGAAGAGCAAGCGTCTTTTAATTTCTTGGCTACAGTCCCCATCTGCAGTGATCTTGGAGCCCAGGAAAATAAAATCTGTCACTACCTCCATTTCTTCCCCATCTATTTGCCAGGAATTGAGAGGGCCAGATGCCATGATCTTGGTTTTCTTAATGTTAAGTTTCAACCCAAGTTTTGCACTCTCCTGCTTCACCCGCAAAAGAGGCTCTTTAGTTCTTCTTCACTTTCTGCCATTAGAGTGGTATCATCTGCGTATCTTAGGTTGTTGATATTTCTTCCGGCAATCTTAATTCCAACTTTTGATTCATCTAGCCCTGCCTTTCTCATGATGTGCTCTGCATATAAGTTAAATAGGCAGGGCGAAAGTATACAGCCTTGCCGGACTCCTTTCCCAATTTTGAACCAATCAGTGGTTCCATGTCCAGTTCTCACTGTTGCTTCTTGACCCGCATATAGGTTTTTCAAGAGACAAATAAGATGGTCTGGTACTCCCATCTCTTTAAGAACTTGCCACAGTTTGTTATGATCCACACAACCAAAGGCTTTAGTATAGTCAATGAAGCAGAAGTAGATGTTTTTCTGGAACTCCCTAGCTTTCTCCATGATCCAGCGTATGTTAGCAATTTGATCTCTAGTTCCTCTGCCTCTTCGAAATCCTGCCTGTACTTCTGGTAGTTCTCGATCCACATACTGCTGAAGTCTAGCTTGTAGGATTTTAAGCATGACTTTACTAGCATGAGAAATGAGTGCAATGGTGCGATAGTTTGAACATTCTTTGGCACTGCCCTTCTTTGGAATTGGGATGTAAACTGATCTTTTCCAATCCTGTGGCCACTGTTGAGTTTTCCAAATTTGCTGGCAGATTGAGTGTAGCACTTTTACTGCACTGTCTTTTAAGATTTTGAATAGCTCAGCTGGAATACTGTCACCTCCACTAGCTTTGTTGTTGCTCAGCTTTTCTAAGGCCCACTTCACTTCACATTCTAGGATGTCTGGCTCGAGGTCAGTGACCACCTCATTGTGATTATCTGGGACGTTAAGCTCATTCTTGTATAGTTCTTCTGTGTAATTTTGCCACCTCTTCTTAATCTCTTCTGCCTCTGTTAGGTCCCTGCCATTTTGGTCCTTTATCATGCCCATTTTTGCATTAAACGTTCCCTTCATCTCTCCAATTTTCTTGAAAAGATCTCTGGTCCTCCCTATTCTATTGTTTTCTTCTATTTCTTTGCACTGTTCATCTAAGAAGGCATTCTTATCTCTTCTAGCTATTCTCTGGAATTCTGCATTTAATTGGGCATATCTTTCTTTTTCTCCCTTGCCTTTCGCTTCCCTCCTTTCCTCAGCTATTTGCAAAGCTTCCTCAGACAGCCATTTTGCTTTCTTGCATTTCTTTTTCTTTGGGATGGTTTTGGTTGCTACCTGTTGTACAATGTCGCGAACCTCTGTCCATAGTTCTTCAGGCACTCTGTCTATCAGATCTAATTCCTTAAATCTATTTGTCACCTCTACTGTATATTCAACAGGGATATGATTTAATTCATACCTGAGTGGCCTAGTGCTTTTCCCTACTTTCTTCAGTTTAAGCCTAAACTTTGCAAGGAGAAGCTCATGGTCTGAGCCACAGTCAGCTCCTGGTCTTGTTTTTACTGACTGTATGGAGCTTCTCCATCTTTGGCTGCAGAGCATATAGTCAATCTGATTTCTGTGTTGACCGTCTGGTGATGTCCAAGTGTAGAGCCGTCTCTTGGGTTGTTGGAAAAGAGTGTTTGCTATGACCATCGTATTCTCTTGACAAAATTCTATCAGCCTGTGCCCTGCTTCATTTTGTACTCCAAGGCCAAACTTGCCTGTTATTCCGCTTATCTTTTGGCTTCCTACTTTAGCATTCAAATCCCCCATGATGATAAGGACATCATTTTGGGGTGTTAGTTCTATAAGGTGCTGTAGGGCTTCATAGAACCGGTCAATTTCATCCTCTTCAGCACCGGTGGTTGGGGCATAGACTTGGACTACTGTAATATTGAATGGTTTGCCTTGGATTCGAACTGAGATCATTCTGTCATTTTGAGGATTGTATCCCAGTATTGCTTTTCCTACTCTTTTATTGACTATGAAGGCTACTCCATTTCTTCTGAGGGATTCTTGCCCGCAGTAGTATACCTGATGGTCATCTGAATTAAATTCACCCATTCCTGTCCATTTTAGTTCGCTGATACCTAAGATGTCGATGTTCAGTCTTGTCATCTCTTGTTTGACCATGTCCAGCTTTCCTTGATTCATGGATCTTACATTCCAGGTTCCTATGGAGAAAAAATCTTTACAGCATCGGACTTTCCTTTCACCACCAGACATATCCACAGCTGAGCGTCCTTTCGGCTTTGGCCCAGTCGCTTCATTCTTTCTGGTGCTACTAGTACTAGCCCTCTGCTCTTCCCCAGTAGCATATTGGACACCTTCCGACCTGAGGGGCTCATCTTCCGGCGTCATATCGTTTTGCCTTTTGGTACTGTCCATAGGGTTTTCATGGCAAAGATACTGGAGTGGGTTGCCATTTCCTTCTCCAGTGGATCACGTTTTATCAGAACTCTCTGCTATGACCTGTCCGTCTTGGGTGGCCCTGCACGGCATAGCTCATAGCTTCATTGAATTACGCAAGCCCCTTCGCCACGACAAGGCAGTAATCCATGAAGGGGGATTAGAGAGGTTTTAGAGAGACATTAAAATGGCAGGATGCAATCATCTTCAGAATAGAGCGGAGGGATGGGCCGCCATCAGCCTGAAACGGGTCACTCTCGCTGTCCAATTTGTAAAGCCAAATGTAATGACATCAAGAGAGGTAGATATGTAAACAAGCAACTACAATAGGCCTGAAGTGCCTGGGACCAAGTCTTGTGGTCAGAGTTGTTGTTAGCTGTGAAGTCGTGTCCGACCCATTGCGACCCTATGGACAATGTTCCTCCAGGCCTTCCTGTCTTCTACCATCTTCTGGAGTCCATTTAAGCTCACGCCTACTGCTTCAGCGACTCCATCCAGCCACCTCATTCTCTGTCGTCCCCTTCTTCTCTTGCCCTCAACCTTTCCCAGCATTAGGCTCTTCTCCAGTGGTCAGAGAGACATTTACAATTTCCTAGATTTGGCTTGCCGGATTTTTTTTTCTTCCAGGAGTTGAGACAGGAATGATTGGAGGGGACTGAAGGGATCAGGCAAATACGCCACAAATATGCCTAAATCAATTCAATCAGAATAGAACTGGAAGGGGCCTCGGAGGTCTTCTAGTCCAACCCCCTATACAATTTCAGACAAGTGGCTCTCCAGTGTCTTCTTAAAAGCCTCCAGTGATGAAGCACCCACCTCTGGAGGGAAGCCATTCCACTGGGGAATTATTCTCTATGTTAGCAAGTTTCTCCTTAATTCCAGGTTGCTTTTCTCCTTGATTAGCTTCCATCGTTTCTTGTTTTGCCTTCTGGTGCTTTGGAAAATAAGTATGACCCCCTCTTCTTTCATGGCAGCTCCTTATATACTGGAATACTGCCATCATGTCCCCCCCTAGTCTTTCTTTTCTCTAGGCTAAGGTAAGGTAAAGGTAAAGGTTCCCCCGCACACACGTGCTAGTCGTTTCCGACTCTAGGGGCCGGTGCTCATCTCCGTTTCAAAGCCGAAGAGCCGGCGCTTGTCCGAGGACGTCTCTGCGGTCATGTGGCCGGCATGACTAGATGCCAAAGGCGCACGGAACGCTGTGACCTTCCCACCGGAGTGGTCCCTATTTTTTTACTTGCATTTTTATGTGCTTTCGAACTGCTAGGTTGGCAGAAGCTGGGACGAGTAACAGGCGCTCACTCTGCTACGCGTCTCTCAGGATTTGACCCCGCCAAACTGCCGACCTTCTGATCGACAAGCTCAGCGTCCTAACCCACTGAGCCACCGCGTCCCTAGTTCTCTAGGCTATCCATACCCAATTCCCGCAACCGTTCTTTGTGTGTTTTAGTCTCCAGGCCTTTGATCTTCTTAGTTGTTCTTCTCTGCACTTTTTTCTGGTCTCAACCTCTTTTTTGTAATGTGACCAAAATTGAATGCGGTATTCCAGGTGTGGCTTTACTAAGGGTTTATAAAGTGGTACTTTTAAGCCCTAGAAAGCTTCCTTTTAAGCAAAAGGATATGTAATTTCTCTTCTCTCAGACTGATGAAGAATTTAACCGCATGATGGGAGGTCTTCATCCTGATTCAGTTGATCCCGACAATGCTTCTCAAGGCTTTCCCCAAATGCCAGACGTTCAGCAGACACCCAAGCCCAGGAAATGTCACCAGAGACATTATGGCACTTCAGGAAAAGACCAGGTGAGTCCTTGAACAATCTTGAAAAGGTAGCTCACTCTACTTACCTACCTCTATCTATCTATCTATCTATCTATCTATCTATCTGTCTGTCTGTCTGTCTGTCTGTCTGTCTGTCTGTCTGTCTGTGTCTGTCTGTCTGTCTGTCTGTCTGTCTGTCTGTCTGTCTGTCTATCTATCTATCTATCTATCTATCTATCTATCTATCTATCTATCTATCTATCTATCTATCTATCTATCTATCTCTATGTACGTACCTACCTGTTCTGTACCAGCCTGCTACCGGCCCTGCAGCAAAAGCAGGGACAACCCCTTTACAAACGGCAAGAGGCTGGAATAAAGCCTGCCAAATTTATTAACATAAAACAGAGCAAAACAAGACACCGACCATGAAACAGGAGCTATGAAACAGGAACTATCCAAGCGGTTGCCTTCAGCAAACCAGCCCTCCCACACATTCCCCTTAAATACAGTTCAGGGCGTGGCTTCTCTCTGCCTCCTTCCGAGGTGCCCCATTGCCTTCCTCTGTTTACTCCTGATTGACTGCCTCCTGCGTCGGGCGTCCTTGAACAGGGCCAGCTGTGGGTCATCTTCATCCACGCTGTCAGGCTCACACAGCTGGGTCTCCGTCGTGACCAGGTGGGAGGGGCCCAGCTGAGGGCTCTGCGGAGCCTCAAGGCCATCATCAGCAAGCTCTTCAACACCCCCCTCCTCCTCCTCTGAGTCGTCTGACCCAACTGCCGAACCCACAGGCTGACCCTGAATCACAACACTACCATCCATCTCTACCTACATATCTATATCCATCTACCTATCTACGTACCTATCATCTACCCAGTGCTTTTTTTGTAAAAGAAAAAGGTGCCGGAACTCACACATGTCATACAACCCGCCTTGCCTATCCTACAAGGTTCCATCCAAAAAAGGTGCCGGAACTCCGTTCTGAGCGTTCTATGAGAAAAAAAGCCCTGCATCTACCTATCTGATCATCTACCTATCATCCATCAACCTATCTACATACCTATCATCTACCAACCTATCATCCATTATCCATCTATCTACATACCTATCTACCTATCATCTACCAACCTGTCATCTCTCTCTATCATCTACAGTATCTATCTATCTATCTATCTATCTATCTATCTATCTATCTATCTATCTATCTATCTATCTATCTATCTATCTATCTATCTCTATGTACGTACCTACCATCCATCCATCATCTCTACATACCTACCATCCATCTCTACCTACATACCTATATCCATCTATCTACGTACCTATCATCTACCTATCATCCATCAACCTATCTACATACCTATTGCAATGTCGCGTGGTTGAACGGAGAGACGGACACTTGAGCTGGGTATTGATTCTTTATTGAGGCAGAAAATGAAGCTGGGGCAAAGGGGTTACCTGGCGTCTCTTTATACCTGCCCCGGTGAATGGTGACCAATAGATTTAAACCTGGGCTTCCCGCCAGTGCAGGTGGCCAATGGATTTAAACCCTGGCTTCCCGCCAGAGCTGACCATGGCCTGGGGCTGTCAACGACTCGCTCTATTCAGGCTTTCCCGCCAAAAGCGGTTATAGCCTGGAGCTGTCCAGTCCCCTGCTGTGCTGGCATTTCCGTGTATGCTTTAAAGGCATACACTACACCTATCATCTACCAACCTATCATCCATTATCCATCTACCTATCTACATATCATCTACCTATAATCTATCAACCTGTCATCTATCTATCTATCTATCTATCTATCTATCTATCTATCTATCTATCTATCTATCTATCTATCTATCTATCATCTATCTATCTATCTATCTATCTATCTATCTATCTATCTATCTATCTATCTCTCACTTACCTATTAATGACCACTGCAGAACCCTCCTTTCATGCAGAGAATTCCAGTGTCCCTTTTGAACAGGGTCCAATCCTGCAGAGTCCTGTTTCCGCTCAGTCCAGCTTAACACAAATCACTTGACTGCTTTGGTCCCGCTTTTGGAGCAATCCGCTTCACCTATGTTGCTCAAACGGTCATCGGATGCCCTTGGCCATGGTAGATACGGAGATGATGTACAGGAATTCCTCGACTTACATCGATTTATTTAGTGACCTTTCGAAGTTACCACAGCACTGAAAAAAGTGACATCAACACTTTTTAAACTTCCGATCGTTGCAGCATCCCCATGGTCAAGTGATCAGAATTCAGATGCTTGTGAAGTGTCGGTTGAAGTGTCCCGGGATCATGGGATCACTTTTTTGCAACCTTCTGATAAGCAAAGTTAATGGGGAAGCCAGATTCACTGAACAACCGTGTTCCAAACTTAGCAGCTGAAGTTATTCATTTAACAGTGGAAGGCAATGCTGTAAAATGAGGCAAAACTCGCTTAATAACTATTTTGCTTAGCAACAGAAATGTTGGACTCGGTTGTAAGTCGAGGACTTGTCCTGTTTACTATCTACTCTAGGCTTTCTCCCTCAAAGCCATTACGTTTTCAGCTCAGCTAATTTCGTATCACTTTTTTTTTTAACTTAGCTGATGAAACAAATTTGACTTCTTTTAGCTTCCCAAATCTGTACCAACGAAAAAGGCAGAGCTTTCTGGCATTTTTATTTTTTTTAATTTTAATTCCATTTGTATCCCGCCCTTCTCCGAAGACTCAGGGCAGCTTTACAAGCTTAGCAGTAGCCTTCATTCTATGTATATGCCTGCTTATTAGGGCTTTCACACACACCCCCAAGCGGCATTATTACAAAGTCAGCTTAATTGCCCCCAACAATCTGGGTCCTCATTTTACCTACCTGGGAAGGATGGAAGGCTGAGTCAACCTTGAGCCTGGTGGGACTCGAACCTGCACTAATTGCAGGCAGCTGGTGTTACTTAAGGAGGCATTAGCCCACTGCTCCCCCTCCCACTTCAGGAAAGGAAACTTTCAAACTCTTTGTTTTTCAGCTGGGCTTACTATATTTTCAAGCAATTAAATCCCGTTTCCCACAGTTCTTTTGTAAATTGGCAGGGATGCCTGGATTAGGGTGCCAAAGCAGGACAACCCTTGCCAAACCAAGGCAATAATGAGCCGCTTAAAGCTTTATTGTCCACTTTACAGCTATTCTATCGGCATCTCGTTTAATTTCCTTTCCTTTAATCTCCTAGTTCCATTGTCAAGTCTAAGTCACTGCAAGACGATTTATTATTTTAACAGCTGGCTGTCGCCTCCAGGAGAAGATTGGGCAAGCGTCGTTCTGAAAATTTTGGGAAGCTTTGTCTCATATCCAGCAACGGAATCAAGAAAGAGCTAGGAAGGAGGTGTGGGTGTATAAGCCGTTATCGCCGGCGTTGCCAGAAATGTTGTAAGCTGGTTTTGTGTTCAAAACAAGGCTGTGAGTCAAGATTGCTTCCAGTAACGTAAGCAGGATTAAAAGAATCTAGCAGACAATTCTGGTCTGCCAGGCTAACAGATTCCCCAAGGATACAGCTGCCTCTTCCTTTTTTGTTCTAATAGTTTCTTAATATGGTTTCCTCCCCTATCCTGCAACATGACATTTAGGTCCGATATGCTGTTTCATCTTTTTAAAAATATATTGTCCATTAGAAAAATAAATGCAGAACCAAATGTTTTAGTGAGACAAGGGAAAAACAGCCTGGAAGCAGGATATTTGGAAGTGTCTGTAGACTCTCCCTTTTAATATTTTTGTTTGATCTTTGCAGTCCATATCTTTTTTGTTAAAAAAAAACCAAACCAAACATTTTGAACCGCAGCTTCCTTCTGCCTTCTCTGAAAAAGTAGGTAAGACGTTGTTCTTTTGACTATGTCTTGTTTGCAGAGTTCAGTAAAAGTCTAGGTAAAGGTAAAGGTAAAGGTTCCCCTGCACATGCGTGCTGGTCGTTTCCGACTCTAGGGGCCGGTGCTCATCTCCGTTTCAAAGCCGAAGAGCCAGCGCTTGTCCGAGGACATCTCCGTGGTCATGTGGCCGGCATGACTAGACACCAAAGGCGCACGGAACGCTGTTACCTTCCCACCGGAGTGGTCGCTATTTTTCTACTTGCATTTTTTATGTGCTTTCGAGCTGCTAGGTTGGCAGAAGCTGGGACGAGTAACAGGCGCTCACTCTGCTACGCGGCACTCGGGATTTGACCCGCCAAACTGCCGACCTTCTGATCGACAAGCTCAGCGTCCTAACCCACTGAGCCACCGCGTCTAGACTTAGCCTCAAATTACAGGTAGTCCTTGATTTAAAACCATAATTGGCTTCCAGTTGCCCTCCGGGTGAGATTCAAGGTGCTGGTGATGACCTATAAAGCCCTAAACGGCATGGGCCCGGATTATCTGAGGGAGCACCTGCTGCCAGCGTCAATTTCCCATCGTCCTGTGCACTCCCACAGGGAGGGCCTCCTCAGGGTACCGCCGGTCAAGGATTGCCGACGGGCGATCCCCAGGGGGAGGGCGTTCTCTGTGGGCGTGCCTGCCCTATGGAATCAACTGCCAATGGAACTCCGGACTGCCCCCGACCTTCGTTCATTTCGCCGGGACCTAAAAACCTGGCTTTTTGAGCTATCTGGTCTGGACTGAGGGGTTTTTAATGTTTTTAAATTGTGATTCTAATTTTTTGCGGCTAGACTTAATTTAATTTTATTTTAATTTTATATTGTATTGTTTTTAAATTTTGCCTTGTAAGCCGCCCTGAGTCCTTTGGGAGTAGGGCGGTTCATAAACTGAGTTAATAAATAAATAAATAATAAATAATTGGAGTCTGGAATTAGGGTTGTAGGTTAAATGTGGACATTAAGTGGGTCACCACGTGACTGGACACATCTTTGCCTATTTTGCAGCAGCTGTTAAGCGAACGCTGTGCTTAAGCAAATGCAGCAATCATTAACCAAATCATCATGCCCAATGGAGATTTTTATTGGAAACTGGACGTGAACACTGGAAACTTGCAAACAATGTCAGAAATTGTGATTGTGTGACCATGGGACACACTGCAAACAGCCGTAAATGTGAGCTGGTTGCTAAGCACCCAAAGTGTAATCACATAAATGCACGTGTTTGTGCTGAGACTGTTGTAACTTCAAAATTGGGTGGCAAGAACTTTATGGGCATCTTTCATAAGTCTGAATGGTCGCTAAGCAACCCATTGTAAGTAGAGGACTACTTGTAAGTTTTGAGTTCAGCTCAGCCTATTTGGTCCCTAAACTGCCAATATTAGAGTTTATTGTTTTTTAAAAGCTTTATTTCATTGTTTGTATAATATTATCTAATGGAAACTTTATTTCAGCTCTATATGGTATTACTTTATTTGGATCTTTCTATATATCTCGACTGACATATTTACAATGTCCATCCCCATCAATTTCTCCAAATTTGTTAAGAATTAACTACTTTTAAGTTCTGGTTTCATTCATTTGGGTACTCTGCTGTAAAACCAAAGAATGAGCCTTACTTAACAAATGGCACTGGTAGTTTATGTAGTAGTACAATAGTAGGGATGCAGTGGCTCAGTAGGTTAGGACGCTGAGCTTGTCGATCAGATGGTCAGCAGTTTGGCGGGTCAAATCCCCAGTGCCGTGTAACAGAATGAGCGCCTGTTACTCGTCCCAGCTTCTGCCAACCTAGCAGTTCGAAAGCACGTAAAAATGCAAGTAGAAAAATAGGGACCACGACGGTGGGAAAGTAACAGCGTTCCGTGCGCCTTTGGCATCTAGTCATGCCAACCACATGACCACGGAGACGTCCTCGGACAAGCGCTGGCTCTTCAGCTTTGAAACGGAGATGAGCACCGGCCCCTAGAGTCGGAAACGACTAGCACGCATGTGCGGGGGAACCTTTACCTTTACAATAGTAGTAGTAGTACAATAGTTTCAGGTAATAAAAAATAAAATTATTAATTGTGCCTGTTATAATTATTACATATGGCCGCTTCATTTTATGGTTATTATTACCTTTTATATATATATATACAAATGAAGTTTCTTGGATTGCGAAGGATTGTAAATTTAGCAGAAGGCAAAAATGTGATTTTGAAAGTGCATGGGTGCATATGTAACACATTTTTTAAGGTTTTATCCTGCTTTCATCATTGTATTTTATAAGTAACTTAAGGTAGTGAACATACACAATACTCCTTCTTCCTATTTCCCCACAGAAAGCAACTCTATGAGGTGGGTTGGGCTATGAATGAAGGATTGACCCCAAAGTCACTCAGTTGGTTTTTCATGCCTCATCCAGAACTAGAATTCAGTTTCCTGATTTCTAGGCCAACACATTAACCACTAAACAGGTATTCATATTGGTGATACTTTATCAAAACACGTTTTTTCCTGATTTGTGGTTAGTTGCACAAGCTCAGTTACATTAGGGTTATGTGCATACCTACTCGTACACTGAAACACATTTTGCCTTTCGAATCTGGAGTATTACACAATTCTAAAATTTATCAAGATGTAATTTATGCAGGGTAAAAACCTTACTCTGAATTATGCTTTTGCTTTTCTTCCACCTGAATTTCATTTGTGAACAATTGTTAATGGGCAAATTATAAGGGAGAAAATATTTCTACTAGGTCATTAAATAGTCCACACCGACTGGATGGTATATAGCTGATCACTTATTAGTTTCATCTGTAATACTTTTGTGCCACAACTTATTTTTCATAAATGGAAATGTGGTTTTTTTTGCTTTGAATTCTGAAATAAATTTTTGAAATTGTATGCTTGTGTGTTTATCCCAGCAGTCATATAAATATAATAAAATAAAATAAATAATTATTCTTTTGCACTCGTATTATCTTCTTTACAGAGAGAATTAGACAGCTAGTTTTCAAACGACCAGAGATCCACTTACTTATTCATTGCATTTACAAATAAATAAGATGGTTCAGTGGGTTAGGACGCTGAGCTTGTCGATCAGATGGTTGGCAGTTTGGCGGGTCGAATCCCGAGTGCCGCGTAGCAGAGTGAGCGCCTGTTACTCGTCCCAGCTTCTGCCAACCTAGCAGTTCGAAAGCACGTAAAAAACGCAAGTAGAAAAATAGGGACCACTACGGTGGGAAGGTAACAGCGTTCCGTGCGCCTTTGGCATCTAGTCGTGCCGGCCACATGACCACGGAGATGTCCTCGGACAAGCGCTGGCTCTTCGGCTTTGAAACGGAGATGGGCACCGGCCCCTAGAGTTGGAAACGACGAGCACGCATGTGCGGGGGAACCTTTACCTTTACTTAAGATGGCTTTATCAAGGCAAATTACTGTACATGGCAGACTTTTCATAGTTTTTTTTCTCATAAAAGCAATCCTGTGAGATAGCTGGACTGAAACTCCTCAAAGAGTTGTAAGAATCTGCTTTTCCCCTATACAAATTCCTACTTTCCATAGATAAGATAGGTCTGTTTTGTTGTTGCTCCTCTCCAACAACTAGGAATCAGAAGTAAAGTCTGAACAGTCTTACCTTTTACCAAAAGTCGGAAAGTCCTTGTCATAAAAGAACGGGTCAACAAAGACTTGACGGCACGCCATCAATTTTAAAAAAATCACTAGTTAAGGCGCATTAAGCCGTTAGATCTAGTTTTATATACTTTTCTTGGAAAAGTGAGGCTAATTCATATATATTTTCAGTCTTGTAAGGAATCAATTTTATTGTGAACATGTTATTAAATGTATCAGTATTCAGACAAATACAAGGCATTTGTATCCGTTTCCTAAACTGACATTTGGGCAAAAGCCAGAGCTAAAGAGGCCTGGTGGCCCAGTGGTTAGAATGCAGTATTGCAGGCTAACTCTGCCCAGTCTGGAGTTCGATCCTGACGGGCTCGAGATTGACTCAGCCTACCATCCTTCTGAGGTCAGTAAAATGAGGGCCCAGATTGTTGGGGGAACAACATGCTGACACTGTAAACCACCCACAGAGAGCTGTAAAGAGTCTCAAGTCTAAAGTGCTATTACTATTGGTGAACAAAAACGACTTTAAGATTTCTACAGCACCAACTCAACAAATTGAAAGGAAATGCTGAACTCCATTTTGTATCATGCCAAGAAAACAGCACAGAGGTCTCTGCTAGTCAACAGGGAATCAACTTCAAGGCAGGTTTATACAGTGCAGCCTGATTCAATTAATTTAGCTCCTTTGACATCTTTGTTCTTTAGCGTTTGTTTAGTCTTTGTATTGAACTTCCTCCCCAGGCAGTTTTCTGTTTTCAATTAATTTGGTGTTGTTGTTTTTCCCCCACTGTGGTCTTGATGTCACTGCAATAAGGACATTCTCAATTTTTCATTACACCACAATGTTTCTATTTATTTAGAAAAGAGTGTTTACTTGGGCAGTACTCCCAAAACTGTTGTGGTCGTAAGCTGACGACTACCTGTATTTACTTTTGCTTGTGATACTTTGGATTAAGTACCTTTCCTGTTCTCCTGCCCGAGCTTTTCCTATTGTTTCTATTCATTCCCTCGAGTTGGTTTTTATTCTGTCATAGAATTAAAAAAAAATTGTGGAAGTCGAAGGGACCACCAATCTTATGAGGTCACTTGGCTGAAAGAGATTCTAAAACCAACAAGCAACTTTTAGAGGACAGGGTCCCCAACCTGAGCTGTGGACTGGACTGGGCTGCGGCATGCCAGAAACCGCACCATGCCAACAAGCAAAGCCCTATCCGTGGGGTGCAGGCAGCACGCAAAACCAAGCCCCTTCTAGTCTGCAGAAAAAACTCTCTCCACAGAACCAGTCCCCGCAGCCTTGGTGGAGCAGTGGGCTAATGCCTCCTTAAGTAACACCAGCTGCCTGCAATTAGTGCAGGTTCGCATCCCACCAGGCTCAAGGTTGACTCAGCCTTCCATCCTTCCGAGATAGGTAAAATGAGGACCCAAATTGTTGGGGGCAATTAAGCTGACTTTGTAATAATGCCGCTTGGGGGGGTGAAAGCCCTAATAAGCAGGCATATACATAGAATGAAGGCTACTGCTAAGCTTGTAAGCCGCCCTGAGTCTTCGGAGAAGGGCGGGATATAAATGGAATTAAAATAAAAAAATAAAAAATAAAAGGTTGGGGGGGCCAAGGTTTTAAGCAAGAAAGATGGTCTCAAACTCAAATCTTCCTGCTTCTAGCCAAGAATCTTAACCTCCACTCCACAGCTGCTCATTTAATGGCTGGCTTCTGTTACAGTTCCTAATAGAGCCATTTTTTTTAATCTTAAGAGAATGATTTTAAAATACGACATTGTGCATCCAAGAGCAAAAGACACTTCAGCAATCTGTTGCGTAACTAGTAAAACTCCTTCTTCTCTAATATAAAATGGCTTTTCCACTGAAGTAGTGTTGAAGTATAGGGACGTGGTGGCTCAGTGGGTTAGGACGCTGAGCTTGTCGATCAGAAGATCGTCAGAGAATGCGGCGGTGGAGCGCTCCACTGGGAGAATGGGGCGGTGGAGGCTTGCCGCCCATTTTCTCGGCGGAGACCTCTTTCGGGGGATGCAGCCTCTGCCGCCCCCTTCTCTCAGCTGCCCAGGCAGCTGAGAGAAGGGGGCGGCAGAGGCTGCATCCCCCAAAAGAAGTCTCTGCTGAAACGAGAGAATGGGGCGGTGGAGCGCTCCGCCGAGAGAATGGGATGGTGGAGGCTTGCCACCCATTCTCTCGGCAGACTTCTTTCGGGGGATCCAGCCTCTGCCACGCTGCACCGCGCCAACAGCAAGCCACCCCATTCTCTCGGCGGAGCGCTCCACTACCCCATTCTCTCAGCGGCTTGCTGCCCCATTCTCTTGTCTCGGCAGAGCCCAGCTGAGAAAAGGGGGCGACAGAGGCTGGATCCCCTGAAAGAAGTCTCTGCCGAGAGAATGGGTGGCAAGCCTCCACCACCCCATTCACTCGGCGGAGCGCTCCACCGCCCCATTCTCTTGGCAGCTTGCCACCCCGTTCTCTCATCTCAGCAGAGACGTCTTTCGGGGGATCCAGCCTCCGCCGCCCCATTCTCTTGGCGGAGACTTGCAGAGCTGCTACCTTCGGCTGCTTTTCTTTCGGGGCATCTAGCTGTTGATAGAAGGGGGCGGCAGAGGCTGGATCCCCCAAAAGAAAAGTAGCCGAAAGCAAGCTGAAACAGAGAGAAGGAGACTGCAAGAAGGGCGAGATCAGCCCGGGCTGAGAAACGCTGATCTCGTGTTCCTGGCAATCTCCCTCAATGTCCACTTGTGAAATTTGGGGCTGGCCTTACGGAGTTGCCAGAGCTCCCAGGAGGACGCATACACCTGGCTGCTGATCAGCCTCTTGTTTTGCGCATGCGTGCGCATGTGCACTCCTTTTTGTGGCTCCCAGTTTTTTCTTTTGTGAGGGAACCGGTTCCGAGTGGCTCTTTCACTGTTTCAGCTTGCCGACCGAGGGTATAGGGTTTCCTGCCTGAGCAGGGGGTTGGACTAGGAGACCTCCAAGGTCCCTTCCAACTCATCATCACATCATCATCATTCAGACAAAATGCCTTCATAGATACAGATTATGCAACTCAGACCTGGGTCTTTCCAATATCAGTTGGCCACAGTCTTCATCAAGTGAAATATTTATTTATTTATTTATTTATTTAATAATATTTCTATACCGCCCTTCTCCCGAAGGACTCAGGGCGGTGAACAGGGCAAGAATAAAAAATACAGAATTACAAAAGTTAAAAAATGATTAAATACATGCCCACTAAAACAATCAATACATATTAAACCCCAATAAAATGACCGTAAAAACCCCCACCAATCCCCCATCAGGCCAGGCCGGCTTGTTCGAACAGGTATGTTTTTAGATCGCGGCGAAAGGAGCGAAGATCGGGCGCCGTCCGGAGCTCAACCGGTAGCTGGTTCCATAGCTCCGGGGCGCCCACAGAGAAGGATCTCCCCCTGGGGGCCACCAATCGACATTCTCTGATCGGTGGCACCCTGAGGAGGCTGACCTTTAGTTGTTTTTATTATTTCTGGCTTTCTCCCAATCTCAAAACATTCTGGACTATTCTGAAATCTAATCTTTTTGGAAAATGTCACTTCTTATCTATCTGGCTGACCGACAGCAATGTGCAGGAAACCCAACTGACTTAGAGGCCTCCGGGAGTCCCTATAACATTTGTTAAATTTAACAGAATAGCTGAGTTGGAAGGGACCTTGGAGGTCTTCTTGTCCAAACCCCTGCTCAAGCAGGAGATCTTACCCCATTTCAGACAAGTGACTGTCCAGTCTTCTTAAATACCTCCAGTGATGGAGCGCCCACGATTTCTGGTGGCAAGCTGTTCCACTGGTTAATTGTCCTCACTGTTAGGAAGTTTCTCCTTAGTTACGGGTTGCTTCTCTCCTTGATTCAAGGTACTGGTAATGGTGTTCAAGGCCCTACATGGCATGGGTCCGGAGTACCTTAGGGATCACCTTCTGCCGGCGTCAACTTCCCTCCGCCCTGTGCGTTCCCACAGAGAGGGCCTCCTCAGGGTGCCACCGGTCAGAGAATGTCGTCTGGTGGCCCCCAGGGGGAGGGCCTTCTCTGTGGGCGCCCCGGAGCTATGGAATCGGTTGCTGGTCGAGCTCCGGATGGCGCTCGACCTTCGCTCCTTCCGACGCGATCTGAAGACGCACTTATTCGAACAAGCCGGCCTGGCCTGATGGGGGGATGGGTTGTGATTTTATTGTTGTTTTTAATATATCTATTTATTGTTTTAGTTTGGGCATTGTGTTTAATTCTTTTTAACTTTTGTACCTTTGTATTTTATATGTTTGCCCTGTTCACCGCCCTGAGTCCCTCGGGAGAAGGGCGGTATACAAATAAAATTAATAATAATAATAATAATAATAATAATAATAATAATAATAATAATAATAATAATAATAATAATAATAATAATAATAATAATAATAATAATAATAATTAGTTTCCATCCATTCCATTCCATCCCTGCTGGCAGGTGACACTGATTGGAAGGGGGAGATCACAAATGTCCCTGTTGACGCTTTCCTATAGGCACGTCATTGAATAGAATAGAGATGCAAGGGACCTTGGAGGTCTTCTAGTCCAGCCCCTGCTCATGCAGGAGAGCCTATTCCATCTCAGACAAGTGATTGTCCAGCCTCTTAAAAATCTCCAGTGATGGTTTCCAACCATTCTTTCTTGTCCTGTCCTCTGGTGCTTTGGAGAATAATGTGACCCCCCTCTTCTTTGTGGCAGCCCTCCAAATACTGGAATACTGCTATCATGTCACCCCTATTCCTTCTTTTCTTTAGACTAGCCAGACCCAGCTCCTGCAGCCGTTCTTTGTAGGTTTTAGCCTCCAGGCCTTTGATCATCTTAGTTGCTCTTCTCTACATTTTTTCCAAACTCTCAACATCTTTTTTGTCATATGGTGACCAAAATTGGCTTCAGGTGTGGTCTTACCAGGGTTTTATAAAGCAGTACTAATACTTCGTGTGATCTTGATTCTATGCCTCTGTTTATATAACCCAGGATTGTATTAGCTTTTTTTGGCGGCTGCTGCTGCACACGGCTGGCTCATAGTCAAGTGATCGTCCACTAGGACTCCAAGGTCCCTCTCACAGTTGCTGTTTTTAAGCCAAGTCTCACCTAGTCTGTACCTTTGGTTTTTCCTGCCTAAATGTAAAACGTAGCTTTTCTCCACATTGAAACTCATTTTGTTGGACGAGGCCCATTGTTCAAGTCTGTCAAGATCTTTTTGGATCCAGAGTTTGTCTTCTGGGGTGTTGGCTACTCCTGCTACTTTGGTGTCATCTCCAAATTTGATGAGTTATAGTTTATAGTTTATAGTTTATTATATTTGTATACCGCCCTTCTCCCGAAGGACTCAGGGCGGTGAACAGGGCACATATAAAATACAAAGTACAAAAGTTAAAAAGAGAATTAAATACAAAGCCCGAGCTAAAACAATAAATAATAATGTAAAAAAACCACAATAAAAACCCCCAACACATCCCCCATCAGGCCAGGCCGGCTTGTTCAAATAAATCTGCTGCCGGCATCAAGCTCCCTGCGCCCTGTGCGTTCCCACAGAGAGGGCCACCTCAGGGTGCCACCGGTCAGAGAATGCCGACTGGTGGCCCCCAGGGGGAGATCCTTCTCTGTGGGTGCCCCGGAGCTATGGAACCAGTTACCGGTTGAGCTCCGGACGGCGCCCGATCTGCGCTCCTTTCGCCGCGATCTGAAAACATACTTGTTCGAGCAAGCCGGCCTGGCCTGAGGGGGGATTGGTGGGGGTTTTTTATCATTTTTATTGGGGTTTTTACTGTGTATCAATTGTATTTTAATCGGGCATGCATTTAATTATTTTTTAGTTTTTGTAAATTTCTGTGTTTTATTCTTGCCCTGTACACCGCCCTGAGTCCTCCGGGAGAAGGGCGGTATAGAAATATTAATAAATTAAATTAAATTAAATTAAATTAAATAGGTCTTCAGACCGCGTCGGAAGGAGCGAAGGTCAGGCGCCTTCCGGAGCTCAACCGGCAACTGATTCCATAAGTCCGGGGCGCCCACAGAGAAGGCCCTCTCCCTGGGGGCCACCAGACGGCATTCTTTGATCGGAGGCACCCTGAGGAGGCCCTCTCTGTGGGAACGCACAGGGCGGAGGGAAGTTGACGCCGGCAGCAGGTGATCCCCGAGGTACTCCGGACCCATGCCATGTAGGGCCTTGAAAACCATTACCAAAACCTTGAATCTCACTCGGAAGACAACTGGCAGCCAATGCAGCTCGCGGAGCAGAGGTGTAACATGGGAGTATCGGGAGACTCCCAACACAACTCTTTGAAGTTCCCCTTCAATTCCCTCATCTATGTCACTTATGAAGATATTGAAGAATCCTGGGCCTAAGAAGGAACATTGTGGTATCCCACTGCTTACTTCTCTCCATGTGGATGTAGTGCCGTTGAGGACTACTCGTTGAGTACAATTTTCCAGCCAGCTATAGATCCATCTGCTGGTGATGTTGTCTATTCCACCTTTTTCTAACTTGCCAAGGAGTAGGGTGTGGTCTACCTTATCAAATGCCTTACTGAAATCTAAGTATACTTTGTCCACAGCATTTCGCTGGTCTACTAGTTTAGTCACTTTGTCGAAGAATGATATAAGAAGGCCTGTTTTTAACAAACCCGTGCTGGCTACTGGTTATGACTTTGTTTGCTTCTAGTTGTTTGACTAGTTATTTGATCATTGACCAGTAGACCTGAGAGGCCACTAATTGGGACTTGATTAGTAAACTGGGCTTGGTATACGCCTCTCATGTGATTCTGCCTCATTTCATTAAATCACAAGGCGGTCACAATACCACAAACAGTCAGAAGATTCTGGCCATGCATGGAAAGAGACAGATAAGGATAGAATGAGAGTTAACATCAAGTGGTTATCTCTGGGGTGGAAATCAGAGTGAACAGAACCATCAGATGCATTCTCTCTCTCCCTTGAGTCACTAAGTGGAACCTGTGATGCCTTCGGCTGATTAGTTAGTCCTCAACGTACGACCAGAACTGAGCCCCAAATTTCTGTGGTTAAGTGAGACATTCGTTCAGTGAGTTCCCCCCTCCCATTTTATGACCTTTCTCGTCGCACTTGTTAAGGGAATCGTTGCCGTTCTTAAGTTAGAAACACAGAAATGTGCAAGAAACCAAATTGACTTAGAGGCCCTCTGGAGTCCCTATAATATTTATTTATTTATTTATTATTTATTGATTGATTGATTTTATATACCGCCCTATTCCCAAAAGACTCAGGGCAGTTCACAGGGCGAATTAAAACAATACAAAAAAGAAAGATAAAATAGAATTAAATTAATACTAGCCCACAGGATTAAGACAAAATTAAAATATAAATTTAAAATTAATTTAATTTAAAACCCCTCAGTCCGGGCCAGACAGTTCAAACAACCAGGTTTTTAGGTCCTGGCGAAACGAACGAAGGTTGGGGGCAGTCCGAAGTTCCATGGGCAGTTCGTTCCAAAGGGCGGGCACGCCCACAAAGAACGCCCTCCCCCTGGGAATCACCCGCCAGCAATCCCTAACCGGCGGAACCCTAAGGAGGCCCTCCCTGTGGGCGCGCACAGGACGATTTGTGAAATTTAATAGAATAACAGATTTGGAAGGGACCTTGGAGGTCTTCTAGTCCAATCCCCTGCTCTGTTGTGATTCAGGGTCAGCCTGTGGGTTCGGCAGTTGGGTCGGACGACTCAGAGGAGGAGGAGGGGGTGTTGAAGAGCTTGCTGATGATGGCCTTGAGGCTCCGCAGAGCCCTCAGCCAGGCCCCTCCCACCTGGTCACGACGGAGACCCAGCTGTGTGAGCCTGACAGCGTGGATGAAGATGACCCACAGCTGGCCCTGCTCAAGGACGCCCGATGCAGGAGGCAGTCAATCAGGAGTAAACAGAGGAAGGCAATGGGGCACCTCGGAAGGAGGCAGAGAGAAGCCACGCCCTGAACTGTATAAAAGGGGAATGTGTGGGAGGGCTGGTTTGCTGAAGGCAACCGCTTGATTAGTTCCTGTTTCATAGCTCCTGTTTCATGGTTGGTGTCTTGTTTTGCTGTTTTATGTTAATAAATTTGGCAGGCTTAATTCCAGCCTCTTGCCGTTTGTAAAGGGGTTGTCCCTGCCTTTTCTGCAGGGCCAGTAGCAGGCTGGTACAGAACATGCTCATGCAGGAAACCCAATACCATTTCAGACCAATGGTTGTCCAATCTCTTCTTTGAAACCTCCAGTGTTTAAGCATCCACAGCTTCTGGAGGCAGGTTGTTCCACTGGTTCATTGTTCTCATTGTCAGGAAATTTCTCCTTAGTTCCCGGTTGCTTCTCTCCTTGGTTAGTTTCCATCTGTTGCTTCTTGTCCTGCCTTCAGGGGCTTTGGAGAATAGCTTGACCCCCTCTTCTTCTTTGTGGCAGCCCCTCAAACATTGGAAGACTGCTATCATTTCACCCCAGTCTTTCTTTTCATTAGACTAGGCATACCCAACTCCTGCAACCGTACTTCATATGTTTTAGCCTCCAGCCCCCTGATCATCTTTGTTGGTCTTCACTGCACTCTTCCTAGTCTCAAAATCTTTTTTACATCGTGGTGACCAAAACTGGATGCATTATTCCAAGTGTGGTCTTACCAAGGCATTGTAAAGTGGTACTTTACATTATCCCTCTGTTAAGGCAGCCTAGGAATGTGTTGACTTTTTTGGCAGCTGCACACACTGCTGGCTCATATTTATGGGATTGTCCACTAGGACTCTAAGACACTGTGGCGCTACTCTAAGCAGCTTACAGCAATAAAAGGAAGAGGTGAAAAGAGTGAAAACAAGTACTCAGTTTTGTACCTGAAACAGAATCACAAGTTTGAGTGGGGAGTTAGCTCCATGAATGGATCTAATGTTGCATTTTGGACATGAAAGGCATTTAAACTTTAGAGTCCCTTCAGATTTGGCAATGAATTTCATCAAAAGTCAATCCAGCTGTTTAGCATGGAAAAAGCTTGTAATACTTATGTGAAATCCTACAGCTGCAATGAGTTTTCGCTTCCGTTACTGTTTTCAAGATCGAAATAGGAACTCTGAAATTCCTGCCCCAGTCATCTATTTTACCAACACTTGGCTTCAGCTTCGCAGGGGGGGAATTAAACGTGGAAATATTTTTATCATTAATCTTAGATATCCTTGCAAGTGGGAATACCTTGTCCATGCTCAGAGATTAAGTTCCTCCATCTGAAAATAAAATTAGCACTGCTTATCCCTGCATAGCACATGTCATGCAGGGGGATTCACTGGAAAAAGCAATTATGTTTGGAAGAGTTAGCTTAAGAGGAAACCAGACCGTCAAAGAACATGCTGACTGGATATCATCAAAGTTTACACTAGACAGAGCATGTTGTTGTTGTTAGTTGTGAAGTCGTCCGACCCCTCGCGACCCCATGGACAATGTTCCTCCAGGCCTTCCTGTCCTCTACCATCTTCTGGAGTCCCTTTAAGCTCACGCCTACTGCTTCAGTGACTCCATCCAGCCACCTCATTCTCTGTCGTCCCCTTCTTCTATTGCCCTCAATCTTTCCCAGCATTAGGCTCTTCTCCAGTGAGTCCTTCCTTCTCATTAGGTGGCCAAAGTATTTGAGTTTTAGCTTCAGGATCTGGCCTTCTAAAGAGCAGTCAGGGTTGATCTCCTCTAGGACCGACCGGTTTGATCGCCTTGCAGTCCAAGGGACTCGCAGGAGCATAGAAAAACTCAACGAAATAATGCAAGATCCGAAGATACTGTATGAAGAAACCTGAATTGCCAACTTCTTCTTCTTATTTCAACTACTGGAATGATTCCGGCCCATCTTCTACATAACAGTTATTCAGAAAAGACATCGATCCTGTATCTCGCCTCTCCTTGTGTAATGTATTGGGCCTAGTTTAACTTGAGTTGTACCATGTGGGTTTGGTTGTTGTGAGATTGCTTAAGCAGGGAGATGGGTAACGGTCGCCAGCTCCTCAGATAGTCAGTCTCCAGGACCACCATTGGTTGGCTCTAGGGCGGCAATAGGTTGCTTTAAACCTATTGGCTGCCACCTAGTGGCCAGAGTATAAATAGCTGCGTTGCAGCCTTGGTTCTCAGTTCAGTTCCTGCATTTCAATAAAGCATGTTCCTGCCTGAACTCTCTCACCTCGTCTCCTGCTTCCCAGCAAGAACCCAGTACACAACACCTTGAATTCCCCCCTCCCTTCTTAGCCTCTTTGCAAATTGATTGCTGTCCCTGGATGTGCCCTGTTTTTCCATGTCTTTTTTTTTAAAAAAAAATTCTGATCCCAGATTGCATGGCTACATTCTTCTGGTATGTTAATTAAAATGTCCTGTATTTCTCCTCCCAAAGTCTTTATTCCTTTGAGTCCATTTGCCTTCCTTTTTGTTGTGCCCCATTAGATCTGACTCAGAAGCAATGTCTGCTGTTCCATTTGCCCCCTTCTACCACCCACCAATTCCTCCTGGGATCTTTGCAGCTCGCTAAACTCATGAGCAAGCAGCAAGACTCTGAACTAGCCAGCAAGATTTGATCACAGCTGTGCATACGCAGCAGAAAGAATATCTGGGTCCCCAGAAAAAGTGGCAGAACAGATAAAGAGAGCGAAACAGAACTTTTTCAAAAATGCCAATAAACCGGGAAGGTGGTTAGCTTATAAACTTAAAAAACAGAAAGAGGAAAAAAAATGATGCATAGCTTACTAGATGGGAAAGGTCCTTTACAATATAAAAATGAAGAAATAAAAAAGATAATCGAAGAATACTATAAGGAATTGTATAAGGAAGAAACTTCAAGAGAGAAAACTGTAAAATATCTGGAAGAAAATAATCTTCCAAAGATCTCAGACACATTTAAAATTATGTTAGATGAAACGGTTACAATGATGGGTGTTATGTATTGGGCTTGTGGTGTTACACCACCTGTGTTGCTGTAGGAGCTAACGGCTCTCCAGCAACCCAGACAGGCTGTCTCTGGTCCTGCAATTGGTCAGCCCCAGGAGGCAAGTGTGGGTTCAAACCTATTGGCTGCCACCTAGGGGCTAAGCTATATATTGTGGCTAGTTGTGGCCCAAGCTTCAGTACAGTTCCAGCAAGAATAAAAGAATGAACTTCCCTGTACTCAGCCTCGTGTCATCATTCCTGCTCACCAAAGCCCACGACTTAACAATGGAAATATCAGAAGCCATAAAAAGTCCAAAAAATGGAAAAACACCAGGTCCAGATGGGCTTATGGCGGAGCTATATAAGAACCTCCAAGAGATACTAAATGAACCGCTGAAAGACGTTTGCAATGGACTTTTATTAGAAGCTAGACTTCTACATGGATGCAAGCAAATATTACTTTAATACCAAAAGAAGATTCCGATTTGACTCAGATTAAGAACCATAGACCGATTTCACTGCTCAATGTGGATTATAAAATTTTTACTTCAGTAATGGCTGAGAGACTGAAAAAAAATGCTTAGTCGAATATATACATTCAGATCAAAATGGCTTTTTACCAAAGAAACAAATTTTAAAAAAAATTAAGAGTGATAATAGACGTATTAGAATATTACAAGCTACACCCAGGGAAACAAGTGGCATTAATATTCTTAGATGCCCAAAAGGCATTTGATAATCTCTCCTGGCAGTTTATGATTCACCAACTACAAATAATGGACTTTGGACAGAATTTTATAAATATGATAAAAACAATATATAACAAACAGACAGCCACAGTGATTGTGCATGGAGATTGCACTGACAGCTTTGAGATGTTATTCATCTTCGCCTTGGAAGTTTTAAATAGAAATATTAGACAAGATACAGAAATTAAAGGGTTGGGGATAAAGGGTGAAACATATATATTACAAGCATTTGCTGACGATTTAGTATTTATTTTGGAAGAACCCCTAAATGATGATTCCTAAATTGTGAGGAAAAGACAGAACAGTATGGAGAAATAGCGGGATTAAAAATAAATAAAGAAAAAACTAAGATAATAGTAAAGAATCTTAAAAGTAAAGGTAAAGGTTCCCCCGCACGTGCGTGCTAGTCGTTTCCGACTCTAGGGGCCGGTGCTCATCTCCGTTTCAAAGCCGAAGAGCCAGCGCTTGTCCGAGGACGTCTCCGTGGTCATGTGGCCGGCATGACTGGACGCCAAAGGCGCACGGAATGCTGTTCCCTTCCCACTGTAGTGGTCCCTATTTTTCTACTTGCCTTTTTACGTGCTTTCGAACTGCTAGGTTGGCAGAAGCTGGGACGAGTAACAGGCGCTCACTCTGCTACGCGGCACTCGGGATTCGACCCGCCAAACTGCCGACCATCTGATCGACAGGCTCAGCATCCTAACCCACTGAGCCACCGCGTCCCTAAAGAATCTTACAGATAAGCAAAAAAAAACCCAAAACGATTGTCAGAATCAATAGAGGTACAGCTAGTGAAAAAGGTTAAATATTTGGGGATATATTTATCAGCCGAATGCTCAACAATAAAAGAAGACAACTATATAAGGCTATTGAAACAAATAAAATCAGACTTGGAAAAGTGGAAGAATTTGCAACTGTCAATACTAGGAAGAATTGCTACAGTAAGATTTTATTTTTATTTCAAACAATTCTGATAAAACTTGAGAAAATTTTTTTTCCAAGATTTAAATTCATTAATTTTGAAGTTTGTTTGTCAAGGAAAGAAAGCTAGAATAAAGATTAAAACGTTGCAAGATGCTAAGGAAAATGGAGGTTTTGGGCTAACTGAGTGGGCTTTGTACTGTCAAGCATCTGTATTAACATGGGTGAAAGAATGGATAATTCTCAAGAATAAAAGGTTGTTATATTTGGAGGGACATGACTTACAATTGGGGTGGCATGCTTTTTTGTGGTACGGCAAAAATAAAATTCATAAGTATTTCCAAAATCACTATATTAGAAATGCTTTGATAACAATATGGGGAAAAAATTAAAACTAAAATATATGTAAAAATTCCAGGGTGGCTATCAACGACAGAAGCTTTCTCACATCCAAATTTGGTAGACTTTGAAAAAATTTGGACATACAGTATAGAGATATTCTAAATACTGATGGGACATTAAAATTGAAACAAGAACTGGGAAATCAAGGTATCAACCTGTCATGGTGGGCACAGCTACAAATGCAAAGTAGATATGAAAAAGATGTGAAACTGTATGAGTTTTCTAAAGAACAAACTGTATTCGATAAAATATTGTTGACCTCTGATGAGAAACTAATTAAGAAAATGTATAATTTTTTGTTAATTTTGGAGATGGAAAGTGAACAAACTAAAGAAACAATGACAAGGTGGCCGAAAAGCTCTGGTTACAATTTAGAACTAGAAAAATGGCAAAAATTATGGGAGAGAAATTATAAATCGACAATGTCAACTTTGTATAAAGAAAATCTACAGTATATAAAATGTTTTATAGATGGCACTTGCCACCAGCAAGATTAGCAAAAATGTTTAAAAATATGTCAGATAGATGTTGGAAATATAAACATAATTCAGGCACGTAGGGAGAAGGGCGGTATATAAATTAAATAAATAAATAAATAAATATTATCATATCTGGTGGACATGTGGTAAAGCAAAGGCCTATTGGGAAAAAATACATGCTTGGTTAGAAAAAATGTTGGGAGAACATGTAGTATTTAATCCTGAACTTTTTCTATTAGGTATGATACCAGAAAAGATTAATAAACAAAGTTTATATTTGGTGCTACACATCACAACAGCAGCAATACTGGAAAAATGAAGGCGTACCATCAGAGGAAGAAGTAATCAAAAAAATTATTGGAATGCGCAGAGATGGACAGATTAACTATGAGATTGAAAGATAAAGAAGAAACAGAATACTACCAAACTTGGGAGTCATTCTACAAATGGCTAGAGGAAAGAACCAAAGATTAGGACTTGACTATGTATTAGCACTTTTGAACCCAGACTGCACGTGGGTTGAAAAACAGTGCCGCGTAGCAGAGTGAGCGCCTGTTACTCGTCCCAGCTTCTGCCAACCTAGCAGTTCGAAAGCACGTAAAAATGCAAGTAGAAAAATAGGGACCACTACGGTGGGAAGGTAACAGCGTTCCGTGCGCCTTTGGCGTCTAGTCATGCCGGCCACATGACCACGGAGACGTCCTCGGACAAGCGCTGGCTCTTCGGCTTTGAAACGGAGATGAGCACCGGCCCCTAGAGTTAGGATTGAGGGTGTCTTGGTGACGTTTCGACGAGGTCCCACTCGTCATCTTCAGGCTGGTGTCTTCGGTTTCGTGCTTGTGCGAGTGAAGCGTGATCGGAGCTGCCGTCTCTCTATAAATACTGGTGGGGATGTGTGGGGTGCTGGCTTTGTTGCTGTAAGTGGATTGGTTGGCTGTGATGTACGTGTGTGTGTGTGTGTGTGTGTGTGTGTGTGTGTGTGAAGTATTTGTTAAGTATTTTAGAATACCTTGCTAGGCCCAAATATGGGCCAAACCTTATTACCTGTATCAGCCTAACCTAAGGCCATCCACAAGCTATAGTCACAACTGTGACAAATCATTATTTGTGTAAATATTTTGGATTGCTAACAAAGAATTAAAAGGAGACTGATATGGCCATTTCAAACTCATTTGTTCTCATCAGTCAGCCTTACCCTTCTGAGATTTGAAGAAAGAGCCTGTGGCTTAGAGGTTAAAACAACTGCCTAACGTGCAATCGGCCCAGGTTTGAATCTCAGAAGGGTATGGCTGACTGATGAGAACAAATGAGTTTGAAATGGCCATATCAGTCTCCCTTTAATTCTTTGTTAGCAATCCAAAAAATTTACATACATATATATACATATACATATGTATGTATGTATGTATGTATATATGAGTCCCCATAGGTCACAGAAGTAGGCAACCTTGGCCCTTTTATGACTTGTGGACTCCCAGAATTCCTGAGCCAGCCACGCTGAGGGGAAAGGGAGAGGTTTCCAAGCTGAGCCATGCCTCTCAGCCTTGGCAGCTAGGGATAGAAGGGCAAGGCCTATAAATTTGTAATAATAGCAATAGCAGTAGCACTTAGAATTATATGCCGCTTCACAGTGCTTTACAGCTCTCTCTAAGCAGTTTACAGTCAGCCTTTTGCCCCAACAACAATGTGGGGTCTTCATTTTACTGACCTCGGAAGGAATGGAAGGCTGAGTCAACCTTGAGCCGGTGAGAATCGAACTGCGAAACTGCTGGCAGCTGGCAGTCAGTAGAAGTAGCCTGCAGTACTGCATTCTAACCACTGCGCCACCACGTCTCTTGAACCCACTTTCTGGAAGAACCATCATCTATCAGGGGTGTGAATACTTCATCACCTGTTACCTGTTGCTTGCTCTTGATTATCTATCCTGATTTCCAAAAGTGTGTGAAAGGCACACCAATTTATATACTGGGGGCTCTCGATGTGGGATGAGGTGTTATGCAGTTCCCGAGAGCAGACCTCTTTGCACTATACAGAACAAACAGTGTCATCTCAACTCAAACCAGCCACATATGAAATTAATCTATATCTGTAATGCACATTTTCAGAGCTTTTTCACAGTGCCAGATGCATCAGGAATTCTGAGACCCCGTGGGGAAATAGGCCACATTTACACCAATAACATGTCCTTAACAGACACAAGCACATAATACAACAGTGTGTGCTGGGTCAGATCTGAGCAGCATTGCCCCAAAGCTTTTATTAACATTTTTTTTTCTTTTTCCCAGAAGCTTCAGAAGCAGCAGGTGATTCGTTGGTAGCTTTTAGCTCTGCATTTCAAACGATCCTTAGGCTGGAAGAGAAGATTGCATTCCTTTCTCTGGATCTGGGATAGGAAAGACGCAGTAATCGGCCACGCTGCATTGATTTGATCCTTTGGCTAAGCGCATGTAACCCTTCTCACCCCAAAGAGTGGACCAGCTGCAAAGGGAAGAATACAGCATATTTATTTCTGGAATCCTGCAACACAGTAGATCATTCATGCTTCTAGCCAAAGTTTCGCCTGCCTCAAAAAGCGTGGCGCAAAAATAGGCTTTTTGCCAAGTGTTAACAGGGAGGCAGCCATCTTTAAAAGAGGAACTATATGGTGTAGGAAGCCCCCCCTCCCCAAATTAAAATATTAATTATTCTTAATATTAGAAAGAGGCAGAGTATTATATTTCCCCAAAGGAGAAATGGAGAAAAATCTTAACCAAGGCAGAAAGCATCCCCAGTCTTTCTTAACAGCCTCAACCAGAGGCCTCAAGTCTTTAGAGATGGATATTTCGTTCCTATTACGAAAGACTGGGGCCAACCTGTTCGTAAAGAAAACGCCTTCAGCCCCCACGGCGGATGGGATTAAGAATTTACGTTCCCCCACCCCAATTCTAAGGACAGGACATGACCTGTAGGACATAATAGGATTAAGCCACCAGCATCGGACTAGCAAAAGGCACAAAGCTCGCTACATTGCATCCCTATAAAGATCCATCCATCACTCCGCCATTTTGTCAGCTGTCCCAGAACGACATGCTATTCATCATGAAACCTTCTTTCCTAAGCAGCCGGCCTCCATTTTATTTCCAGCATCTTACTCTCGGCTTGGAACTGGACCTGATTTTTCTTTCAACAATGACAACAACAACAACAGACCAGCTTCCTGGTCCATGGCTTCACAGGGGAAATGCAACACGACTTCAAGATGGAAACTCAGCAGAAGAAGATCTGGGTATGTTTAGCCCGATGACCTCATACAGCAGATGGGACTCACTGCACAAATGGGGCAAAGTGTTCCTCTCCTCAGTGTGTGTTGTGATTCAGGGTCAGCCAGTGGGTTCGGCAGTTGGGTCGGACGACTCAGAGGAGGAGGAGGGGGGTGTTGAAGAGCTTGCTGATGAGAGCCCTCAGCCAGGCCCCCCCACCTGGTCACGACGGAGACCCAGCTGTGTGAGCCTGACAGCGTGGATGAAGATGACCCACAGCTGGCTCTGTTCAAGGACGCCCGACGCAGGAGGCAGTCAATCAGGAGTAAACAGAGGAAGGCAATGGGGCACCTCGGAAGGAGGCAGAGAGAAGCCACGCCCTGAACTGTATAAAAGGGGAATGCGTGGGAGGGCTGGTTTGCTGAAGGCAACCGCTTGATTAGTTCCTGTTTCATAGCTCCTGTTTCATGGTTGGTGTCTTGTTTTGCTCTGTTTTATCTTAATAAATTTGGCAGGCTTAATTCCAGCCTCTTGCCATTTGTAAAGGGGTTGTCCCTGCCTTTTCTGCAGGGCCGGTAGCAGGCTGGTACAGAACAGTGTGACCGCAGAGTCCCACATCAAACTATATATCACATGGTGACTGACTGTAAACTGAGGGCACACAGGTAGTCCTCAACGTGTGACCACACTTGAGCCCAAACTTTATATTGCTAAGTGAGAAGAGGGTTAAGTGAGTTTTGTCCCATTTTACGACCTTTCTTGCCACATTTGTTAAGTGAATCACTGCAGTTGTTAAGTCAGTAACACCGTAGTTAAGTCAATCCGGTTTCCCCTTTGACTTTGTGTGTCAAAAGGTGGCAGAAGAGGATCACCGGGACACTGCAACTGTCATAAATGTGAATCAGTTTGTCAAGCATCCAAATATAATTCACGTAGCCACGGGGATGCTGCAATGGTCATAAGTGTGAAAACTGGTCATAAGTCACTTGTTTCAGCGCCGTTGTAACTTTGAACAGTCACTAAATGAACTGTTGTAAGTTGAGGACTCCCTTTATACCGCTTCAGTATCCAATTTTTTTCTTCTTCATATAAACGATGCTGTGTTTTAATGGTTAAATGGCCTAGAGGTTGGTATCCGAATATAGAATTTTTTTAACATTCATATTTTATGTTTTTGTGTTGTTGTTTTTTTAAAAAAAACTACCGTAGGTAAAATGTTAATATAAATTGCAAGTCCATGTATGACGTGCCATACGCTAAATCAGACATGTCAAACACAAGGTCCGGGGGCCGGATCCGGCCCGCGAAGTGGTTTCATGCGGCCCCACGAAGCCATCCTGGAAACAGTGAGGGAACGGCCCCCACTGCCTTGGCCCTGGCCCAGAGACCCTCCTTCCTCCAGAGACCCTCAGATCTGTCCCACTCCTGCCCAGGCCCCCATAGGCACCCTTGAAGCGAACGATGTAGAGCTGGCCACGCCCACCCAGTAGGCCATACGCGCTCTAGCCACGCCCACCCAGTAGGCCACGCCCACCCTGGCCACACCCACCCGGCCCCCTAAGGGCAACCGCAATGCTGTTGCGGCCCTCAATGAAATTGAGTTTGACACCTCTGCGCTAAATGAATAAATAAGAAGGGACAGCCGAGGGGGATGTCTAAAGGGTTGTAACATGGAAGAGGGAATGGATGAGAACAGAATCATTGGGCCAAAATTAAAAGGAAAACCGTACAAGCTAAACTTCAAAAGGACTTTCCAGGTATCACTAAATGTCTTTGGAGATTCTCCATCACCCAGGATAAATTATTATCCCAAAGATGCTTTTTCAGGAGGTAACTGGACTTTCTTGTTTTTCTTTGAAGACGTTTCGCTTCTCATCCCAGAAGCTTCTTCAACTCTGACTGGATGGTGGGGAGTGGAAGGATTATAAATAAAATGGAAAGCTTTTCCTTACCTGGCAGCACTTGGATATTTGAACACCGTGTCTTATTGTTCTGTAAAGATGGGCAAGGCGACCAACAGGACTTGCTCTGGTCACCCCCACCCCCATTGTTCTCAGGAGTTAGCATCTGTCTTATAACTTATAATTCCATGTGAAGATATCACGCTGTGGGGAATTGCAAATGAATTCTCACTGGGGCCAAACATTTATCCGAATTACCTGGAAAGTCATCCCAAAGATGCTTTTTCAGGAGGCAACTGGACTTTTTTGGGTTTTTCCTTCGAAGACGTTTCGCTTCTCATCCCAGAAGCTTCTTCAGCTCTGACTGGATGGTGGGGAAGGGAAGGATTTATACTCCTTGCAGACAGCTAGTCATTTGCATTTTTTTTGGAGAGTCGTTGATGCCACCTGGAGCTTTGTCTGTGCCCTCAGGATCGCCTGAGTGGTGCAAATGGGTGTGGAGCCTTCTTGGAACTGTTGAGGCTCCACACCCATTTGCACCACTCAGCTGACCCTGAGGACACTTTCCAGAACAATAAGAAAACGGTGTTCAAATATCCAAGTGCTCCAGCTAAGGAAGAACTTTCCATTTTATTTTCAGGTGATGCTACGTGAGATGGAGATCACCTTCCTCATATCCTCAGTACGACCTGGATTACAACATCCACACCTCCAGGTCCTTCAGGAGCATTGTCTTCCAACCCCGCTGGAGGACCATCTTGGGGGAAGCAAGAATTTAACGTTGCAAGCCGCCCAGAGTTACCCTCTGGGTGTGTGGGAAGATGGGTGGCCAATAAATTTAATGAATAAAATAAAATTTTACGCGGGGAAAATCCCATGGGGAAAAATGAGCAAGTTATGCAGCAATTAAATTTCCCCTTTCTTACACTCCTGCACTCTGTTGTCTTACTCACCTGTTCTTTAGAATCCAATAGCCTTTCCTGTCGTTATAACCAACAATCAGCATAGCGTGAGTTATCTTCTGCATTCCTTTGTGGCTTTCTTCATATATACCTGGATAGAGAGAATAAAATACACTTGGATAGAGAGTAAACGCATCCTTGCTGGCAGACTCAGAAAGATTTCTAGAATGTCAGCCAGGTACCCCAGCCCACCTTAGTTGCAGCAGAGATCTGTAAAGAAAGAGGCCTTTTTAATGTATCACCCTTAATTGGAAACACTCCTTAGCCTAGTGGTTTCACCTGGGCCCTTTGGACGTTCAAGCACTGGACAAAACCTTTAGCCTATAACGGTATTTCTCTGCTTTTTTCCAGGAAGCCATATAGGGTAGGCAACCTTGGCTCTTTTATGACTCGTGGACTTCAACTCCCAGAATTCCTGATCCAGCCAGGCTGAGGGGAAATGGAGAGGTTTCCAAGCTGAGCCAGGCTGGCTCAGGAATTCTGGGAACCGGTTGTTCACTTGTTTGAATCCCACCACTGGTTGGTATGCTAGTGGGCTGAATAAATAAGAGAGTTCTCTGGTGCCTCTTTTTGTATTTCAAAGAATAACTTCAAGAATATCTCCAACCATCTGACGTATGGTAAAATAGTATCTCTCCATTCTGGAGAGCCCAACCTCAAGTCTAGGGAAGAATTGTGGCTGGTTTATATATCCACAAATGCAGGAAAGATTTACATTAGACAAAAAGGCCAGGATTTTGAGTTTCCCAAAAATGAACCGGAAATCCTGCTATGTGGTAGTGATGATCATATAATTGCCAAGGTGTATAAAAAGTTATTAAAAGTGAATTTGGAAAATGAACATGTAAAACACTGTATGATCCAGTGGGCAAGGAATTTGGGGTATAATGTGATGCTTGAACAATGGGAGAATATGTGGATAAAAGGCTTAAAATTCACATTAAACTATAATCTAATTTTTTTTGTTTTTACAAAATGATGTATCGCTGGTATTTAACACCAGATGTTCTCTAGAATGTATAAAGGTATTTCAGATAAATGATTTATAGTGAGCCTTGGTGGAGCAGTGGGCTAATGCCTCCTTAAGTAACACCAGCTGCCTGCAATTAGTGCAGGTTCGAGTCCCACCAGGCTCAAGGTTGACTCAGCCTTCCATCCTTCCCAGGTAGGTAAAATGAGGACCCAGATTGTTGGGGGCAATAAGCTGACTTTGTAATAATGCCGCTTGGGGCCCCCCGAAAGCCCTAATAAGCAGGCATATACATAGAATGAAGGCTATTGCTAAGCTTGTAAGCCGCCCTGAGTCTTCGGAGAAGGGCGGGATATAAATGGAATTAAAATAAATAAATAAATAAATAAAATTTAGATGAGGGAACTCATCAAATTTGCAGATGACACCAAACTGGCAGGAGTAGCCAACACCCCAGAAGACAATCTCAGGATCCAAAAAGATCCTGACAAACTCAAACAATGGGCCCTATCCAACAAAATGAGTTTCAATGTGGAGAAAAGCAAAGTCTTACACTTAGGCAGGAAAAACCAAAGGAACAAATAAAGATTGGGCAAGACCTGGGTTAAAAACAGCAGCTGTGAGAGGGACCTTGGAGTCCTAGTGGACGATCACTCGACTATGAGCCAGCCGTGTGCAGCAGCAGCCAAAAAAGCTAATACAATCCTGGGTTATATAAACAGAGGCATAGAATCAAGATCACGCGAAGTATTAGTACAGCTTTATAAAAGACTAATAAGACCACAGCTGTAATATTGCAGCCAAATTTGTCTAAAATGGTATACACAGTCTCCTGCTTGAGCAGGGGGCTGGACTAGAGGACCTCCAGGGTCCCTTCCAACTCTGTTATTCTGCCATTTTCCATTAACCCCACCCAGAAGCCATTAGGGAACCAAGGGGACGGAAAATGCACAGCCCCCCATATACCACCTGTCGGGCACTGATGTTAAAGGAGACCAAATAACAGAATCGGAAGGGACCTTGGAGGTCATCTAGTCCAACCCCCCTGCTCAAGCAGGAGATCCAACACCCTACTGGTCAAATGGCTTTTCCAGTCTCTTCTTAAAAACTTCCAGGGTTGGAGCGCACACAACTTCTGAAGGCAAGCTTCTCCACTGTCCCATTTAATACTTAGATGGAGTCTGGGCTTAGCGGCGTTGGCAGAGGAGATGGCAAGAACCACAAGCCCTCACAAACCGTACCTGACTTATAGAAGTGGAACTTGCTACTCCGAGCATCCACCCCAACCGAAACTGGACCAATCTTGGCCACAGCCTCTTGAAGAGCTTTTTCATCCCCCTTCTTGATCTCTCCAAACGAGCTACATCTGGTAATGGATTCCTCAGGATTGTAGCGACAGGGCATCCCATCCTGCAGAAGAAAGCCGTGGTAATTTAAGAAATCTTTCCCATCCTATTGCTGGAGGCATTTTCAGCTGGAGACGTAAGAATAAAACAGTTTTGAAGCCTGCACACAGGGACGGGGCTGGGACAGAGACAGACTCGATCACTTAGTACCTGCATGTCGTAAGGGTAGAGTTTCTCTGAATTGATCCCTCCCTGCTTCTGCAGACTTTTGAAAGCTAGGGTCGTCCATCCACCCTTGCACCCTTTGTTCTCCTTAGAACAGTCAATAAGATTTTGTTCGCTCAGCGACACCAGCTCCCCGGTCTTCTTGAAATGCATGCCTTCCAGAGCGCCAGTGGCGCTGAAGGACCAGCCAGAGAGGCATGAACCCTGGCAAAAATAAATAAATAAATAAAAAATGGAGTGACCCCTGAGCATCTGAAAACTCAGAATACAGAATAACAGAGCTGGAAGGGAACTCAAAGGTCTTCTAGTCCAGCCCTGAGCTTGAGCTGGAGACCCTATACCAGGGGTAGGCAACCCGTGGGTCTTTTATGACTGGTGGACTTCAACTCCCAGAATTCCTGAGCCAGCCACGCTGAGGGGAAAGGGAGAGGTTTCCAAGCTGAGCCAGGCTGGCTCAGGAATTTTGGGAGTTGAAGTCCACGAGTCGTAAAAGAGCCAAGGTTGCCTGCCCCTAGCCCAGGCCTAGGCCACTTTATGACTGGTGGACTTCAACTCCCAGAATTCCTGAGCCAGCCACGCTGAGGGGAAAGGGAGAGGTTTCCAAGCTGAGCCAGGCTGGCTCAGGAATTTTGGGAGTTGAAGTCCACGAGTCGTAAAAGAGCCAAGGTTGCCTGCCCCTAGCCCAGGCCTAGGCCACTTTATGACTGGTGGACTTCAACTCCCAGAATTCCTGAGCCAGCCATGCTGAGGGGAAAGGGAGAGGTTTCCAAGCTGAGCCAGGCTGGCTCAGGAATTCTGGGAGTTGAAGTCCACAAGTCATAAAAGAGCCAAGGTTACCTACCCCTGGCCTATACCCTTGTGGATAAATGGCTAACCAGTGATAGAACTTCTGGAGGCAAACCCTGGTTATTGCAAAAAGCAGAAACATTGAAACAAGTCTGTAGATTTACAAAGCGAGCTTGCTAAAGGTAATAGTCAGACTGAAGATAAAAGGTAAAGGTAAAGGTTCCCCCGCACATGCGTGCTAGTCGTTTCCGACTCTAGGGGCCGGTGCTCATCTCCGTTTCAAAGCCGAAGAGCCAGCGCTTGTCCGAGGACATCTCCGTGGTCATGTGGCCGGCAGGACTAGACGCCAGAGGCGCACGGAGCACTGTTACCTTCCCACGATAGTGGTCCCTATTTTTCTACTTGCATTTTTACGTGCGTTCGAACTGCTAGGTTGGCAGAAGCTGGGACGAGTAACAGGCGCTCACTCTGTTACACGGCACTCGGGATTCGACCCGCCAAACTGCCGATCTTCTGATCGACAAGCTCAGCATCCTAACCCACTGAGCCACCGTGTCCCTAAAGACTGAAGATAGGGAGATAAAATTAATTACATCTATTTGACAAGATTAAAACTCAAGGAAGCCAGCATTTTAGACCCACTGCTAGCCTTTGATATGATTTAAACTCGAGGAAGCCAGCAGTTTAGACCCATTGTTAGCCTTTGTGAAACAGACTAAATAAATCTAATAACAGAAGCACAGACAGCAGGCCTCCAATTATGAAATGCTGTAAAACTGTATAAAAAAAAATGGAGTGACCCACTGAGCATCTGAAAACTCAGAATACAGAATCACAGATCTGGAATCTGTCAAATTCCGACTCGTGGCCAAAGGGGCAGATCGTAAACCTCTTCTCTTTCTTAAAAAACCTCTATACATGATCATACCCAGCACCATCCACCACGACCCACCTGATCTTTGACTTCGGTGACACCACCTTTGATTCTCCAATCCACCTGGTCAGGAATATCTGGATCGTCTGAGGATTCGAACACGATCCCGTTGCCTTTAGTTACATTATCAAAGTCAGAGAACAGGCAACGCAGCCTCTTGTCAAGCTCTTCATTGGTCTGAGGAGAAGAACAACAATCTTAACAGATCTCCATTTCCACTTCTCATCTTACTCCTCTGCTAAGAATGCACCCCTCCTCCCCAATTCTTTTTACTATGCCCCCCCCCCCAAATTGCAGGAATAACACTTCGGAAAAGAAATGCAGAAACAGTATTTCACTCACGACCCCCCCCCCCGGTTCTTGGGAAAAGCAGAAACATTGAAACAAGTCTGTAGATTTACAAAGCGAGCTTGCTAAAGGTAATAGTCAGACTGAAGATAAGGAGATAAAATTAATTACATCCATTTGACAAGATTAAAACTCAAGGAAGCCAGCATTTTAGACCCACTGCTAGCCTTTGAGAAACAGACTAAATAAATCTAATAACAGAAGCACAGAAAGCAGGTCTCCAATTATGAAATGCTGTAAAACTGTATACAAATCCTTGTACCCACCAAACCAATTTGTCAGCTGTCCCAGAACTACATGCTGTTGTTGGTTCTGCTTATCATTAAACCTTCTTTGCTAAGCAGCCAGCCTCCATTTTATTTCCAGCATCTTAGCCTCCATTTTATTTACAGTGTCTTACTCCTGGCTTGGAACTGGACCTGATTTTTCTTCTGACACTCCTTAATATGTTTTATTCCATGATCAAATGCTGCAATATGACATAAACGAGGGAGCCGGGTGGAAGAATTGGAGTAACGCAGTCATCAATCTAACATCGGTGGTTGGACTCCTGTTCTGAAGTATAGTATGACGAAAACTGCATGGACTGGAAAGAGGCAGGTTTCATGACCACTTCAGCCATGAAAGCTCACTGGATGCCTTTGGGCTGAGAAAGAACAAGCACCCCAAGCTTCGTCCTGAGGTTTTTCATATGGAAAGTCGAGGTGCTAGATTCGGCATGTGGAACTTTTAAGAAAAGGGACATCTATGCCTAATAAATCAGTAAAAACTGGAGTCATTTGCTGAGATGGGTGGCTGTAGAAATCAGATAGATGATCGATAGATAAGGCAACCTTTATTTTCATTTTTTTTTTACCTGTGGGCTCAACGGCAGACATCGAAAATGAAATTTAGTCACCTGCTCTCCAAGTGAAACACATACGTGACACATACCTAAACATACTATATGCAACATATATGTATAGACCAAGGGTCGGCAACCTGAAACAGTGAAAGAGCCACTCGGAACCGGTTCCCTCCCAAAAGAAAAAACTGGCAGCCGCAAAGAAGGATGCTCATGCGCACGCATGCGCGAAACAAGAGGCTTGACAGAACAGTGGAGCCTGAGGGGAGACATGCAGCCGCCCTGCCCCCTCCGCTCTCATTCACTCGCCTTTGCTTGGAAAAGCTTCTCTCTCGCTCTTATTCACTCATGTTTTGTCCCTCACTTTTGCTCTAAAAAGCCTCTTTCACGCTTTCATTCACTCACACTGCTCAAAAAACGTTTCGCTCTCATTCACTCACCAACTCAAAAGGCCAGCCGCGGCGCCTCCATTGACTTCCATGGGGACGCTTGGCAATTAAAACCACTCCCGCTACTGCTGCTAACTTTTTCACTTGCTGCTTGGTTCTGATTTAACCCGCAGAAACAAATCCCCGTGCCGGACCCCATGGCAGCAGCGAGCCCCAAGGAGCGGGGCGGCCTAGTGCGCTCGCCGAGACACTGGAGCGTCTTTGGCGGCAGGAGTAGCAAGGCCTGCCTGCCAGGCGGAAAGAACAGAAAGGTTGGTGGCGGCGGCAGCGGCAGCTGCTTTTCAGGCAGCTTAGTGCCCTTGTCGAGATATGGAGGTGCTCCAGGCCCGCGCTTCTCTCCTCTCCACTGTTGGTGACTCTGAACAGCTGGCCCAGACCTCCACCAACTTAGCCCGTCAGCAGAAGTCGGGGCTGGTGGTACAGAGTTGTCAGCTGATCAGCGGCTCTGTGTAGGCATCTTCCTGGGCCCACGGGAGCTCTGGCGACTCCGTAAGGCCGGCCCCGAACTTCACAAGTGGAAATCGAGGGAGATTGCCAGGAACACGAGATCGACGCTTCACAGCTCGCGTTGATCTCGCGCTCCTTACAGTCTCCCTCTCTTTGTTCCAGTTTGCTTTCTGCATTTGGGACGAAGACTCGAGACTCGAGAGAGGGAGACTGTAAGGAGCGCGAGATCAGCGCTTTCTGCATTTGGGACAAAGACTCGAGATTCGGTGTTTCTCAGCCCGCGCTGATCTCGCCCTCCTTACAGTCTCCCTCTCTCGAGTCTTCATCCCAAATGCAGAAAGCAAGCTGAAACAAAGAGAGGGAGACTGTAAGGAGGGTGAGATCAGCGCGGGCTGAGAAATGCCGAATCTCGAGTCTTCGTCCCAAATGCAATGCAAATGCAAATGCAATGCAAGCAACTGGGACGGCTCAGCAGAGGGAATGGGCATTTCTCCGTGCGCAGGAGAGGTCTGTTAGGGAGGCGGTGGTCCGGCGTTGTTTACCTCCCTCCTGTGTGTGTGTGTCGGACCCGCGGGGAACGGCTGGTAGAGGTGGCCGTCTGGCGTTTCCCTCACCCTCCTGTGTGCGTGTCTGGCCCACGGGCTTGACACACAGAGACGCAAACACCAGACTGCCGCCACCTCTACGAGCCGTTCCCCGCCGGTCCGACACACACACACACACACACACACACACACACACACACACAAACGAGAGGAGGAAAAATGCTGGACTGCTGCCTCCTTACCAGCCATTCCCCGCGGGTCCGACACACACACACACACACATACACACACACGAGAGGGGAAAAATGCCGGACTGCTGCCTCCTTACCAGCCATTCCCCACAGGTCCGACACACACACACACATACACACACATGAGAGGGGAAAAATGCCAGACTGATGTCTCCCTACCAGCTGTTTCCCGTGGGTCCGACACACACACACACACAAAAATGAGAGGGGAGAAAATGCCAGACTGCCGCTTCCCTACCAGCCTCCCTACCAGCCGTTCCCCACGGGTCCAACAGAGAGAAAGAGAGAGAAAGAGAGAGAGAGAGAGAGAGAGAGAGAGAGAGAGAGAGAGAGAGAGAGAGAGAGAGAAGGGGAAAAAGAAGGAGGGGATCTGGCAGCACCTGAGACTCCATATGCTGGTCAGAAACACCACCACCACACCCACACGCCCCATCCGACAGACCCACTACTTACCTTTCCAGCAAAATCCTCCCGTCTCTTCCTCCGCTGCCGCCATGTGCAGTCCAAAGAAGAAGAGGTTTCTGGGCAGTCCCACAAACCAAAGAACTTCAACCAATCAGTTCAAACTTCACAAGTTTTTTCTTTTCCATGAGAAGTTTGAATTGATTGGTTGAACTTTTTTAGTCCCACTTTTTTTTGGGGGGGGGACTGCACATGGCGGAGGACTGGGAGCCGCAGGAGACAGCTGAAAGAACCGCATGCGGCTCCGGGGCCGCGGGTTGCCGACCCGTGGTATAGACCCACACCCCTACATATACATAACAAATAAATATTAAACACTGTCCATCTTGAATATATAATGGAAGGAGGAACCCTGAGAGTTCACCAGGTTAATGCTGTATGGAATGAAACTATGGCTGAATCTGGATGTTCTGCTGCGGATACCACGAAGCCCCCTCCTCCCAGAAGGGAACAAGGAAAACAGGTTGTGAAGAGGATGCCTAGCGTCCCCAGATAATCTTACAGGCCCTGCTCAAGCAACGCTTACGTGCTATGTTCTGGATGGGAGGGAGGGAACTGCCAATGATCGATCGATCGATCGATCGATCAATTGATCGATAGATCGATAGATCGATAGATCGATAGATCGATAGATAGATAACTAGGTAGGTAGGTAGGAGGTTAGATAGGTAGGTAGGTAAGTCAGAAGGTATATAGATAAGTAGGTAGGTAGGTAGGTAGGTAGGTCAGTGGGTAGGAAGGTAGGTAGGTAGGTAGATGGATAGATAGATAGATAGATAGATAGATAGATAGATAGATAGATAGATAGATAGATAGATAGATAGATAGATAGACAGACAGACAGACAGACAGACAGACAGACAGACAGACAGACAGGAAAGTAGGTAGGTAGGTAGACAGACAGAGAGACAGAAAGATAATTTCCAGGCTTACCGAATCGCCAAAGTGGTTCATGCCAAGCCAGTAGGTGTGTCTTCCCAGGTCAGCCTGCTTGTTATGCTCGTCAATCATCCTCAGATTGTCCTCCCACACGGCTCTCCGGAAGGATTCTTCCTCCTGCTGGGAAGCCAAAAACCGGCAAGATCCCTTAGTCCCCTCTGCCGAAAGAAGTGGCACCTGCCAGATCCAGAAGTGACCTCCTTCCTCTTGCACAAAAGGTTTCTCAGACTAGAACTCAGTCGCCCAGCAATCGGCCAGACAAATCCCTCCCATCTTTCATTTGGTGTGCATTTTAGTATTTTTCCTGAGAAAAAATTGTCTGAAGACAGATAAGAGAAAGTCGCTTCCTAAACGTGGCTGTTTTCAGCTGAAATAAAGGTGTAGAAATGGAACACTTGAACAGGTTAGAATTATTGAATTAAAACATAAACATGTCATCCTTGGTGGAGCAGTGGGCTAAGGCCTCCTTAAGTAACACCAGCTGCCTGCAATTAGGGCAGGTTCGAGTCCCACCAGGCTCAAGGTTGACTCAGCCTTCCATCCTTCCCAGGTAGGTAAAATGAGGACCCAGATTGTTGGGGGCAATTAAGCTGACTTTGTAATAATGCCGCTTGGGGTGTGTGTGTGTGTGAAAGCCCTAATAAGCAGGCATATACATAGAATGAAAGCTACTGCTAAGCTTGTAAGCCGCCCTGAGTCTTCGGAGAAGGGCGGGATATAAATGGAATTAAAATAAATAAATAAATAAATCTTTAGTATTGGGTGTGGCTAGTCTAGAGAAAAGAAGGACTGGGGGGGGGGCTTGATAGCAGCATTCCAGTATTTGAGGGGCTGCCACAAAGAAGGGGAGGTGTCAACATTTTCTGAAGCACCAGAATGAAGGAGAAACTTCCTGACGGTTAGAACGATTAAGCAATGGAACGACTTGCCACCAGAAGTTGTGAGCGCTCCGTCACTGGAGGTCTTTAAGAAGAGACTGGACGGCCAATTTGTCTGAAATGGTATAAGGTCTCCTGCCTGAGCAGGGGGCTGGACTAGAAGACCTCCAGTGTCCCTTCCAGCTCTATTCGGATCGATTGATTTGTGTTCGAGTGGAGCAAACTCACCAGGGCGTATTCTTTACCGTGAGTGGCCTTCCAATCTCTCCATGTCCCTTCCAGGCTGGGATCCGAAGCTGTGGACAAGGCCCTCACGAAGACCAGCCAGATCAGAGCCGTCACCGAGACGGACAGCATTGCCTTTCTCTAGGAGAAGGAAGAGAATAGAATTGAAGAACTTCAGGCAGCAGGTTCAACGCTGTAGCTTGCTAGGAGTTACAACCCAGTTACATCTGGTTGTCTACAGGTTCCAACCCCTGATTTACAGTGCTAAAAAAAAAAAAAAGATTAAAATTATTCAATTGCTGTTAATTAAATGCACAGATCAAACGAGGACGTGAAGTTGAAAGCAGGGGGTCTTCAAACGCGGCCCTTTCATGACTTGTGGACTTCAACTTCCAGAATTCCTCAGCCTGGCGTGCCTGGCTGAGGAATTCTGGGAGTTGAAGTCCACAAGTCATCAAAGGGCCGCGTTTGAAGACCCCCTGCTTTAAAGTAAGGAACCTCACCTCAAGCAGGTTTTTTTTAACCGAAGACCAAGAGGCAATTGTTGAGCAAAAACTGCTAATGTAAGCTAATATAAATCTGCCAATTCCCGCTGCCTGTAATTGACATTTATAAGGAAATAACGTATCTCTAGAGATCTTTGGAAAGCAATGGGGTGGGTTTTTTTTGTCCATTTCAGTAAGATAATATTCATTAAAGCAAAATAGCTGCTCCTCTGATTGGTATCTCCTATTTCTGGAAAACTCACCGGCTTTCTGTGGTTGCAACCGTTTTCGTGTCCCATGAAGATAAATTTCTTGCTTGATTTCTATCTAGCTTCTCTGCCTATCTTGCTCCTTCCATCTTTATTTGTGCAAACGCCACACTGACTCCTGCAACCTCTAGAACTGTTCATTAATGCTCATGCCAAAACGGTTATAATTTGATATTTATTTCACAGAGGTGGCTTCTACATGCAAGTTTCAGCAGGCCTAACATAGGTAGTCCCTGGCTTAAGGCCAGAGTTGAGCCCAACAGTGAGGTTCCTAAGTGAGAAATTTGTTCAGTGAGTTTCCCCCCCCCCCCCCATTTTACCATCTTTGCTAAGAGAATCCCTGCAGTTGCTAAATGAGTAACATGGTTGTTAAGCGAATCTGGTTTCCTCCCATTGACTTTGCTTGTCAGAAGATCGCAAAAGGGGAATCATGTGCCCCCCCGGGACGCTGCGCCCCGTCGTAAATATGAACCAGTTGCCAATCACATGAATTTTGATCATGTGACACCCCGGCCCCAGGACACGGCAACCACCATAAATGTGAGTTAAATGTCAAGCATCCAAATGTAAATCATGTGCCCGTGGGGAGGCTGAAACGGTCATAAGTGTGAAAAACGGTCATAACTGGCTTCTTTCAGTGCTGTTGCAACTTTGGACGGTCACTGTTGTAAGTTGAGGATTAACTGCGAAGGTTTGGCAAAAAAAACACCTCTGAACTGTCATCCATTCTTGAATTTTATTTTCATGAAAAGGTGCTTTTTGATCCAGACTTTTGTCTAATAGATTTTATTTTTTTATTTTATTTTATTTTTTATTACATTTATATCCCGCCCTTCTCCGAAGACTCAGGGTGGCTTACAAGCTTAGCAGTAGCCTTCATTCTATGTATATGCCTGCTTATTAGGGCTTTCACACACACCCCAAGCTGCATTATTACAAAGTCAGCTTAATTGCCCCCAACAATCTGGGTCCTCATTTTACCTACCTGGGAAGGATGGAAGGCTGAGTCGACCTTGAGCCTGGTAGGACTCAAACCTGCACTAATTGCAGGCAGCTGGTGTTACTTTAGGAGGCATTAGCCCACTGCTCCACCAAGGCTCACCAAGATTTTGAACTTAGTTGGATGGCAAAATATATCTGCATCCAGTTTTGGTCACCACCATGTGAAAAAGATGTTGAGGCTCCAGAAAGAGTGCAGAGAAGAGCAACAAAGATGATCGGGGGACTGGAGGCTAAAACATAGAGGGAACGGTTGCTGGAACTGGGAATGTCTAATGAAGAGAAGGACCAGGGGGGGACATGATAGCCATGTGCCAATATTTGAGGGTCTGCCCCAAAGAAGAGGCAGTCAAGCTGTTCTCCAAAGCAGCTGAAGGCAAGACAAGAAGCAAGGGATGGAAACTAATCAAGGAGAGAAGCAACCTGGAATTAAGGAGGAATTTCCTGACAGTCAGAACAATTAACCAGTGGAACAACCTGTCTCCAGAAGCTCTGAATGCTCCAACATTGGAAGCTTTTAAGAAGAGACCATTTGTTTGAAATGGTGTAGGGTTTCCTGCCTGAGCAGTGGGGCTGGACTAGAAGACCTCTAAGGTCCCTTCCAACTCCGTGAGTTTTAATATTCTAAAATCCGGAGACATTTCCTTTTTGGCTTAGCTTAGACTGGAGGATAAAACGAACGGTTGCATGAACCGGATGTGTCTAGTTTAACAAAGAGAAGAACTAGGGGTGACGTGATAGCAGCCTTTCAATATTTGAGGGGCCGTCACAAAGAAGGGGGGGGGTTGTCAACCTGTTCTCCAAAGCATCTGAGGGCAGGACAAGGAGTAACGGATGTAAACTGATTAAAAAGAGAAGAGAACCAAACTAGAAGCAAGAAGAAATCTCTCGTCTCTCAGTGAGAACAATCCACCAGTAGAAGGCCTTGCCCCCAGTGCTTATGGATGCTCCATCTCTGGAGGTTTGTAAGAAGAGATTGGAGAGCCGTTTGTCTGGCACGGTAGAGGATCTCCTGCTTGAGCAAGGGGTTGGGCTAGATGACCTCCAAGGTCCCTTTCAAATGTGTTGTACCGTGACCGCTCCTCTAAGCTTTTGATTCCTGTATTTTTTGCTGTCAGTATGTATACTTTAAAAGGGACGCGGTGGCTCAGTGGGTTAAGACGCTGAGCTTGTCGATCAGAAGGTCGGCAGTTTGGCGGGTCGAATCCCGAGTGCCGCGTAGCAGAGCGAGCGCCTGTTACTCGTCCCAGCTTCTGCCAACCTAGCAGTTCGAAAGCACGTAAAAATGCAAGTAGAAAAATAGGGACCACTACGGTGGGAAGGTAACAGCGTTCCGTGCGCCTTTGGCATCTAGTCATGCCGGCCACATGACCACGGAGACATCCTCGGACAAACGCTGGCTCTTCGGCTTTGAAACGGAGATGAGCACCGGCCCCTAGAGTCGGAAACGACTAGCACGCACGTGCGGGGGAACCTTTACCTTTACCTTATGTATATGTCAGGACCCACCTCAATCCACATCTTAGGAAATAAGAACTCTTGGATGCAAGTTTAGTCCAAAAAGGAAAATGTTTACTAGGATGGAATCGATTGTGGGAATACAAGATGGAATCTAACAAAGTTACATTTCAATCCTATATAAAACATTCCCATTTCAGCCCCTCCCCTCATCCATTTGGTCAGGCTCTCATCAGTTGCTAGGTGTCAGGTCCTTCCATGGGAAAGGGAACTCTCCTTGGTTTTATGGTTATTGCTTTCCTTTTCAGTTGTAAATGAAGATACAATCCAGACCTGTCTGTCCCCCTCCCTCCCCCAGTTAAAACATCCCCTGTTGTTTGAAAATCGCTTTAGTAACCATCCTCTCCCCCCCATCGGAGAGATGGCAGAATCCCCAGAAATAGCACGTTGTTCTACCTATACAATTATGAAATGTGATATAAATGGATTCTGACATTCGGCTCTCCTTTCAGAAAAAAGATGAGTCCATCTGTGGGGAAAGAAAACATATAAATGTTAGCCTGGTTTGTTTGGATATTCTGTATGAAACCTCTTAAGCAACTTAGGTGCTTTAACATGGAGTTTGTTAACCCACTCATTTTCTGAGGAGGGGAGGTGTTTCCATGCCACTAAATATTGTATCGTTCCATGGTGTTTTCTGGAATCTAAGATTTCTTTCACTTCAAAATGTTGTTCTCCTTCCACCATGATGGGGGGTGGTGGTGGTGGGATTTTTGCTCGTAGTGGAGATTGTTGTTCTCTCTTTAATAGACTGCAGTGGAAGGTTGGGTGTATTCGTCTAAGATTTTTGGGTAGTTCTAATTCAACTGTTACTGGGTTTATGATTCTTTTAATTGGAAAGGGTCCAATATATTTTGGTCCTAGTTTTTTACAGGGTTGGAGTGATTTCAGGTATTTTGTGGATAAATATACCATCTCTCCTACCCTAAATGGTGTGGGATTGGTTCTTTTTTTGTCTGCCTGTGTCTTGTATGCTTTTCTGGCATCTTCCAACGCTTTCCTAACGATTGGCCATGTATTTTGTAATTGAGCAATCCATTCCTTCAGATCAGGGATAACCGGTTCTTTTGGGGTTAGTTCTGGTATTGGGTTGAAACTCTGGCCTGTAGCTACTTGAAAAGGAGTGTAACCTGTGCTTGAGTGGACTGCATTATTATATGCTACTTCTGCAAAAGGCAGTAGGTCCATCCAGTCGGACTGCTGAAAATTAATATAGCATCTCAGATATTGTTCAAGTATATTATTAAGTCTTTCAGAAGCTCCGTCTGTCTGAGGATGGTGACAAGATGACAGTCCTTGGGTGGTTCCTAAGAGGGATAAAAATTCTTTCCAAAATGCAGACGTAAATTGCACCCCTCTGTCAGATATGATGCGTTGTGGTACCCCGTGCAATCTGTAAATATGCTGTACAAAAAGTTTTGCTAATGCTTTTGCAGTCGGGATTTTTTGGCAAGGTATGAAATGTACTTGCTTAGAGAACAGATCTGTGACAGTCCAGACTACGGTGTTTCCATTACTTTCTGGCAGTTCTACGATAAAATCCATGGCTATTTCTTTCCATGGGGCTGAGGGGTTTGCCACCGGTTGTAACAGACCTGGCGGTTTCCCTTGCAGTCTTTTGGCCATCGCGCAAATTTGACAGATACCCACATAGCTTTCTATGTCCTTTTTCATAGATGGCCACCAAAATTGCCTTTTAGTTAAGTGTAAGGTTTTTACAAAGCCAAAGTGTCCTGCTGATTTTGTATCATGGCACAGTTGCATGAAATTGATTCTCTGTGTGGCAGGTATATATAGCTTCTCCCCCACCCACGGCAGTCCATCTTTAATTGTGCACACATGTCTATTTTTCTGGAACCATTCATCACTTTCCAAAGATTTCCTGAATTCTATTCCAGTTTGGCTATCTACCTTCGGCTTCATTTTTTCTTGTGCCCTGGTGGTGACTGGTGCTGCCAGTTGTTGTTCCGGTACAAGTGGTTTAAAGTCAGTAACTCTTGTGCTGTTATATTGGGGCATGCGGGATAATGCATCTGCAAGGAAGTTCTTTCCCCCCGGTAAGTGTTTGAGAGTGAAATTGAATCGGTGAAAATGTTGGGACCAGCGGGCTTGCTTAGGAGTGAGCTTCCTGGGCGTTTTTAGTGCTTCCAAATTTTTGTGGTCTGTCCAGACCTGGAAAGGTATTTTATTTCCTTGTAAAAATTGGCGCCATGTTAGTAATGCCCACCTCAATGAGACCCTCGGAGAGATGGCAGAATCCCCAGAAATAGCACGTTGTTCTACCTATACAATTATGAAATGTGATATAAATGGATTCTGACAGTATACTTTGAAGAGATCTGCTTATTGGCTTTGAGATCAATAATATCCTAGCCACATTATCACAGCAACAAAAATCCTTGGAAAAGGAAGGTTGTCAATCGTATATTAAACTGAAAGTCAGTAAACTGGTCACACCAAATTCATGGTTCCTAGAAGCTGTGGCATGCTGGGGCCATGGCAGAAACGGCTGCAATTACGTGTTGTTTTTCCCCCCTGCTAAACAAGGGACACTGTGCTTACAGCCTTGAAGGACTCTTGCTGAAAAATCACTGACAATACTTAATTTTGGGATATATTAGTCCAAAGAGGACTTGAGGGATTTTTTAGAAGAGTTTCTTTGCTTACAAAAGAAAAAAAAATATTTATATGCTACATAACATTGTTAGGCACCAGACCTGCCATCTTTCTAGTTTTATTCCTTCAACTATTTTTTCTCTCTTTTATGGCTGAACAGCAGACAGGTTCTTCAATGTGAGACTTAAGGAAAGAAAGGGAGGAATCAGCTGGTGTCTATTGGAAAATATTCCTTTTCTTTCGATAAGTTTTATCTAATGTTTTATCATTCTTTTTCAATAGTTGTATCGATCAGGTGGATTCTATTTTTCTCGAATAATGATGGATACAATTTTCCATGGCCTTTAATTTTTATTGACACGTTACTCCTCACATCAGCAGGCTTACTGAACATAAAAATAAAATAAAATAAACAGTACAGAGGACATCCCTCACAATCATGGCGAACCTGCACTTTTATTTATTTATTTATTTATATTTATATTTATTTATTTATTTAGATTTATATGCTGCCCTTTCCCGAAGGACTCAGGGCGGTTTACAGGGTATTTAAAAGAGAACCAATGCAAAAGTTAAAACAAATTAAAAAAGATTAAATGAAACCCTGAGAAAAATAAAACCCAGTTAAAATTAAAAATTAAAAAATTCTCAGCCTGGACCAGAGAGCTGTAAGTTGTGACAGTCATAAAGTGGGTCACTTGGGGGAGTTATTAAGCGAACACCGTAGTCGTTAAGCGAACACCACAGCAATTAGGCAACCCCATTCTTTGCTATGGGGCTTTTTTTTTGCTAGAAATGGGAAGGAAATCCCAGATTGTGCAAAAGCGTAAATTGGGGTCACGTGACTGTGAAGCGGTAGAAATGGCTGAAAATATCGTCCGGGTGCCAAGGCCCAAAATGCGGTCACGTGACCACAGAGGGTGGTGGTGGGGGACACTGGAACTTTGAAAGTAATATAATAATATAATAATAATATATATAAAGTTGGAAGGGACCTTGGAGGTCATCTAGTCCAACCCCCTGCTCAGGCAGGAAACCCTGTACCATTTCAGGCAAAGTGGGTCCTAGGAAGGTTTTTTGGGTGGGGGGATGTTCCATTGAAACCTCAAGCCGCCTTAAGGGCTCCTTGCACAGAATATTCGATTTCCTGTCACGGAAATCGCTGAGGAGTTGGTTACGTTTCTCCCTCCCCTTCATTTCAGGCAGTCCTGTTCTACGGACGACAAGAAAAGAGAAAAATGTCGTGTATTTTGTCGTGCTTGAACTTTGGTGGCCAGGGGAAAAAGGAGGGGGGTCTTCATCGAAAGAGAGAGAATGGTGGGACCTCCGCCGTGAGGTGAACCGAAAGGAAACAGTCAGGAAAACCACCGTAATTTATTTATTTATTTATTTATTTATTTGTTTGTTTGTTTGTTTGTTTGTTTGTTTGTTTATTTATTTGTTTATTTGTTTGTTTGTTTGTTTGTTTGTTTGTTATTTATTTATTTATTTATTTATTTATTTATTTATTTTATTTTATTTTTATACCGCCCTTCTCCCGAAGGACTCAGGGCGGTGAACAGGGCAATACATATTAAAAAACAAAATACAAAAATTAAAAACGATTAAACAAAATACCCATAAATAAGTTAAAACACATTACATATTAAAAATAGGTTAAAAACAAATTAATAAAACCCAACCCCATCCCATCAGACCAGGCCAGCTTGTTCAAAAAGGTAGGTTTTAATGAACATGAGTCTCCCTCAAGGGAGGGACTTAACAGAGCTTCCCTACCAAGGGGCAGTCTACCTTGGGAGATCTAGGCCTCTTGGCTGAAAAGAAAAGTCTGATTCTTTGGCTTTCTGGAAAGAGCAGGAGGGTCCCTCAGCCCTGGAACTGGTCTAGAAGAGGATCCTGTGATTTGGGGCGCAGCGTCATTAAGGGGCGCAATATTTTGTTTTGGTGGAATCTCTTCCACGTGGTTGGATTTTTTTCTTTCTTGTCTGGATTGCTTATGAGAAATTACCTCTCAGTTTATTTATTTATTTATTTATTTATTTGATTTATATACCACCCTTCTCCCGAAGGACTCAGGGCGGTGTACAGGGCAATAAAAATAAGAATACAGGATACAAGATTTAAAATTAAATGATTGTGTTTGAGCACCCCAGGAGAGAACCTCTCTCTCTTTTGCTTATCTAACAATAATTTGGCAGTGGGAAAAAGGTCTCTGCCCCTCAGCAGAAACAACGCGGGCAGCTGACCCTTGACAGAGGGACGTTGCCACAAAAACAAGGAAAAAAGGACCCCAAAGCAGAATGGCAACACAAAGGGAATCAAAATGGAGGCTGGCCAAGAGCTGCCTCAGCTAGCTTAGTGGAGCTTCCACATCAAGAGGCAGTCTACAGCCAAAGAGCCGTGCCCTCTGTGCCCAAAGATGGGAAAGGGGCAGATTTGGGGACTTGTGGGTCCCTTCCCAGAGACTTTGGGCTGGCCTCGGGGTGTGCAGAAAAGGCGGGGAGGGGGATCTGTGGGGGACCCCAGAGGAGGCCTGTCCTCTCCTGGAGGATTCCACCGGCTTGGTGATGTCATCCGGACAGTTCAACTGACGCTCATCTGCCTCAAAATGGCTCCCGGGCTGTAAGTGGGGCTGCTGGGCTCTGGGGAACGTTTCCCGTTTTCTGGCCACTTTCCCCGAGGATTGGGACACTCCGCAGAGGAGGGGGGGCAGCCACGAACGGAAGGGAAGCGCTGCCTGCGGGAGTGGAAATCTCTCCGTTCTGGGGTGGGAGGCCAAAGCTCTCCAAGGGAAAAGCGGAAAGTCCGGTCGCCTGGTGGAAAAAGGATCTTTGGGATGATCCTCCTAGGAAAGGGGAACGGGGGGGGGGGGAGGAGGAGGCAAAGGGGTTATAATTTTATCTCATTGGGGCTAAAAGCTTCGGCTGAGCCCTTCCAGCAGGTTTAAGCCAGGTTGAAAGGGAGGGGCTGGTTTCTGGAATCAGAGGGATGGTGGGAAGGAGGCTTTCATTGCGTTCCTTTTTTTCCTCTCTCTTCTAGGCGTTTCTTCTTCTTCTTCCCCTTTTTCTTTCCCAAAAAGACGGCAAAGGTCTCCCCGATGCCTCCAGCCCGCAATGTCACCCCAAAGCCTAAAAGGCAAAAGGTGACCTTCACTATCACCATAGAAATGGTGAAGAGAGAGCCATATAGTAAGTGGAGACTTTGGGTCGGGCTCCTCCGGGCCCACTCAGCACCCCCCCTCTGCAGCTCTTGCTGGGGTACCTGGGAGCGTCTCTCATGGACGCCCAAAGGGAGCTGGATTTCCAAATGGCCCCCGCAGAGAGAGCAGGAGTTGCCCGAGTCCTGGGTGAGAATCTCTCCCCGGCCAGGAGGATCCACCAGCTCCGTGAACCGGAAGGAGCTTCCGGATAGATGGAGTGGGGTCTCGAGGGGAAGAGCGGTGCAGAGGAGGCCCTGATTTGGGGGGGGTCTTCATCTGGGGGAGGCCTAAAAGTTTGCTCAGCACCTTCCTCTCCCTTTCCCAGGGTGCCCCATGAAGAAGAGGAGGGAGAAGAGGAGGAGGGGGCAGCCCTTCTTCATCAGAACGGAGAAGGTAAGTAGCAACCTGGAAAGGCCAAACTGTGGACCCCCCCCTCATATAGTCCCCCTCTTGGGGAAAAAGGGCAGGGGATCCTTTCGATCCACTGGGTGGTGGATCGGGGGATCCCTGGACCAGGTGCGAATCCTCGTCTCAGTGGGCCAAAGGGAAGGCGGGGGGTTTGACTCTGCAAGACCCTTTGGCCACAGCAAGCTGGAGCTCTCTCTTCTGTGTCTCTCTTCCAGCTGCCTCATCCCCAGATCCTCAACCTGGAGAAAGAGGAAGAGGATGACCATATAAACGAAGGTAAGTTTCTTACTGATAAAGTAATCGATGGAGATCCTTGTGGCGGGCCATTGTGTCGATAGGCATAGGCTTCCCTTCCTTCTTCCCTTCCTTCGTCTCACTTCCCCTCTCCCCCATGCAGGAGACCTCATTTTAGAGGACATATAGCTTCCTCCCCACCACCTTCTCCACCGTCCCCCAAAGCGCCTGAAGGCCGGACGAGAAGCAACGGACGGGAACCGATCAAGGAGAGAAGCAACCCGGAACTGAGGAGGAATTTCCTGACAGTGAGAATTATTAACCAGTGGAACTACCTGCCTTCAGAGGTTGTGGCTGCTCCAACACTGGAGGTCTTTAACAGGAGACTGGACAGCCACTTGTCTGAAATGGGATAGGGTTTCCTGCCTGACCAGGGGGTTGGACTAGATGACCTCCAAGGTCCCTTCCTCTATTATTATCATTATCATTATCATTATTATTATTATTATTATTATTATTATTATTATTATTATCATTATCATTATTATCATTATTATTATCATTACTATAGCGTGGATTTAAAGGACTTCCACTCGGACCCAAGAAAAGTCCCTGTGTTTCTAACGCCATCCGTTAATGAGGTTAGCCAAGATGGCGGCAGCGTTGGAAGCAGAATCAGATCCACGGGGAGAGAAGTAACCAAACCCAGTGGGAAGGTACTAGGAGAGAAGAAGGGGGAAGGGACGAAAAAGAAGGAGAAAGCTAGATAGGGAAGAGAGAAAGGATAAAGGAAAAGGGGGAATTGGGGCCAGGAGGAAAAAGCCAGCAAGCCGGAGCGCAGTGAAGGAATGGCTGCAGGTGGAGTCTGAGGCAGCAGGCAGCAGAGAAGGAGGGGGCCAGCTCAGGAGCTCAGCTAAGCAGATCAATGCTGGGAAGGAAAAAGAAAGAGCAGTGAGCCGGCAGCTGAATAGCAGACCAGGAGGGAGACTGTGGGAAGCAAAGAACCGCCAAGATCGCACGTTTTAAGGGTTGGCCATCTGACTCTTCCCTCTGCAAGAGGAATTAACGGTTCAAAGGGATGCTCTGCACGAAACACCATCCAGGCTGAGGGAGGCCCAGCTGCACCCGGGAGGATGAGCCAAGAGACCGGAGGCCCCTGGAAGAGGAACCGGAGCTCCCCAACCCCATCCAACAGAGTGGCCATGCAGGATCATAAAGGGGAGGACGTGGGAGGACCGGAAAGGCCCGGCTGGCCAGCGACCCAGCCCGGCCCAACGAAGCAGAGACTAGTATGGCAAACCGGGCAATGCATCATGCCGGCAGCTTCAGCGGTGGAGAGGAGGCAGCCGGGGGCAGTGCAGAGCAAACAACAAACTCATGGAACAGGTGACATACTGTTGTGGTATGCAGCAGATGTTCCATGTATGTTCTTATGCCCAAAGAACATACAAACTACACATGCATTAGATCTGAACTACTACAAGGAAAAGTAAGGAACTTAGAGGCAACCCCAGCCAAACCCCAACGTACGAAAAAAAGCTCTACCAAAACCCAACCAAACAATGAACAAATAACTGACCCTACTGATAAACTCCTGGAGGAAGACAAATGGAGGTGTGTCACACAAAGAAGGAAACACAACACTGAAAGACAGAAGCAGCGGCCAACTAATAATCCCCTTCTGCTCAATCCAACCCATTAAAACTGAGCAATCGATGTCGCCCCTTAGATGGAAACGCTCAGACCCACAACCTGCCCTTCAAAGAAAACATGCAGACACCTAGCAAAGAAACAAGTTCAAATATCCCTAAAAAACTCACTTCAAATGTCCCTAATAATAACAGACCCACAAACACACCTGAGATAAACAGAAAAGCGCCCCAGACTGCAGCCCCCCCAAAAGGAAGGCGAGTTTTGTTAATAGGAGATTCTACCCTCAAAGGAATAGAAAGATCCGTCTGCAGACCAGACACACAATCCAGGGTTTGTATGTTGTCTCCCTGGAGCAAAAATCAAAGATGTGGCTGAGAACCTAACCAAAATAACACAGATCCTTTCCTGTTCCTCCACATTGGGACGAGTGACACAGCAAAGCACCTGAGTACGATAGTCAGAAATTATAAACAACTAGCAATAAAGGAGAGTGCAAAACTTGGGTTGAAACTTAACATTAAGAAAACCAAGATCATGGCATCCGGCCCTCTCAATTCCTGGCGAATAGATGGGGAAGAAATGGAGGTAGTGACAGATTTTATTTTCCTGGGCTCCAAGATCACTGCAGATGGGGACTGTAGCCAAGAAATTAAAAGACGCTTGCTCCTCGGGAGGAAAGCCATGGCAAATCTAGACAGCACCCTAAAAAGCAGAGACATCACCCTGTCAACAAAAGTGCGTATAGTCAAGGCTATGGTCTTTCCAGTTGCAATGTGTGGCAGTGAAAGCTGGACCGTAAGAAAGGCTGAGCGCCAAAGAATTGAGGCCTTTGAACTATGGTGCTGGAGAAGACTCCTGCGAGTCCCTTGGACTGCAAGGCGATCAAACCGGTCAGTCCTAGAGGAGATCAATCCTGACTGCTCTTTAGAAGGCCAGATCCTGAAGTTGAAACTCAGATACTTTGGCCACCTAATGAGAAGGAAGGACTCACTGGAGAAGAGCCTAATGCTGGGAAAGATCGAGGGCAATAGAAGAAGGGGACGACAGAGAATGAGGTGGCTGGATGGAGTCACTGAAGCAGTAGGCGTGAGCTTAAAGGGACTCCAGAAGATGGTAGAGGACAGGAAGGCCTGGAGGAACGTTGTCCATGGGGTCGCGATGGGTTGGACACGACTTCACAGCTAACAACAACAACAATAACATAACAAGTCTAAGGAAAAGAAGAAATAGGGGAGACATGATAGCATCTGAGGGGCTGCCACAAAGCAGAGGGGGCCAGGTTGTTCACCAAAGCACCAGATGGAATGACGATAAACAACCGTTGGAAACTGACCAAAGAGAGAAGCAACTTGGAACTAAGGAGAATTTTCCTGACAGTGAAGATAATTAACCAGTGGAACAGCTTGCCACCAGAAATTGTGGGTGCTCCATCACTGGAGATTTTAAAGAAGAGGCTGGACATTCACCTGTCTGAGACGATATAGGTTCTCCTGATTGAGCAGGGGGCTGGACTAGAAGACCTCCAAGGTCCCTTTCCAGCTCTATTCTATTCTATTCTTTAAAAACCACTGCAAAAAACAAACTAGAAACAAACATTAAAATAAGCAAGAAAACAGTAAGAGAACACCCATCCGACCTTGACGAATATAAATCGCCGGGACCCGACAGATTACATCCCAGAGTTCTGAAGGAGCTGGCAGATCTTATTTAAGAACCATTGCACCATATCTTTCTCCCGAAGCACTGGGGAAGTACCAGAGGATTGGAAAATGGCTGATGTGGTCCCCATCTTCAAGAAAGGGGAAAAAAACGGACCCAGGAAACTACAGACCAATCAGTTTAACATCAATACCTGGGAAGTTCCTAGAAAAGATAATCAAAACACAGATTCGCAAACATCTAGTAGCAAATGGGGTGAGACCTGGCTTAAAAGCAGTAACTGTGAGAGGGACCTTGGAGTCCCAGTGGATGATAACTTTTACTATTAGCCAGAAGTGTGCAGCCGCCGCCAAAAAAGCTAACAAAATCCTGGGTTGTATAAACAGAGGCATAGAATCAAGTTCACGAGAAGTACTATCACCACTTTATGAAGCCATAGTAAGACCACACCTGGAATACTGCAGCCAATTTTGGTCACCGTATCACAAAAAAGATGTTGAGAGTTTGGAAAAAGTTCAGAGAAGAGCAACTAAGATGATCAGGGCCTTGGAGACTAAGAATGGCTGCAGGACTTGGGTTGGGCTAGTCTAAAGACAAGAAGAAACAGGGGAGACATGATAGCAGTGTTCCAGTCTTTGAGGGGCTGCCCCAAAGAAGAGGGGGTCACGTTATTCCCGAAAGCAGCAGAGGGCAGGACAAGAAACAATGGTTGGAAATTGATCAAGGAGAGAAGCAACCTGGAAATAACGAGAAACTTATCAACAGTGAGGAGAATTAACGAGTGGAACAGCTTGCCACCAGAAGTTGTGGGCGCTTTATCACTGGTGTTTTTTAAGAAGAAGGTGGACAGTCACTTGTCTGAGATGGTATAGGTCCTCCTGCTTGACCGGGGGCTGGACTAGAAGACCTCTAAGGTCCCGTCCATCTCTATCCGATTCTACTATTAATTATTACACATAATGGTTGCACTTGCTCTGTTCTACTCTTCTGACCTTCAAATACGGCCTGTTGGGACAGCAGTGAACGTGGCACCTGGTTTCTCCGACTGTTGCCGTCTGGAGCATCTCTCCCCAGGCTGGAAGAAGGGTTAAAGACCGTGCGAATCCACGGACTCCACTGATGGGTGGCCTAGGAGATTTGATGGGTCAGTGTCAAATCTTCCAGCCAGCGTTTTCATCCATCTATGGGTCAGTTGCATCTCCCCAGTTACATGCTCCCCATTTAAGGCAAATACAAGATAAAGAAGACAGAGGTTCAGCTAAAAGGACTCTATTAACAGAATCTTGCATGTCTGAAAGTACAAACGTCCCACTGTTGTTTTTAACTACAGATCTAATATGGCGGCTGCTTCCTCAGTCTCTTTCTCTGACTGTTACGTAGACGGGCGACTCCTCCTGCTCCTGTCTGACACCTCCCATTGCCCCCAGATTGTTGGGGGGCAATTAAGCTGACTTTGTAATAATGCCGCTTGGGGGGTGTGTGAAAGCCCTAATAAGCAGGCATATACATAGAATGAAGGCTACTGCTAAGCTTGTAAGCCGCCCTGAGTCTTCGGAGAAGGGCGGGATATAAATGGAATTAAAATAAAAAATAAAAAAATAATTTAGAAGAAAAGATGAAAAAGTGGAGGAGAAAGGGGGGGGGAGAAAAGCATTGTGTTCCAACTTCTTTTGGAGTAGTACAATGATATATTGACCTACAATCTTGATTTTTTGTTTCAAATAATAATAATAGTAGTAGTAAAATGATAATAATGATGATGATGATGATGATGATGATGATGATGATGATGATGATGATAATAATAATAATAATAATAATAATAATAATAATAATAATAATAATAATAATAATACCTTGATGTGGTTGTGGGGATTGCGTACTCTGAGGAAGGTGAGAGCTATGCCAGAGGCTCAACTATACTGGGCCGGTCTCATCAGAGGAGTGAAAAAGTGTCTCTCCCATAAAAAATACGGAGAGACGTAAATTGCGCAAAGCCACACCAGCTCGGATGTCGCCCAGGTTAACAAGGTCCACCCTAGATATTGGAGTTCCTGGATATCTGGTGAAAAATGGGCCAGAGCAGGGATCTCCAACCCCCGGTCTGTGGACAGACCCAGTCCGCGGCCTGCCAGCAACCGGTCCGCAGAAACAAACAAAGCCCCATCGGAGGGATGCAGGCAGCAGAGAAAACCACGCACTCTCCGGTCTGCGGAAAAACCTCTCTCCACGGATCTTGTCCCTGGTGTCCCAAAGGTTGGGGGCCTCTGGGCTACAGGACTGTTGGCTGAACAACCAGGGCCAGCAGCTGCAGAACCACTGGAAGAAAAGGTGGATAATCAAGTGCCTAGAAATAACAGGAGTTAGTAGAAACATCAGAAAATGTGTGCAAAGATCGATGGCAGAATGGAAGACACAGTTGCAGGTCGATGGTGAGAGACTGGGAGAGGTTAATATCAAGAGAGAAATATTTTAATATTTCACCTGCCACATAGCATCCTGGACTTAACAATTGTCGATAAGAAAGATGAAAAAGTCTGGATAGTGGACGTGGCAGTGCCTGGAGACGGCAGAATAGACGAGAAAGAATGGGAGAAGATCACAAAATACAAAGACCTACAAATAGCAATAGAACGACTGTGGCAAAGGCAAGCAAGGGTGGCACCAGCAGTCATAGGCTCCTTGGATGCACCACTTGGACACCATTGGCACTGGCAAATTCGCCATTAGTCAATTGCAAATGGCGGCCTCACTGGGAACAGCTTCCATCCTGCGACGATATCTGTAACACCACCAAACATCCACATCTGCCCATCTGTTCTGACTCGGCTCCTGAACACAACGGACGCACCAATAAATCTCCAACATGCTTTTTGTTCAGGAACGCCAGCAGTTTCACCCAGCCAGATGTTAAAGTCTTTAGCTGCCTCCAAAATATCCAGAGTTAATCTCCGTCTCTCACTACGCTTGCAACCAAAATCCTTCAGGAAGGCTGGCTCTCTTCCAATAAAAGATGCACGCTCCTGCTCAGAAAGCGCTCCGACTCCCAGCACCACAGGATCCGAGGAAACTCCGGCAAGTTTCCTAAAGAAGAGTCAGGAGTTCCAACTAAAACTGGCTGACCGGCAGAGAGACGGATAGTTGTCTGTCATGTGTATTTCTCTCCTTCCCCTGCCTTTTATCCACAGCCGAGGGTGGGACTCTGTTGACAGCGGTGGCTCTTCCGCCCCAAAGACCGGCCCATAGCCTCTCGCCCTTCTCCTCTCCTCAGCCTCCGCGGCGCCCGCACATCATCACTGGCCCCGTGTGATCCTCCGCTCCTGAATCACTTGCCTCCAGGCATGGAGGTCTCAGCCTTATCCTCTGGGGCTGGCAGATGGACCAGGCTCCCCCTCTGTCCCTGGCTGCGACAGATGCATTCCTTCTTCTCCATCAGAGCTTTCAGATGGCCCTGATGCTGGGACCGGCCCCCACTCCTGTCCTTCCTCCTCTGAGTCGGCCGTGGAGTCCTCTGGTGGCCGACAGGTGATGATCCATAATAATAATAATAATAGAGTTGGAAGGGACCTTGGAGGTTTTCTAGTCCAGGCTATTCAACCTGTGGTACGCCTACCATTGGTGGTACCTCGGCACCTGGCAGGTGGTACGCTTACTATGGGTTGACAAGCAGTGTAAAAAAAATGTATTTTTTAAAAAGGTAAAAGTGTAGCGTGGAGATGAGCTGAAGCGGTGGCAATGCAGCACAGGCCTGTGGGAGAGTCAGCTGGAGCTGTGGTTTTCCCGGGGCTCTGCCGAGCACGCAGGATCCGCACCAGGCTCCAGCTGACTGGCACTTCCCGAGGCTGTGTACAACCTGGAGAAAGGAGTCAGTTGCAGCTACACCGAAGACAAAAGGAGGAGGATGGGAAGAGAGGAGAGGAGGCAGGGCAGCACCTGCTGGAAACTCCTCCACCCCTCCCACCTCACGCAGCTACCTCCTTCGGAGCCTTCTGGATGCCAATGGCCCTGCCAGCATAAGTCTGCCCACTTCATCCTGCAAAGCGCAGCTCACCCGGTGCATCTCTGTGGCGTCAAACAAGCCATGCCACCCGCTAGGCGACTGGTGGGACTCGAATATTGGCATATCCCAAAGTGGATCAATCTGAACAGGTTGAAAAACCCTGTTCTAGTCCAACCTCCTTCTCAGGCAGGAGACCCTATCCCATTTGAGACAAATGGCTGTCCAGTCTCTTCTTAAAAACTTCCAGTGTTGGAGCATTCACCGCTTCTGGAGGCAGGTAGTTCCTCTGGTTAATTGTTCTAATTGTCAGGAAATTCCTCCTTAGTTCCAGGTTGCTTCTCTCCTTGATTAGCTTCCATCCGTTGCTTCTTGTCCTGCCTTCACGTGCTTTGGAGAATTGGTTGACCCTCCTCTTCCTTCTGCAAACCCCATATCGCCCCTGGTCCTTCCCCACCCGCCTTTTGTTCCTTACGTTTGTTATACATGGTTGTTTTTCTTATTGTTGTTATATTTGTTATATTTGTTAGAGAAATAGGATTTGTTATATATATTTGTTATCTATGTTTGTTATAGTTATTTGAGAAATAGGATTTGTTATATATGTTTGTTATATTTGTGTGTTGTGTTCTGTTCTATTGTTAATATTGAAATAAAAATTTTTGAAATATTTATCCTGCCCCTCTTTTGTCACAGAGGACACAACCTATTCACATCTTGGTCTTTTTGGCATTTGTGGTGAAAAAATGTGCAGGTGCCCCTTTTGGAGTGTTACTAGGGGGTGGAAACCAACCCAACCTCTTTTCCCCAGAAAGGGTCTTCCACAGATCACCTATTTCCACCGTCACTACAGCGGAGAAAGGACTTGTGTCCTCCAGTTGTGGGTCTGTTACGCAACCCAGCCTGAAGCAGGGGCAATCTCTGCCTCAAGGGAAGAGGCCCCGGGACAGCCTCCATTCGGAGATCAATGGCGTCTCCTCTGAAGAAATGGCTTCTTTTGCAGGCCGGGCCTTGTGAGAAGGCCGTGATGCTCTGTCTGGCATTGGGCTCCTCTAGGGGGGCTCTCTGCCATTCCCAGGCCGGTATTTGGGGAAAGATACCCTGGATTTGGCCAAAATCATCATTTCATTGCATAGAGCAGGGGTGTCCACGCTTGGTAACTTTAAGACTTGGGGACTTCAACTCCCAGAATTCCATGGCTGGGGAATTCTGGGAGATGGACCCAAGTCTTAAAATTGCCAACTTTGGAGACCCCCTAAACCTGGGGTAGGCAACCTTGGCTCTTTTATGACTTGTGGACTTCAACTCCCAGAATTCCTGAGCCAGCCACGGTGAGGGGAAAGGGAGAGGTTTCCAATCTGAGCCATGCTGGATCAGGAATTCTGGGAGTTGAAGGCCACAAATCAGAGATGCCAAGGTTGGCCGAGGGCAGGGGTAGGCAACCTTGGCTCTTTTATGACTTGTGGACTTCAACTCCCAAAATTCCTGAGCCAGCCATGGTGAGGGGAAAGGGAGAGGTTTCCAAGCTGAGCCATGCTGGCTGAGGAATTCTGGGAGTTGAAGTCCACAAGTCATAAAAGAGCCAAGGTTGCCTACCCTTGCCCTAACCTCAATGGCTGGCTGGGGAATTCTGGGAGTTGGAGTGCACAAGTGTTAAAGTTGCCAATTTTGGAGACACCCCCCCCCCAGTGGTGGGATTCAAATACCAGAACAACTGGTTCTCACACTTTATGCAGGCTTGGGCCTCCGATGCCTAGAACGGACTTCCAGAAGTGGCATCATGCACTTCCGGTGGGCTGCTCTAGGCCTGGGAGGCCTGCTCCAGGCCTCCGATGCTTAGAATGGACTTCCGGAAGTGGAATTCACACACTTCCGGTGGGCTGTTCTAGGCCTGGGTGTCCTCCCCCAGGTCTCTGATGCCTCCTTTAGGCCTCCCAGGCTTAGAACAGACTTCCGGAAGTGGTATCCTTGCATTTCCGGTGGACTGTTCTAGGCCTGGGAGGCCTTCCTCCAGGCCTCCGAGCCCTAGATTGGACTTTTGGAAGCCAGCCAGTTCTCCAAATTCACTTAAATTTACCGATTCTCCCAAACCGGTGCGAACCGGCTGAATCCCACCACTGGAGCCCCCTGGTCTATATGGCTGGCTGGGGAATCCTGGGAGTTGGAGTCCACAAGACTTAAAGTTCTCAAGTTTGGAGACCCCCCCCCCCCCGATCTAGATGGCTGGCTGGGGAATTCTGGGAGTTTATTTATTTATTTATTTATTTATTTATTTATTTATTTATTTATTTAATTTGTATACCGCCCTTCTCCCGAAGGACTCAGGGCGGTGAACAGGGCAATACATATTAAAAAACAAGATACAAAAATTAAAAGCGATTAAATTACAGTGCCCATGAATAAATAAGTACACATTAAAAAGTTAAAACCGATTTATAAAACCCAACCCCATCCCATCAGGCCAGGCCAGCTTGTTCAAAAAGGTAGGTTTTGAGATCGCGCCGGAAGGAGCGGAGGTCAGGCGCCATCCGGAGCTCGGCCGGAAGATGGTTCCATAAATGTCTGATATGAAGTTTCTGTTTTCCTGGAACACCAGAAACAATTTAATTGGATGAATCCATAGATGTCTTTATTATAGGTTAATCTGAGTTGGACACAAAACTTTAACCATAAAGAGCCACTAGAGATGAGAATGATAGAATTTTGCTGTTAAGATTCCTATCCAATCAGATCCAACCATTCCTCTTTCTTGTTTTTGTTGTTGTTGTTGTTGCCATGGTAGCCTCCATTGATTCTCATGATTGTTAAGTAACAGGAGAACAATACCTTGTTTTGATATGAATTCCATCCGGATTGGGTTTGGCTTCCACAGTCATTCCCAAATGGATGCCCTGCAAAGCTGCTAAGATTATTATTATTTATTTATTTTTAAATTCCATTTATATCCCGCCCTTCTCCGAAGACTCAGGGCGGCTTACAAGCTTAGCAGTAGCCTTCATTCTATGTACATGCCTGCTTATTAGGGCTTTCCGCCCCCCCCCCCAAGCGGCATTATTACAAAGTCAGCTTATTGCCCCCAACAATCTGGGTCCTCATTTTACCTACCTCGGAAGGATGGAAGGCTGAGTCAACCTTGAGCCTGGTGGGACTCGAACCTGCACTAATTGCAGGCAGCTGGTGTTACTTAAGGAGGCATTAGCCCACTGCTCCACCAAGGAGCAGTCAAGGTTTTATAGCTGATTATAGCTGTCAAGGTTTTCAGTTGGCATATTAAGAATGGAAAATTTAGATTTAGATGCGCCAATGAGATAAGCCAACAGGTCCTTCATAAAAAAAAAAGTCAGATAAAGACGATGCTGTATCCTTTTGTTCTGGCATACCATATGGTTCTTGCTACCTACCTTGTTGCCATTTTTGGCTCAGCACTAGGAGAATGCAGTAATGAATATTATATGATACGGGTAAGCTATTTTAACTTCTTGAAAACATCCTGTAATTTCTTGTTGTATCCTGGATCCTTTGTCATGTTATATCTAAGAATTAATATAGATTTTATGTGTGTGTTCTGATCTACGACTGGAATACGTTAGAAGGAGATACATAGGAAGCACTGAAATTAATTTCCAGATTTCACAGTTTTTAAAAACCACCAACACCTATTCTATTGATAGTCCTTTGCACATATAGTAAAGCAACAATATAGCACAGCATTAAACTAATACCACAGAGAAAATTGCCACGTTTGGAGACACCCCCCAATCTCAATGGGGAATTCTGGGAGTTGGAGTCCACCGGTCTTAAATTTGCCATGGTTGGGAAACCCTGTTCTTGTTGTTGTTGTTAGTTGCGAAGTCGTGTCCAACCCATCGCGACCCTATGGACAACGTTCCTCCAGGCTTTCCTGTCCTCTACCATCTTCTGGAGTCCATTTAAGATCACGCCTCCTGCTTCAGTGACTCCATCCAGCCACCTCATTCTCTGTCGTCCCCTTCTTCTCTTGCCCTCAACCTTTCCCAGCATTAGGCTCTTCTCCAGTGAGTCCTTCCTTCTCCTTAGGTGGCCAAAGGATTTGAGTTTTCGCTTCAGGATCTGGCCTTCTAAAGAGCAGTCAGGGTTGATCTCCTCTAGGACTGACCGGTTTGATCGCCTTTCAGTCCAAGGGACTAGCAGGAGTCTTCTCCAGCACCATAATTCAAAGGCTTCAATTCTTTGGCGCTCAGCCTTTCTTATGGTCCAACTTTCACAGCCATACATTGCAACTGGGAAGACCATAGCCTTGACTATACACACTTTTGTTGGCAGGGTGATGTCTCTGCTTTTTAGTGTGCTGTCTAGATTTGCCATGGCTTTCCTCCCAAGGAGCAAGCGTCTTTTAATTTCTTGGCTACAGTCCCCATCTGCAGTGATCTTGGAGCCTAGGAAAATAAAATCTGTCACTACCTCCATTTCTTCCCCATCTATTTGCCAGGAATTGAGAGGGCCGGATGCCATGATCTTGGTTTTCTTACTGTTAAGTTTCAACGCAAGTTTTGCACTCTCCTTCTTCACTCGCAACAAGAGGCTCTTTAGTTCTTCTTCACTTTTTGCCATTAGAGTGTATCATCTGCATATCTTAGGTTGTTGATATTTCTTCCGGCAATCTTAATTCCAACCCTGTTCTTAGGCTACATCTAATTCTCCTTTTCTTTGCCCTAATTGATTTTTCTCTGTTCCGATGCTTGTCTCCTACGCTGACGGAGCACCGGCTTCGTAGTAGTCCTCTTTTAAGCAGTTAAGAATTCCTGTTTTCGAGGCAGGCTGATTGAAAAGATGCGTGCTAAACAAGTATTTAACTTCTGGATTTTTATTTTTATTTTTTTAAACCAGAGCATAGAGAACCATTTATCTACTTCAAAATCACAAAAAAGTTTGCTTAACGGTCATGACAAAAGAAGACGTAAAATTGGGTCAGTCACGCGGATGGCCTGATTTACAACTCACAGCTTAGACCTGTGCTGGGTGAGGCTCCATTACGGTCATAAGTCAAGGACTACTGTGAGTCTGCTCTTGTGCTTTGATCTTCGTTTATAGCACCTGGTGAAAAGCATCTGCAAACTGGAGAAGGCTTCGGGGTCCAAGGCAGATGGAAAAACCTAAGGGGAGCATTACGTCTATGGAGATTCTCAGTCATTCAAGTCACGGTTGTCCCCCAGGTGCTTTTTCAGGAGGCAACCGGACTTTCTTGTTTTTCTTTAAAGATGTTTCGCTTCTCATGCAAGAAGCTTCTTCAGCTCTGACTGGATGTTGGGGAACAGAAAGATTTATACCCGCTACTACAAGTCCTCTAAAAAAATGGCGATCAGATGGTTTTGCCAATATCAATTAATATACATGATGTTACAAGGAGATTGGTTCGATGACCCAAAAACAAGAACATGGAAGATGATTTGGCAAAGGAAAAAAGCCAGAATAAGACTGAAGAAGAATGGAGTTTCAGCCCATCTTATTGAAATCTGAAACAGAATGTACTTAAATAGATAATGTTGAATACAAGACATTGTTATGAACCGAGATAAAGAAAAAATTTTGGTCATTAAAATGTAGCAGTATAAATATTAATGGCTAATTTGAATATTGATTTGTGCATAAAGGTCATGTAAAGATGAATAATGTAGACAAGCTAAGAACCTATTGTTGAAAGTAATAAATAGGTCTGTATGGAATGTTAAAAACGAAAATTATCAGTTTAAGCAAGAGATAGCAGAGACAAAGAGGAAGAGAGGAAGTATTAAATATTGAAATGAAAAGAAATTTTGATTACTACTTAACAACTGAAAATTAGCAAAAAGGAAGGATATCATATTGTATCCTTAATTTGTTGACATAGAGGGTGAGAAGTTAAGTAAACGGGATGTGTATTTTGAATATTAGATTTTGTGAGGATTGGTGATAGATGAATTGGGAGTATATTAAAAATCTTGGGAACGATAAATATCAAACGTTAAATCTAAATGTTAGTGGAAATTAAAATTGAAAAATCTATTAGGTCATTGATTGTCTAAAAGACTGTATGTTAAAACAATTAGAATATGCGTAAACTAAAAAATAAGGGACGCGGTGGCTCAGTGGGTTAGGACGCTGAGCTTGTCGATCAGAAGGTCGGCAGTTTGGCGGGTCGAATCCCGAGTGCCGCGTAGCAGAGTGAGCACCTGTTACTCGTCCCAGCTTCTGCCAACCTAGCAGTTCGAAAGCACGTAAAAATGCAAGTAGAAAAATAGGGACCACTACGGTGGGAAGGTAACAGCGTTCCGTGCGCCTTTGGTGTCTAGTCATGCCGGCCACATGACCACGGAGACGTCCTCGGACAAGCGCTGGCTCTTCGGCTTTGAAACGGAGATGAGCACCGGCCCCTAGAGTCGGAAACGACTAGCACGCATGTGCGGGGGAACCTTTACCTTTACCTTAAACTAAAAAATATGGATATATGTAAGAAACTTATTTTCTATGTGATTGATAGGATGAAACTTGTCTTTAAATCTACAAATAGACAGCATACATGAAGGGAAAAAGAGAGGAAATGTTTATGGTAGCAATTTGAAATCTGTACTAATGATATCTGTATGTAATTGAATTTACTACTACCCAGCCACCACGTTGCTTTTCAAATATGTGAATGTAATATTAGAAAATCAATAAAATTTGTAAAAGAAATAAAAGCTGGTCCTTAGCCTTCTTTTAGACATTTAGTTATGCACTTTGGGATGAACGCTCTTCCAATGGTGAGGGAGGATGGACGGATTTCCAGAAAACGCTGCAGACTACAGAAACCATTTGCGCTCCAGTTTGAGATGCAGACAACACAGAGTAATCCCCAACAGCCTGCACCTGTCTCCAACAGTGAAGGGGACTCAAGGCAGAAAACATCCTGCAGCAAAGGAGTCTCCACAGCCATTTGCACCACTCAGGTGACCCTGAGGACACAGGTAAACCTCCCAGTGGCCTCAACGACTCTCCGAAAGGATGCAAATGACCAGCTGTCTGCAAGGAGTATAAATCCTTCCCTTCCCCACCATCCGGTCAGAGCTGAAGAAGGTTCTCGGAGGAGAAGCGAAACGTCTTCAAAGAAAAACATAGAAAGTCCAGTTGCCTCTAGGAAAAAGCATCTTTGGGTTAAAGGGAGCATTGTTGAGCGCGATAGAGAGTGGGTAGCCCTGAGGAGGGGTTGCCCTAGATGACCTCAGAGGTCCCTTCCAATTCTATGCTGCTGTGATACATGGGCAGGTCTCTTGACCTGAATGTGGTTCTGACCCATGCTCCTGGGCATGACAACAAAGGATGCCTGGACCATTTTCTTAACAATCCCTTCTCCACACTCTGGACAGTTTAGTTTTTTTCACCAGAAGCTTGGAAAACAGCCAGTTTTGTCTAGTGGTTAAGGTAACCAGGAGATGTTGAGTTCTAGTTCCCACCTTAGGCATGAAAGCCCGCTGGATGCCTTTGGACCAATCACCATGGCTGAGTGACTTTGGGCCAATCACTAGGAGAGGACAAGTTCTAGTCCCACCTTAGGCATGAAAGGCACTAGGTGACTTTGGGCCAATCACCAGGTGAAGCTGAGTTCTAGTCTCGCCTTAGGCACAAAAGGCACTAGGTGACTTTGGGCTAATCACCAGGAGACAGTGAGCTCTAGTCCCACCTTAGGCATGAAAACCAGCTGAATGACCTTGGGCCAATCACCAGGTGAAGTAGAGTTCTAGTGCCGCCTTAGGCACGAAAGGCACTAGGTGACTTTGGGCTAATCACCAGGAGACAGTGACCTCTAGTCCCACCTTAGGCATGAAAACCAGCTGAATGACCTTGGGCCAATCACCAGGTGAAGCTGAGTTCTAGTCCCGCCTTAGGCATGAAAGCCACTAGGTGACTTTAGGCCAATCACCAAGAGATGGGGAGTTCTAGCCCCACCTTAGGCATGAAAGCCAATTGGGCAATCTTGGGCCCGTCCATTCCTCTCAGCCCAACCCACTTCACAGGGTTGTTGTGGGGAAAAATAGGAAGAGGAAACTGTGTTGGATATGCTCACTGCCTCGAGTTATTCGTAAAAGTAATAAAAGCGGGATGCACATTACATAAACGGAGATGCCACTTAAGTGTGTACATCTATTGGGTGCAACCTCTTAAAATGCAGCTTAGCTTCCTTCCTCCACCTTAAGCTTTCTCACAGAGCTTGACCTTAAACCTCTGTGCATTCTACGAGTTGCATTGATCACTCCTTACTCTAGGACGGAAGGATTGAGACTTAAGAAAGAGAATGCTTGCTTTTTTAAAACAGGGCAGTTAAAGCACCACGAGTGCACCCCACATGCCTGCGTGCACTCACACACACAAACCCCGCTATCTGGTTGCACTACTATTGACACTCTTGTGTCTTTGCAAATCCTGTCTTACAGCTATGCTAGAATTCGCACCTGGGCTTTGAATTCCTGCTCTGTTTTGGCGGGCCTTTGTTGAACTGCTTGGAAAACACCGGGTGGTGTTGGAAAAGAGGTTGTCTTTTGAGGCTAAAGAAGGCAAGTCCGTATTGTAGGGAGGGTGTTTAGCTTTCATAATTTGCACCCGGTGCTTTCTGGACAGAAGGCGTCCTTGTAAAAACCCAAGATTTTCAGTGAAGAATCAGTCTTGTACTGAAAAGCAAAAAAGCAGAAAATCAGAAGCTTTTCAGTTGCAAACCTTGCGCTTGGCCCATTGTCCACTTCTCGTGCAAATGGACATCTCTGGCTATAGAGTTGTGACAGCTTATTTGGTCCTAGGATGGATCTTTGGACTTTCCAATAATAAACATGATGGGCCCTGAGCAGACGTCCGAACAACCTAGAATAGAATAGAGCTGGAAGGGACCTTGGAGGTCTTCTAGTCCAGCCCCCCCCTCCCGCTTAAGTAGGAGAACCTGTACCCTTTCAGACAAGTGACTATCTAAGGTAAAGGTAAAGGTTCCCCCGCACATGCGTGCTAGTCGTTTCCGACTCTAGGGGCCGGTGCTCATCTCCGTTTCAAAGCCGAAGAGCCAGCGCTTGTCCGAGGACGTCTCCGTGGTCATGTGGCCGGCATGACTAGATGCCAAAGGCGCACAGAATGCTGTTACCTTCCCACCGTAGTGCTCCCTATTTTTCTACTTGCATTTTTACGTGCTTTCGAACTGCTGGGTTGGCAGAAGCTGGGACGAGTAACAGGCGCTCACTCTGTTACGCGGCACTCGGGATTCGACCCGCCAAACTGCCGACCTTCTGATCGACAAGCTCAGTGTCCTAACCCACTGAGCCACCGTGTCCCTTAGTGACTATCTAGCCTCTTCTTAAAAACCTCCAGTGATGGAGCGCCCACGATTTCTGGTGGCAAGCTGTTCCACTGGTTAATTGTCCTCCCTGTCAGGAAGTTTTTCCTTAATTCCAGGTTGCTTCTCTCTTTGATCAGTTTCCAACCATTGTTTCTCGTCCTGCCCTCTGGTGCTTTGGTGAACAACATGACACCCCACCCCCCTTCATTTTAAACTGCTCAGAGGTTGCTGGAAGAGCTGAAATCTGTGAGTTAAGGAAGGGGGAGTGTAAAGGACAAAAGTAGCGACAGCAGTATATTCAGGGTAAGTGCGTCTGAGATTGTGATTTCCTTTCATTCAGAATGACTGGCCGAGTTCAGTGCAACACTTGTTTTGCAGCTGTCTTTCGCAGTACTCTTTTCAAACTTGGAAACCGTCCTACCTGTAAACAAGTCACTAGTCCACAAGGCAGATTACTTATCTAGGGTCTGTAATCTGTGCTCTTCAGGCAGAAATTAGGTGTTCAGCCCTTCTGCTCTATTGAGCCTCCGTGCTATCTGCCCCCTCTACCACAAAGATCCTGCAGGAGAAGGGCAGTGTGGACAAGCGTGCGATCTGGCAGGGTGAGAGCTGTGAACCATGAACACAAAGCTTTTGTTGTGTCCCTGCACAACAGATACAGTGCCCTTGCTGACCTCAATAGGGACATTAAGGAGACTGGTCAAGGTATTTGTGATGATAACTCAAATAAGCAGGGGATTGTGGTCCGAGATGAAGAACTTTTTTTCGACAGGGAGAAGTGCGAATCTGGTATTACACACCAGTCATGCAAGAACAGAAAGGCATCCAAAAAGAGAAGCCACCTTCTGGTTGGTGATTCAGTTATAAGGGATGTAAATTTAGGAAAGGATACAGAGGTTTCAAAAGAGGCCAGGTGTCTTCCAGGTGCTACTGCCAGCAGGGACAAGAAGCATATTTTTAAGATAGTCAAGAATGCCCGCAAGGACTGTGGTGTGGATGCTATTGTACATCTTGGCGCTAACGATCTGTCCCAAAAAGATGTTGTCATGGTTCCGATAAATGAGACAATTCAAACAAATTGCAGGCATGTTATTTATCTAAAAAGTCTTAGTAATGAAACGAAACATCGGCACTCATGGAGGGATGCCAGAATCAGAAATCTCCTCCCCCCCAAACCCATCATAACACACACATAATCCCCGCCCTTATCTACATGTCATAAATTACATTATCCAATTAGTTTTACATATGAGGTTTCACTTCCCATTCTGTAGGCAGGCTTTTGCAATCATCACAACTTCCGGGTGATTTCCTCCCTCCCAAATGAAGCAATTAAAGTAACAGGCTGTCAGTGCAAAAACATGTCAATATTTGCAGCATTGACATCCGCCTCCCCCCCCTTACAAAAGAACAGATCCTGTAATGTAAACAAACACAAGTTAGGAGCTGGCTTTTGGTTTGTTGGGGTGTTTCTCATAAAAGTTTTTGGTAACTTTGCGAACAAAGTTATCACTAAAAGCCAACATAGGTTTGTCAAGAACAGATCATACCAGACAAATCTTACTGCATTCTTTGACCAAGTGACAAAACTAGTGGACCAGAGGAATGCTGTAGATATAATTTACTTGCACTGCAGTATGGCATTTGATAAAGTAGATCACAACCTACTACTTGATAAGATAGAAAAATGTGATGGATTCGTAGCTGGCTGACAGGCCGTACTCAGCGTGTGGTCCTCAATGGAACTGCATCTACATGGAAGGAAGTGTGTAGTGGGGTGCCCCAGGGCTCTGTTCTGGGCCCAGCGCTCTTCAATATCTTCATTAATGATTTGGATGAGGGGATAGATGGGGAACTCATCAAATTTACAGACGACACCAAGGTGGCAGGAATAGCCAATACTCCAGAAGATAGGCTTAAGATACAGGAGGATCTGGACAGACTTGAACACTGGGCACTATCTAACAAAATGAAATTCAATTGTGAAAAAAGTAAGGTTCTACATTTAGGCAGGAAAAATCAAATGCACAGTATAGTATAGGTGGTACCTTGCTCAATAGTAGTAACTGTGAGAGAGATCTCGGAGCCCTAGTGGACAATCCCTTAGATACGAGCCAGCCATGTGATGCAGCTGCCAAAAAAGCCAACACAGTGCTAGGCTGCATTAACAGAGGGATAGAATCAAGATCACGTGAAGTACTAATACCACTTTACAATGCCTTGGTAAGGCCACACCTGGAATACTGCATCAAGTTTTGGTCACCACGATGTAAAAAAGATGTCGAGACTCTAAAAAGAGTACAGAGAAGAGCAACAAAGATGATTAGGGGGCTGGAGGCTAAAAGATATAGGGAACGGTTGCTGGAATTGGGTATGTGTAGTTTAACGAAGAGAAGGGTGAAGGGGGACATGATAGCAGCCTTCCAATATCTCAGGGGCTGCCACAAAGAAGAGGGAGTCAAGCTATTCTCCAAAGCACCTGAAAGCAGGACAAGAAGCAACGGATGGAAACTCGTCAAGGAGAGAAGCAACCTAGAACTAAGGAGAAACTTCCTGACAGTGGGAACAATTAACCAGTGGAACCACCTGCCTCCAGAAGTGGTGAATGCTCCAACACTGGAAGTTTTTAAAAAGAGACTGGACAGCCACTTGTCTGAAATGGTATAGGGTTTCCTGCCTGAGCAGGGGGTTGGACTAGATGACCTCCAAGGTCCCTTCCAACTACTTCTTCTTCTTCTTCTTCTTCTTCTTCTTCTTCTTCTTCTTCTTCTTCTTCTTCTTCTTCTTCTTCTTCTTCTTCTTCTTCTTCTTCTTCTTCTTCTTATTATTATTATTATTATTATTATTATTATTATTATTATTATTATTATTATGTCAGCTTTCACATCGCTAGATTTCACCCAAATGGCTTCAGACATTGTACTAGGTACTGCAATTTTCCCTTAAAGATTCTAGAGTCAAGAATACGTTTCACTTCATAATGGGTCTGACCCACTACTATGAGGGGTCCAGGTGCTTTCTTAGGGCGAGGTCTCTCTGTGCAGAATGATTTCCAGAGCTTGGGGCAGGAACTTAGCAGGATAGGCTGTAGGCTTACTTTTTCAGAGGTTTTACCAGTGTATAAGGAGCCAAATGGAAAAAGGCCGGCTTATAGCAGAATTTAACATGTGGCTAAAGGAGTGGCGTAAAGGGGAAGGCTTTGGATATATATTATTCACGATGTCTGCAGCTGGTCCAGTGAAAAAATGTACAAAAGAGATGGTTTGCATCCATCCGAAAAAGGGACTTGGCAATAAATTCACAGATTTTCTGGACAAATATTTAAACTAAACAACGAGGACAGTGAGTTAATTGATACGGAACATTTCTGTCCCCGGCAATCTAAAAATTATAGGGTTATCAGTGCATGTAACATAGGGTGTGTGTGTGTGTGGACAAGAATATCAACCTAGCTGTCAAGCAAAATCAAGCTTTCAATAGTGAGTGCCACACCAGGTGCATTAATCAAACGGGGTGGTAAGAAAATGGGGGAACTCAGGTGCCACACAGGTTATGTAGAAAGTAAACACAGGGTCAGTCATGAAGGACTCAGATGTCTGTACACCAACGCACAGAGTATGAGCAATAAACAGGGTGAACTAGAATTTCAGGTAAATGAGGGCAGATATGATATTGTTGCCATTACGGAAACGTGGAACACACAGCTAGAGGGATTTAAATTATTTAAAAGAACCAAACCAAATAAAAGGGGAGGTGGAGTTGCTCTCTCTATAAGAAATAGCTACATCTCTACAGAATTAGAGCACAACAATGATGAAAACTGTAAACTTGAAAGCATTTGGGTCAATATAAGAGGGGGGAAAATGACATTGCCATGGGTGTATACTATAGGCCACCCACCCAAACAGAGGAAATAGATGAGCTTTTTGCCAATCAGTTAACTAAGGTGTGTAGGAAGCGCATCACAATAGTAATGGGGGACTTTAATTACCCCGATATCAACTGGGAGACAAACTCTGCACCAAGTGGAAGATCAAACAGATTCCTAACAAACCTAGCAGACAACTTTGTCTCCCAAAGAGTAGAGAAGGGAACTCGGGGATTAGCCATATTGGATTTAATTCTCACTAAGAGATGAAATGATAGAAGGTGTTGAAGCCACAGGAAACTTGGGGGGGGGGAGTGATCATACGATATTGGCATTCAACATTATGCAAGCACAAGCAATAGAACAGAGTCAACCTAGAGTCTTGGACTTTAAAAGAGGTAATTTCAATAAAATTAGAGAGACCTTGAGAAGAATTCCATGGATGAGAATCCTCAAGGGGAAAACAACTCAAGAAGCTTGGGAAATTTTGAAAAGTGAGATAATAAAAGCCCAGTCTAGCACAAAACCAACGAAAAAGAAAACAACAGCTCTCAAAAGAAACCAGCATGGCTGCATAAAGAACTCTGATAAATTGAAAGCTAAAAAGGACAAGTATTAGAAGTGGAAAGAGGGGCACATAACTAAGGCAGAATATCAGCAAATAGCCCGTGCCTGCAAAGATGAAGTGAGGGAAGCTAAGGCTCAAAATGAACTAAGGCTTGCGACCAAAGTCAGAAATAACAAAAAAAAGCTTCTTTCAACATATAAAAAAACAAGAAAAAAGTTAAGGAAATGATTGATCCATTCGTGGGGGAAAGCGGCAAGAAGGTGACAAGCAACAGGGAGAGAGCCGAACTATTTAACTCGTTTTTTGCATCCGTCTTTACACAAAGGGGAAAAACAGCCCAACCTATCAAAAACAGTACCGTAAAAAACAGATTAGAAACAGAAATAAGACAGTATCTTTTCTTTTTTTTCTTTTGTTTTTCGATATGAGAACTAGAAAAATGTGTGGGATGATTAACAAAAAGGAAACGTTTTAGGTATTTAAATGTAGTTGATTTTAAGAAAATTCCAATGGATAAGTAAAAACGGGAAAAATGTTTTGAATAGAGTTGCAACATTAGACAATTGGATTTATTAAATGAAACATTTAAAGATTAAACATAGGTTTAATTATGGGTAAAAAGAACAGAAAGAATTTGGAAACAAGTGTATACTATTCAAGAGGGATACGTATTTTAAGTAGTATATTATTTTCTTTTTTTCCTTTTTTATTTTTTAAGATATGAAAATAGATTTAAATACTTTAAGGTAATCAATTCTGGGAAAATTTTAACCAGTAGAAAAGTTTGGAACATTGTAGGGAAAATAAATTTAAATAAGGATTGTAAACAGGATTTGTGACGAGGCAACCAAGGTGACCGGATAGGAAAGAAGCACGATATTGATGAGATTATTATTGGCAGAAATTTTAGAAAAATCTTTATATTTAATTGTTACTTATCAAATTAATAAGAATAAAGAGAATATTATAGAAAGTAGAGAAAATCAAGCAAAGTTATTCTGCGGATTTTGGAATATAGAAACTAATCGTTAGTGATTATTTTGTAAATATAAACCCCGACAACACGCTGTTTACCCAATATCAAGATGTTTATATTAAAAAATCAATAATATATATATTATTTTAAAAAAGGGGCACAATATCTTGTTTTGGTAGAATCTGTTCCACGTGGTTGGATTTTTTCTTTCTTGTCTGGATTGCTCATGAGAAATTACCTCTCAGTTTGAGCACCCCAGGAGAGAACCTCTCTCTCTTTTGCTTATCTAACAATAATTTGGCAGTGGGAAAAAGGTCTCTGCCCCTCAGCAGAAACAACGCGGGCAGCTGACCCTTGACAGAGGGACGTTGCCACACAAAAAAAGGAAAAAAGGACCCCAAAGCAGAATGGCAACACAAAGGGAATCAAAATGGAGGCTGGCCAAGAGCTGCCTCAGCTAGCTTAGTGGAGCTTCCACATCAAGAGGCAGTCTACAGCCAAAGAGCCGTGCCCTCTGTGCCCAAAGATGGGAAAGGGGCAGATTTGGGGATTTGTGGGTCCCTTCCCAGAGACTTTGGGCTGGCCTCGGGGTGTGCAGAAAAGGCGGGGAGGGGGATCTGTGGGGGACCCCAGAGGAGGCCTGTCCTCTCCTGGAGGATTCCACCGGCTTGGTGATGTCATCCGGACAGTTCAACTGACGCTCATCTGCCTCAAAATGGCTCCCGGGCTGTAAGTGGGGCTGCTGGGCTCTGGGGAACGTTTCCCGTTTTCTGGCCACTTTCCCCGAGGATTGGGACACTCCGCAGAGGAGGGGGGGCAGCCACGAACGGAAGGGAAGCGCTGCCTGCGGGAGTGGAAATCTCTCCGTTCTGGGGTGGGAGGCCAAAGCTCTCCAAGGGAAAAGCGGAAAGTCCGGTCGCCTGGTGGAAAAAGGATCTTTGGGATGATCCTCCTAGGAAAGGGGAACGGGGGGGGGGAGGAGGAGGCAAAGGGGTTATAATTTTATCTCATTGGGGCTAAAAGCTTCGGCTGAGCCCTTCCAGCAGGTTTAAGCCAGGTTGAAAGGGAGGGGCTGGTTTCTGGAATCAGAGGGATGGTGGGAAGGAGGCTTTCATTGCGTTCCTTTTTTTTCCTCTCTCTTCTAGGCGTTTCTTCTTCTTCTTCCCCTTTTTCTTCCCCAAAAAGATGGCAAAGGTCTCCCCGATGCCTCCAGCCCGCAATGTCACCCCAAAGCCTAAAAGGCAAAAGGTGACCTTCACTATCACCATAGAAATGGTGAAGAGAGAGCCATATAGTAAGTGGAGACTTTGGGTCGGGCTCCTCCGGGCCCACTCAGCACCCCCCCTCTGCAGCTCCTGCTGGGGTACCTGGGAGCGTCTCTCATGGACGCCCAAAGGGAGCTGGATTTCCAAATGGCCCCCGCAGAGAGAGCAGGAGTTGCCCGAGGCCTGGGTGAGAATCTCTCCCCGGCCAGGAGGATCCACCAGCTCCGTGAACCGGAAGGAGCTTCCGGATAGATGGAGTGGGGTCTCGAGGGGAAGAGCGGTGCAGAGGAGGCCCTGATTTGCGGGGGGTCTTCATCTGGGGGAGGCCTAAAAGTTTGCTCAGCACCTTCCTCTCCCTTTCCCAGGGTGCCCCATGAAGAAGAGGAGGGAGAAGAGGAGGAGGGGGCAGCCCTTCTTCATCAGAACGGAGAAGGTAAGTAGCAACCTGGAAAGGCCAAACTGTGGACCCCCCCCCTCATATAGTCCCCCTCTTGGGGAAAAAGGGCAGGGGACCCTTTCGATCCACTGGGTGGTGGATCGGGGGATCCCTGGACCAGGTGCGAATCCTCGTCTCGGTGGGCCAAAGGGAAGGCGGGGGGGGGGGTTGACTCTGCAAGACCCTTTGGCCACAGCAAGCTGGAGCTCTCTCTTCTGTGTCTCTCTTCCAGCTGCCTCATCCCCAGATCCTCAACCTGGAGAAAGAGGAAGAGGATGACCATATAAACGAAGGTAAGTTTCTTACTGATAAAGTAATCGATGGAGATCCTTGTGGCGGGTCATTGTGTCGATAGGCATAGGCTTCCCTTCCTTCTTCCCTTCCTTCGTCTCACTTCCCCTCTCCCCCATGCAGGAGACCTCATTTTAGAGGACATATAGCTTCCTCCCCACCACCTTCTCCACCGTCCCCCAAAGCGCCTGAAGGCCGGACGAGAAGCAACAGACGGGAACCGATCAAGGAGAGAAGCAACCCGGAACTGAGGAGGAATTTCCTGACAGTGAGAATTATTAACCAGTGGAACTACCTGCCTTCAGAGGTTGTGGCTGCTCCAACACTGGAGGTCTTTAACAGGAGACTGGACAGCCACTTGTCTGAAATGGGATAGGGTTTCCTGCCTGACCAGGGGGTTGGACTAGATGACCTCCAAGGTCCCTTCCTCTATTATTATCATTATCATTATTATTATTATTATTATTATTATTATTATTATTATTATTATTATTATTATCATTATCATTATTATTATCATTACTATAGCATGGATTTAGAGGACTTCCACTCAGACTCAAGAAAAGTCCCTGTGTTTCTAACACCATCCGTTAATGAGGTTAGCCAAGATGGCGGCAGCGTTGGAAGCAGAATCAGATCCACGGGGAAAGAAGTAACCAAACCCAGTGGGAAGGTACTAGGAGAGAAGAAGGGGGAAGGGAGGAAAAAGAAGGAGAAAGCTAGATAGGGAAGAGAGAAAGGATAAAGGAAAAGGGGGAATTGGGGCCAGGAGGAAAAAGCCAGCAAGCCAGAGCGCAGTTAAGGAATGGCTGCAGGTGGAGTCTGAGGCAGCCGGCAGCAGAGAAGGAGGGGGCCAGCTCAGGAGCTCAGCTAAGCAGATCAATGCTGGGAAGGAAAAAGAAAGAGCAGTGAGCCGGCAGCTGAATAGCAGACCAGGAGGGAGACTGTGGGAAGCAAAGAACCGCCAAGATCGCACGTTTTAAGGGTTGGCCATCTGACTCTTCCCTCTGCAAGAGGAATTAACGGTTCAAAGGGATGCTCTGCACGAAACACCATCCAGGCTGAGGGAGGCCCAGCTGCACCCGGGAGGATGAGCCAAGAGACCGGAGGCCCGTGGAAGAGGAACCGGAGCGCCCCAACCCCGTCCCACAGAGCGGCCATGCAGGATCATAAAGGGGAGGACGTTGGAGGACCGGAAAGGCCCGGCTGGCCAGCGACCCAGCCCGGCCCAACGAAGCAGAGACTAGTATGGCAAACCGGGCAATGCATCATGCCGGCAGCTTCAGCGGTGGAGAGGAGGCAGCCGGGGGCAGTGCAGAGCAAACAACAAACTCATGGAACAGGTGACATACTGTTGTGGTATGCAGCACATGTTCCATGTATGTTCTTATGCCCAAAGAACATACAATCTACACATGCATTAGATCTGAACTACTACAAGGAAAAGTAAGGAACTTAGAGGCAACCCCAGCCAAACCCCAACGTACGAAAAAAAGCTCTACCAAAACCCAACCAAACAATGAACAAATAACTGACCCTACTGATAAACTCCTGCAGGAAGACAAATGGAGGTGTGTCACACAAAGAAGGAAACACAACACTGAAAGACAGAAGCAGCGGCCAACTAATAATCCCCTTCTGCTCAATCCAACCCATTAAAACTGAGCAATCGATGTCGCCCCTTAGATGGAAACGCTCAGACCCACAACCTGCCCTTCAAAGAAAACATGCAGACACCTAGCAAAGAAACAAGTTCAAATATCCCTAAAAAACTCACTTCAAATGTCCCTAATAATATCACATCCACAAACACACCTGAGATAAACAGAAAAGCGCCCCAGACTGCAGCCCCCCCAAAAGGAAGGCGAGTTTTGTTAATAGGAGATTCTATCCTCAAAGGAACAGAAAAATCCGTCTGCAGACCAGACACACAATCCAGGGTTTGTATGTTGTCTCCCTGGAGCAAAAATCAAAGATGTGGCTGAGAACCTACCCAAAATAACACAGATCCTTTCCTCTTCCTCCACATTGGGAGGAGTGACACAGCAAAGCACCTGAGTACGATAGTCAGAAATTATAAGCAACTAGCAATAAAGCTAAGAAGCCAGGAGCAGAAGTAGCGTTCTCATCAGTACTCGTCTCACCTGAGAAGAAGTGATGGAGGGAGTTGAAGTGGCTGTAATCTTGGGCGAAAGTGACCATGTCGTACCGGAATTTAATATAATGCAAACAGCAGCAAGAGAAAACAATGCAACCAGTGTCTTAAACTTCAAAAGAGCTGACTTTAACAAACTCAGAGATAACTTAGGCAAGATCCCATGGATGAAAATCCTAAAGGGTAAAACAACTCAAGAAGCGTGATAAACTCTGAAAAATGCAATCATTAAAGCCCAGACCAGCACAATACTACTTGTTAGGAATTGTTGTGCAGAGGTCTCCTTGTGCTAGCAAACGAGTTGCACAGACAAGGAAGGGTACTGAGAGCAGTAAGAGTCACACAGTAACCACAAGAGTACACTGAGTTGTGAAAACAGAAAGTATTTTACTTTTGAGGTGGTGTAAAAACAAAAATGCACGGTCGAAAAGAAAAAACAGTCCAGGTCATACACAATAGTAACAGTCCAAGGAGTATTCCAAATACAAAATCTTCTTACCGGTCCAGAGGTCATATACAGAGTTCAGGTTTATCACAGTAGTAAACCAACAGTACAGCAAAACAGTAATAGTAGAGAGAGCAGTGAATTCAGAGAGAAAGAAGCTACGTTCCTAGCTAGCTCTTATGGCCATGAGAAGACTTACACACCCATTGGCCAATTAACATCTTAAACTCACAGCATCATGGTTTATATTTTCAACCCAATTACGAAGGCTATCACCGTATGCCTAACACCACTGAAAAAGGAAAAACAAGAAATTCAAGACGGTACCAGCATGGCTGCACAAAGGTCTCTCTGACAAACTGAAGGACAAGAAGGACAAATACAAAAAACGGAAAGAGGGGCGCATTACTAAGGACGATTATGAGCAGACAGCCAGAACATGCAAAGTCGGGAAAGCAAAGGTCCCTTCCAGCTCTACTCTATTCTACTCCCAATGAAAGGCAACACACATTGAGAGGAGAAAATAATTCTAGAAATAAAGCACTGGCTAAAACTTTGGTTTCCTGGATCATGGACTGCATTTCCTACGGGAAGGACTCTTGCCAAGGGAGGGGTTGCACCTCACGAAAACAGGCAAAAATGTACTTGGAAATAGACTGGCCCAACTCATCAGGAGGGCTTTAAACTAAGACTGAGGGGGAAGGGGGACCAATCTCTAGAACCTCTTGAACCCAAAACCAATCATAAATCCTAAGAAAAGAAATCAAACAATGAGGTAGGGAGTGATGAGAAGCATAGCGACGCACAGGCAGAAAAGTATCTACCGAAATGCACGTGATCAAAGGTAAAATCTCTCCAGAATGTATATGGGTCAATATAAAAGAGGGAAAAAAGGGATGTTTCCATACTTGTGTATTACAGGCCACCCAACCAATCTGAAGAAATAGATGAACTCTTTCCCAACCAATTAACTAATATATGTAGGAAGCATACCACAATAGTAATGGAAAACTTCGACTATCCAGATACCAACCGGGAGACAAACTCTGCAGCGAGCAGGAGATGAAAGAGATTCCTAACCAACCTAGCCGACAACATTGTCATCCAAAAGGTGGAGTAGGGAACGAGACGCAAAGCTATACTGGACGTAATTCTTACTAATAGAGAAGAAGTGATAAAGGGAGTTGAAGTGGCTGTAATCTTGGGCGAAAGTGACCACCTCATGTTGGAATTTAATATACTGCAAACACTAGCAATAAAAAAAACAATCCAACCAGGGTCTTAAATTTCAAAAGAGCTGAGTTTAACAAACTCAGAGAGAACCTAGGAAAGATCCCATGGATGAAAATCCTAAAGAGGGAAAACAACTCAAGAAGCGTGATAAACTCTGAAAAATGCGATCATTAAAGCCCAGACCAGCACAATACCACTGAAAAAGAAAAACAAGAAATTCAAAAAGAAACCAGCATGGCTGCACAAAGACCTCTCTGACAAACTGAAAGACAAAAAGGACAAATGCAAAGAACGGAAAAAGGGGCACATAACTAAGGCCGATTATGAGCAGACAGCCAGAACATGCAAAGTCACGAAGGCAAAGGCTCAGAACGAACAAAGACTTGCAACAGAAATCAAGGATAATTTAAAAAAAAGTTTCATCCAATACATTAACAACAAGAAAGAAGTCAACGAAACTCTAGGTCCACTGAAGAGAGAAGATAGCAAGGAAATAACAGGCAGCAGAGAGAAAGCAGAGCTGATTAACTCATACTTTGCATCAGTCTTCACACAAAGGAAACTATAGCCCAACATATAAAAAGAACATTGCAAAAGAGAAACTAGAAACACAAATTAAGATAAGCAAGAAAGTGGTAAGAGAACACCTGTCCAACCTTGACGAATATAAATCACCTGGACCCGACAGATTACATCCCAGAGTTCTGAAGAATCTGACAGATGTTATCTCAGAACCGTTGCAACACATCTTTGACAAATCCTGGAGCAGCAGAGAAGTACCTGAGGATTGGAAAAGGGCTGAAGTCCCTATCTTTAAGAAAGGGGGGAAAAACAGACCAATCAGGCTAACATCAATACCTGGGAAGATCCTGGAAAAGATAATAATAATAATAAAAAAGATCTACAAAGAGCTAAAAGCAAACAAAGTCATAACCAGCAGCCAGCACAGGTTTCTTAAAAACAGATCATGCCAAACCAATCTTATTCCATTCTTCGATCAAGTGACTAAACTAGTAGACCAGCAAAATCCTGTGGACATAATATACTTGGACTTCAGTAAGTCATTTGATAAGGTAGACCACATCCTACTCCTTGATAAACTAAGAAAAGGTGGGATAGACAACCTCACGACCAGATGGATCTGTGGCTGGCTAACAAACCGTACTCAACGAGTAGCCCTCAACGGCACTACATCCACATGGAGAGAAGGAAGCAATGGGGCAGCACAAGGCTCCGTCTTAGGCCCACGACTCTTCAATATCTTCATAGGTGACTGAGATGAGGGAATTGAAGGGGAACTCATCAAATGTGCAGATGACACCAAACTAGCAGGAGGAGCCAACACCCCAGAAGACAAACACAGGATCCAGAAAGTTATTGACCAACTTGAACAATGGGCCCTATCCAACAAAATGAGTTTCAATGTGGAGAAAAGCAAAGTCTTATATTTAGGCAGGAAAAACCAAAGTACAAATACAGATTGGAGGAGACCTGGCTCAGAAACAGCCACTGTGAGAAGGATCTTGGAGTCCTAGTGGACCATCACTTGACTATGAGCCAGCCGTGTGCAGCAGCGACCAAAAAAGCTAACAAAATCCTGGGTTGTATGAACAGAGGCATAGAATCAAGATCACGAGAAGTACTATTTGCACTTTATAAAGTCCTAGTAAGACCACACCTGGAATACTGCAGCCAGTTTTGGTCACCATAACACAAAAAAGATGTTGAGAGTTTGGGAAAAAATCAAAGAAGAGCAACTAAGATGATCAGGGGCTTGGAGATCAAAACATACGAAGAATGGCTACAGGATTTGTGTCTGGCTAGTCTAAGGAACCCCTTCATGGATTACTGCCTTGTCGTGGCGAAGGGGCTTGCATAATTCAATGAAGCTATGAGCTATGCCGTGCAGGGCCACCCAAGACGGAAAGGTCATAGCAGAGAGTTCTGACAAAACGTGATCCACTGGAGAAGGAAATGGCAACCCACTCCAGTATCTTTGCCATGAAAACCCTATGGACAGTACCAAAAGGCAAAACGATATGACGCTGGAAGATGAGCCCCTCAGGTCGGAAGGCGTCCAATATGCTACTGGGGAAGAGCAGAGGGCTAGTACTAGTAGCGCCAGAAAGAATGAAGCGACTGGGCCAAAGCCGAAAGGACGCTCAGCTGTGGATGTGTCTGGTGGTGAAAGGAAAGTCCGATGCTGTAAAGATTTTTTCTCCATAGGAACCTGGAATGTAAGATCCATGAAGCAAGGCAAGCTGGACGTGGTCAAACAAGAGATGACAAGACTAAACATCGACATCTTAGATGTCCTTATCGTCATGGTTGCATTTGCTCTGTTCTACTCTTCTGACCTTCAAATACGGCCTGTTGGGACAGCAGTGAACGTGGCGCCTGGTTTCTCCGACTGCTGCTGTCTGGAGCATCTCTCCCCAGGCTGGAAGAAGGGTTAAAGACCGTGCGAATCCACGGACTCCACTGATGGGTGGCCTAGGAGATTTGATGGGTCAGTGTCAAACCTTCCAGCCAGCGTTTTCTTCCATCTATGGGTCATTTGCATCTCCCCAGTTACATGCTCCCCATTTAAGGCAAATACAAGATAAAGAAGACAGACGTTCAGCTAAAAGGACTCTATTGACAGAATCTTGCATGTCTGAAAGTACAAACGTCCCACTGTTGTTTTTAACTACAGATCTAATATGGCGGCTGCTTCCTCAGTCTCTTTCTCTGACTGTTACGTAGACGGGCGACTCCTCCTGCTCCTGTCTGACACCTCCCATTGCCCCCAGATTGTTGGGGGCAATAAGCTGACTTTGTAATAATGCCGCTGGGGTGTGTGTGAAAGCCCTAATAAGCAGGCATATACATAGAATGAAGGCTACTGCTAAGCTTGTAAGCCGCCCTGAGTCTTCGGAGAAGGGCGGGATATAAATGGAATTAAAATAAAAAATAAAAAAATAATTTAGAAGAAAAGATGAAAAAGTGGAGGAGAAAGTGGGGGGGAAGAAAAGCATTGTGTTCCAACTTCTTTTGGAGCAGTACAATGATGTATTGACCTACAATCTTGATTTTTCGTTTCAAATAATAATAATAGTAGTAGTAGTAAAATGATGATGATGATGATGATGATGATGATAATAATAATAATAATAATAATAATAATAATAATAATAATAATAATAATAATAATAATAATAATAATAATAATAATAATAATAATAATACCTTGATGTGGTTGTGGTGATTGCGTACTCTGAGGAAGGTGAGAGCTATGCCAGAGGCTCAACTATACTGGGCCGGTCTCATCAGAGGAGTGAAAAAGTGTCTCTCCCATAAAAAATACGGAGAGACGTAAATTGCGCAAAGCCACACCAGCTCGGATGTCGCCCAGGTTAACAAGGTCCACTCTAGATATTGGAGTTCCTGGATATCTGGTGAAAAATGGGCCAGAGCAGGGATCTCCAACCCCCGGTCCGTGGACAGAGCCAGTCCGCGGCCTGCCAGCAACCGGTCCGCACAAACAAACAAAGCCCCATCGGAGGGATGCAGGCAGCAGAGAAAACCACGCACTCTCCGGTCTGCGGAAAAACCTCTCTCCACGGATCTTGTCCCTGGTGTCCCAAAGGTTGGGGGCCTCTGGGCTACAGGACTGTTGGCTGAACAACCAGGGCCAGCAGCTGCAGAACCACTGGAAGAAAAGGTGGATAATCAAGTGCCTAGAAATAACAGTAGAAACAGCAGAAAATGTGTGCAAAGATCGATGGCAGAATGGAAGACACAGTTGCAGGTCAATGGTGAGAGACTGGGAGAGGTTAATATCAAGAGAGAACTATTTCGATATTTCACCTGCCACATAGCATCCTGGACTTAACAATTGTCGATAAGAAAGACGAAAATGTCTGGATAGTGGATGTGGCAGCGCCTGGAGATGGCAGAATAGAGGAGAAAGAACAGGAGAAGATCACAAAATACAAAGACCTACAAATAGAAATAGAACGACTGTGGCAAAGGCAAGCAAAGGTGGCACCAGCGGTCATAGGCCCCTTGGATGCACCACTTGGACACCATTGGCACTGGCAAATTCGCCATTAGTCAATTGCAAATGGCGGCCTCACTGGGAACAGCTTCCATCCTGCGACGAGATCTGTAACACCACCGAACATCCACATCGGCCCATCTGTTCTGACTCGGCTCCTGAACGCAACAGACGCACCAATAAATCTCCAACATGCTTTTTGTTCAGGAACGCCAGCAGTTTCACCCAGCCGGATGTTAAAGTCTTTAGCTGCCTCCAAAATATACAGAGTTAATCTCCGTCTCTCACTATGCTTGCAACCAAAATTCTTCAGGCAGGCTGGCTCTCTTCCAATAAAAGATGCACAGTCCCGCTCAGAAAGCGCTCCGACTCCCAGCGCCACAGGATCCGAGGAAACTCCGGCAAGTTTCCTAAAGAAGAGTCAGGAGTTCCAACTAAAACTGGCTGACCGGCAGAGAGATGGACAGTTGTCTGTCACGCGTATTTCTCTCCTTCCCCTGCCTTTTATCCACAGCCGAGGGTGGGACTCTGTTGACAGCGGTGGCTCTTCCGCCCCAAAGACCGGCCCATAGCCTCTCGCCCTTCTCCTCTCCTCAGCCTCCGCAGCGCCCGCACATCATCACTGGCCCCGTGTGATTCTCCGCTCCTGAATCACTTGCCTCCAGGCATGGAGGTCTCAGCCTTATCCTCTGGGGCTGGCAGATGGACCAGGCTCCCCGTCTGTCCCTGGCTATGACAGATACATTCCTTCTTCTCCATCAGAGCTTTCAGATGGCCCTGACGCTGGGACCGGCCCCCACTCCTGTCCTTCCTCCTCTGAGTCGGCCGTGGAGTCCTCTGGCGGATGACAGGTGATGATCCATAATAATAATAATAGAGTTGGAAGGGACCTTGGAGGTTTTCTAGTCCAGGGCTTTTCAACCTGTGGTACGCCTACCATTGGTGGTACCTCGGCACCTGGCAGGTGGTACGCTTACGATGGGTTGACAAGCAGTGTAAAAAAACCGTATTTTTTTAAAAAGGTAAAAGTGTAGCGTGGGGATGAGCTGAAGCGGTGGCAATGCAGCACAGGCCTGTGGGAGAGTCAGCTGGAGCTGCGGTGTTCCCGGGGCTCTGCCGAGCACGCAGGATCCGCACCAGGCTCCAGCTGACTGGCACTTCCCGAGGCTGCATACAACCTGGAGAAAAGAATCAGTTGCAGCTACACCGAAGACAAAAAGAGGAGGATGGGGAGAGAGGAGAGGAGGCAGGGCAGCACCTGCTGGAAACTCCCACCCCTCCCACCCCACTCAGCTACCTCCTTCGAAGCCTTCCGGATGCTGGTGGCCCTGCCAGCATAGGTCTGCCTGCTTCATCCTGCAAAGCCATCTCTGTGGCGTCAAACAAGCCATGCCACCCGCTAGGCGACTGGTGGGACTCAAATATTGGCATATCCCAAAGTGGATCAATCTGAACAGGTTGAAAAACCCTGTTCTAGTTCAACCTCGTTCTCAGGCAGGAAACCTTATACCATTTCAGACAAATGGCTGTCCAGTCTCTTCTTAAAACCCTCCAGTGTTGGAGCACTCAGAACTTCTGGAGTCAGGTTGTTCCACTGGTTAGTTGTTCTAACTGTCAGGAAGTTTCTCCTTAGTTCTAGGTTGCTTCTCTCCTTGACTAGTTTCCATCCGTTGCTTCTTGTCCTGCCTTCACGTGCTTTGGAGAATTGGTTGACCCTCCTCTTCCTTCCGTAAACCCCATATCGCCCCTGGTCCTTCCCCAACTGCATTTTGTTCCTTACGTTTGTTATACATGGTTGTTTTTCTTATCGTTGTTATATTTGTTAGAGAAATAGGATTTGTTATCTATATTTGTTATATATGTTTGTTATAATTATTTGAGAAATAGGATTTGTTATATATGTTATATTTGTTATATACGTTTGTTATAATTGTTTGAGAAATAGGATTTGTTATATATGTTTGTCATATTTGTGTGTTCTGTTCTCTTGTTAATATTGAAATAAAAAATTTTGAAATATTTCTCCCGCCCCTCTTTTGTCACAGAGCACACAACCTATTCACATCTTGGTCCTCTTGGCATTTGTGGTGAAAAAATGTGCAGGGGCCCCTTTTGGAGTGTTACTAGGGGGTGGAAACCACCCCAACCTCTTTTCCCCAGAAAGGGTCTTCCACGGATCACCTATTTCCACCGTCACCACAGCGGAGGAAGGTCTCGTGTCCTCCAGTTGTGGGTCTGTTACGCAACCCAGCCTGAAGCAGGGGCAATCTCTGCCTCAAGGGAAGAGGCCCCAGACAGCCTCCATTCGGAGATCAATGGCGTCTCCTCTGAAGAAACGGCTTCTTTCGCAGGCCGGGCCTTGTGAGAAGGCCGTGATGCTCCGTCTGGCATTGGGCTCATCTAGGGGGGGGCTCTCTGCCATTCCCAAGCCGGTATTTGGGGAAAGATACCCTTGCGCGGGAACTAGGTTGCACGTGCGAAACCATTCCCCACCTTGCTGCTTCTGCTGCTGGTTCATGGGGCTAGAAAGGTTGAGGACTGCTGGAATAGGGAATCATGCTGGCTGTGGAATTCTGGGAGTTGTAGTCCATGTGTCTTCAAGTGGCCAAGACTGAGACACTCTGGAATGGAATGGAATGGAATGGAATGGAATGGAATGGAATGGAAAGGAAAGGAAAGGAAAGGAAAGGAAAGGAAAGGAAAGGAAAGGAAAGGAAAGGAAAGGAAAGGAAAGGAAAGGAAAGGAAAGGAAAGGAAAGGGAAGGGATGGGATGGAATGGAATGGAAAGGAAAGGAATAGAATAGAATAGAATAGAATAGAATAGAATAGAATAGAATAGAATAGAATGGAATGGAATGGAATGGAATGGAATGGAATGGAATGGAATGGAATAGAATAGAATAGAATAGAATAGAATAGAATAGAATAGAGTTGGAAGGGACCTTGGAGGTCATCTAGTCCAACCCCTTGCTCAATCAGGAGAACCTATATCGTCTCAGACAGGTGGATGTCCAGCCTCTTCTTAAAAACTTCCAGGATTGGAGCATTCACCACTTCTGTTGTTCCACTGGTTAATTGTTCTCACTGTCAGGAAGTTTCTCCTTAGTTCTAGGTTGCTTCTCTCCTTGGTTAGTTTCCATCTGTTGCTTCTTGTCCTGCCTTTGGGCGCTTTGGAGAATAGCTTGACCCCCTCTTCTTTGGGGCAGCCCCTGAGATACTGGAAGACTGCTATCCTGTCCCCCCTGGTCCTTCTCTTCCTTAAACTAGACAGAAGGTATATAGATAAGTAGGTAGGTAGGTAGGTAGGTAGGTGGATAGATAGATAGATAGATAGATAGATAGATAGATAGATAGATAGATAGATAGATAGATAGATAGATAGATAGATAGATAGATAGATAGATAACTAGGTAGGTAGGTAGATAGGTAGGTAGGTAAGTCAGAAGGTATATAGATAAGTAGGTAGGTAGGTAGGTAGATTGATAGATGGATAGATAGATAGATAGGTAGATGGATGGATGGATGGATAGATAGATAGATAGATAGATAGATGATAGATAGATAGATAGATAGATAGATAGATAGATAGATAGACAGACAGACAGACAGACAGACAGACAGACAGACAGGAAAGTAGGTAGGTAGGTAGACAGAGAGAGAGACAGACAGATAATTTCCAGGCTTACCGAATCGCCAAAGTGGTTCATGCCAAGCCAGTAGGTGTGTCTCCCCAGGTCAGCCTGCTTGTTATGCTCGTCAATCATCCTCAGATTGTCCTCCCACACGGCTCTGCGGAAGGATTCCTCCTCCTGCTGGGAAGCCAAAAACCGGCAAGATCCCTTAGTCCCCTCTGCCGAAAGAAGTGGCACCTGCCAGATCCAGAAGTGACCTCCTTCCTCTTGCACAAAAGGTTTCTCAGACTAGAACTCAGTCGCCCAGCAATCGGCCAGACAAATCCCTCCCATCTTTCATTTGGTGTGCATTTTAGTATTTTTCCTGAGAAAAAATTGTCTGAAGACAGATAAGAGAAAGTCGCTTCCTAAACGTGGCTGTTTTCAGCTGAAATCAAGGTGTAGAAATGGAACACTTGAACAGGTTAGAATTATTGAATTAAAACATAAACATCTCATCTGAAGCACCAGAATGAAGGAGAAACTTCCTGACGGTTAGAACAATTAAGCAATGGAACGACTTGCCACCAGAAGTTGTGAGCGCTCCGTCACTGGAGGTCTTTAAGAAGAGACTGGACGGCCAATTTGTCTGAAATGGTATAAGGTCTCCTGCCTGAGCAGGGGGCTGGACTAGAAGACCTCCAGTGTCCCTTCCAGCTCTATTCGGATCGATTGATTTGTGTTCGAGTGGAGCAAACTCACCAGGGCGTATTCTTTACCGTGAGTGGCCTTCCAATCTCTCCATGTCCCTTCCAGGCTGGGATCCGAAGCTGTGGACAAGGCCCTCACGAAGACCAGCCAGATCAGAGCCGTCACCGAGACGGACAGCATTGCCTTTCTCTAGGAGAAGGAAGAGAAGAGAATTGAAGAACTTCAGGCAGCAGGTTCAACGCAGTAGCTTGCTAGGAGTTACAACCCAGTTACATCTGGTTGTCTACAGGTTCCAACCCCTGATTTACAGTGCTAAAAAAAAAAAGATAAAAATTAATCAATTGCTGTTAATTAAATGCACAGATCAAACGAGGACGTGAAGTTGAAAGCAGGGGGTCTTCAAACGCGGCCCTTTCATGACTTGTGGACTTCAACTTCCAGAATTCCTCAGCCTGGCGTGCTTGGCTGAGGAATTCTGGGAGTTGAAGTCCACAAGTCATCAAAGGGCCGCGTTTGAAGACCCCCTGCTTTAAAGTAAGGAACCTCACCTCAAGCAGGTTTTTTTTAACCGAAGACCAAGAGGCAATTGTTGAGCAAAAACTGCTAATGTAAGCTAATATAAATCTGCCAATTCCCGCTGCCTGTAATTGACATTTATAAGGAAATAACGTATCTCTAGAGATCTTTGGAAAGCAATGGGGTGGGTTTTTTTTGTCCATTTCAGTAAGATAATATTCTATAAAGCAAAATAGCTGCTCCTCTGATTGGTATCTCCTATTTCTGGAAAACTCACCGGCTTTCTGTGGTTGCAACCGTTTTCGTGTCCCATGAAGATAAATTTCTTGCTTGATTTCTATCTAGCTTCTCTGCCTATCTTGCTCCTTCCAAGAAAGACCTTCTTCTCCACCCTGCTTCTTCTCCCGGCACGAGATTCAAAGACAACTGCAGTTATTACTAATTGTGTGTGTGTGTGTGGGGGGGGGAATATGTGAATTGTGGGTCCATCTTTATTTGTGCAAACGCCACACTGACTCCTGCAACCTCTAGAACTGTTCATTAATGCTCATGCCAAAATGGTTATAATTTGATATTTATTTCACAGAGGTGGCTTCTACATGCAAGTTTCAGCAGGCCTAAGATAGGTAGTCCCTGGCTTAAGGCCAGAGTTGAGCCCAACAGTGAGGTTCCTAAGTGAGAAATTTGTTCAGTGAGTTTCCCCCCCCCCATTTTACCATCTTTGCTAAGAGAATCCCTGCAGTTGCTAAATGAGTAACATGGTTGTTAAGCGAATCTGGTTTCCTCCCATTGACTTTGCTTGTCAGAAGATCGCAAAAGGGGAATCATGTGCCCCCCCGGGACGCTGCGCCCCGTCGTAAATATGAACCAGTTGCCAATCACATGAATTTTGATCATGTGACACCCCGGCCCCAGGACACGGCAACCACCATAAATGTGAGCCAGATGTCAAGCATCCAAATGTAAATCATGTGCCCGTGGGGAGGCTGAAACGGTCATAAGTGTGAAAAACGGTCATAACTGGCTTCTTTCAGTGCTGTTGCAACTTTGGACGGTCACTGTTGTAAGTTGAGGATTAACTGCGAAGGTTTGGCAAAAAAAACACCTCTGAACTGTCATCCATTCTTGAATTTTATTTTCATGAAAAGGTGCTTTTTGATCCAGACTTTTGTCTAATAGATTTTATTTTTTTATTTTATTTTATTTTTTATTACATTTATATCCCGCCCTTCTCCGAAGACTCAGGGCGGCTTACAAGCTTAGCAGTAGCCTTCATTCTATGTATATGCCTGCTTATTAGGGCTTTCACACACACACCAAGCGGCATTATTACAAAGTCAGCTTAATTGCCCCCAACAATCTGGGTCCTCATTTTACCTACCTGGGAAGGATGGAAGGCTGAGTCGACCTTGAGCCTGGTAGGACTCAAACCTGCACTAATTGCAGGCAGCTGGTGTTACTTTAGGAGGCATTAGCCCACTGCTCCACCAAGGCTCACCAAGATTTTGAACTTAGTTGGATGGCAAAATATATCTGCATCCAGTTTTGGTCACCACCATGTGAAAAAGATGTTGAGGCTCCAGAAAGAGTGCAGAGAAGAGCAACAAAGATGATCGGGGGACTGGAGGCTAAAACATAGAGGGAACGGTTGCTGGAACTGGGAATGTCTAATGAAGAGAAGGACCAGGGGGGGACATGATAGCCATGTGCCAATATTTGAGGGTCTGCCCCAAAGAAGAGGCAGTCAAGCTGTTCTCCAAAGCAGCTGAAGGCAAGACAAGAAGCAAGGGATGGAAACTAATCAAGGAGAGAAGCAACCTGGAATTAAGGAGGAATTTCCTGACAGTCAGAACAATTAACCAGTGGAACAACCTGTCTCCAGAAGCTCTGAATGCTCCAACATTGGAAGCTTTTAAGAAGAGACCATTTGTTTGAAATGGTGTAGGGTTTCCTGCCTGAGCAGTGGGGCTGGACTAGAAGACCTCTAAGGTCCCTTCCAACTCCGTGAGTTTTAATATTCTAAAATCCGGAGACATTTCCTTTTTGGCTTAGCTTAGACTGGAGGATAAAACGAACGGTTGCATGAACCGGATGTGTCTAGTTTAACAAAGAGAAGAACTAGGGGTGACGTGATAGCAGCCTTTCAATATTTGAGGGGCCGTCACAAAGAAGAGGGGGGGGGGTTGTCAACCTGTTCTCCAAAGCATCTGAGGGCAGGACAAGGAGTAACGGATGTAAACTGATTAAAAAGAGAAGAGAACCAAACTAGAAGCAAGAAGAAATCTCTCGTCTCTCAGTGAGAACAATCCACCAGTAGAAGGCCTTGCCCCCAGTGCTTATGGATGCTCCATCTCTGGAGGTTTGTAAGAAGAGATTGGAGAGCCGTTTGTCTGGCTCGGTAGAGGATCTCCTGCTTGAGCAAGGGGTTGGGCTAGATGACCTCCAAGGTCCCTTTCAAATGTGTTGTACCGTGACCGCTCCTCTAAGCTTTTGATTCCTGTATTTTTTGCTGTCAGTATGTATACTTTAAAAGGGACGCGGTGGCTCAGTGGGTTAAGACGCTGAGCTTGTCGATCAGAAGGTCGGCAGTTTGGCGGGTCGAATCCCGAGTGCCGCGTAGCAGAGCGAGCGCCTGTTACTCGTCCCAGCTTCTGCCAACCTAGCAGTTCGAAAGCACGTAAAAATGCAAGTAGAAAAATAGGGACCACTACGGTGGGAAGGTAACAGCGTTCCGTGCGCCTTTGGCATCTAGTCATGCCGGCCACATGACCACGGAGACATCCTCGGACAAACGCTGGCTCTTCGGCTTTGAAACGGAGATGAGCACCGGCCCCTAGAGTCGGAAACGACTAGCACGCACGTGCGGGGGAACCTTTACCTTTACCTTATGTATATGTCAGGACCCACCTCAATCCACATCTTAGGAAATAAGAACTCTTGGATGCAAGTTTAGTCCAAAAAGGAAAATGTTTACTAGGATGGAATCGATTGTGGGAATACAAGATGGAATCTAACAAAGTTACATTTCAATCCTATATAAAACATTCCCATTTCAGCCCCTCCCCTCATCCATTTGGTCAGGCTCTCATCAGTTGCTAGGTGTCAAGTCCTTCCATGGGAAAGGGAACTCTCCTTGGTTTTATGGTTATTGCTTTCCTTTTCAGTTGTAAATGAAGATACAATCCAGACCTGTCTGTCCCCCTCCCTCCCCCAGTTAAAACATCCCCTGTTGTTTGAAAATCGCTTTAGTAACCATCCTCTCCCCCCCCCTCGGAGAGATGGCAGAATCCCTAGAAATAGCACGTTGTTCTACCTATACAATTATGAAATGTGATATAAATGGATTCTGACATTCGGCTCTCCTTTCAGAAAAAAGATGAGTCCATCTGTGGGGAAAGAAAACATATAAATGTTAGCCTGGTTTGTTTGGATATTCTGTATGAAACCTCTTAAGCAACTTAGGTGCTTTAACATGGAGTTTGTTAACCCACTCATTTTCTGAGGAGGGGAGGTGTTTCCATGCCACTAAATATTGTATCGTTCCATGGTGTTTTCTGGAATCTAAGATTTCTTTCACTTCAAAATGTTGTTCTCCTTCCACCATGATGGGGGGGTGGTGGTGGTGGGATTTTTGCTCGTAGTGGTGATTGTTGTTCTCTCTTTAATAGACTGCAGTGGAAGGTTGGGTGTATTCGTCTAAGATTTTTGGGTAGTTCTAATTCAACTGTTACTGGGTTTATGATTCTTTTAATTGGAAAGGGTCCAATATATTTTGGTCCTAGTTTTTTACAGGGTTGGAGTGATTTCAGGTATTTTGTGGATAAATATACCATCTCTCCTACCCTAAATGGTGTGGGATCGGTTCTTTTTTTCTCTGCCTGTGTCTTGTATGCTTTTCTGGCATCTTCCAACGCTTTCCTAACGATTGGCCATGTATTTTGTAATTGAGCAATCCATTCCTTCAGATCAGGGATAACCGGTTCTTTTGGGGTTAGTTCTGGTATTGGGTTGAAACTCTGGCCTGTAGCTACTTGAAAAGGAGTGTAACCTGTGCTTGAGTGGACTGCATTATTATATGCTACTTCTGCAAAAGGCAGTAGGTCCGTCCAGTCGGACTGCTGAAAATTAATATAGCATCTCAGATATTGTTCAAGTATATTATTAAGTCTTTCAGAAGCTCCGTCTGTCTGAGGATGGTGACTAGATGACAGTCCTTGGGTGGTTCCTAAGAGGGATAAAAATTCTTTCCAAAATGCAGACGTAAATTGCACCCCTCTGTCAGATATGATGCGTTGTGGTACCCCGTGCAATCTGTAAATATGCTGTACAAAAAGTTTTGCTAATGCTTTTGCAGTCGGGATTTTTTGGCAAGGTATGAAATGTACTTGCTTAGAGAACAGATCTGTGACAGTCCAGACTACGGTGTTTCCATTACTTTCTGGCAGTTCTACGATAAAATCCATGGCTATGTCTTTCCATGGGGCTGAGGGGTTTGCCACCGGTTGTAACAGACCTGGCGGTTTCCCTTGCAGTCTTTTGGCCATCGCGCAAATTTGACAGATACCCACATAGCTTTCTATGTCCTTTTTCATAGATGGCCACCAAAATTGCCTTTTAGTTAAGTGTAAGGTTTTTACAAAGCCAAAGTGTCCTGCTGATTTTGTATCATGGCACAGTTGCATGAAATTGATTCTCTGTGTGGCAGGTATATATAGCTTCTCCCCCACCCACGGCAGTCCATCTTTAATTGTGCACACATGTCTATTTTTCTGGAACCATTCATCACTTTCCAAAGATTTCCTGAATTCTATTCCAGTTTGGCTATCTACCTTCGGCTTCATTTTTTCTTGTGCCCTGGTGGTGACTGGTGCTGCCAGTTGTTGTTCCGGTACAAGTGGTTTAAAGTCAGTAACTCTTGTGCTGTTATATTGGGGCATGCGGGATAATGCATCTGCAAGGAAGTTCTTTCCCCCCGGTAAGTGTTTGAGAGTGAAATTGAATCGGTGAAAATGTTGGGACCAGCGGGCTTGCTTAGGAGTGAGCTTCCTGGGCGTTTTTAGTGCTTCCAAATTTTTGTGGTCTGTCCAGACCTGGAAAGGTATTTTATTTCCTTGTAAAAATTGGCGCCATGTTAGTAATGCCCACCTCAATGAGACCCTCGGAGAGATGGCAGAATCCCCAGAAATAGCACGTTGTTCTACCTATACAATTATGAAATGTGATATAAATGGATTCTGACAGTATACTTTGAAGAGATCTGCTTATTGGCTTTGAGATCAATAATATCCTAGCCGCATTATCACAGCAACAAAAATCCTTGGAAAAGGAAGGTTGTCAATCGTATATTAAACTGAAAGTCAGTAAACTGGTCACACCAAATTCATGGTTCCTAGAAGCTGTGGCATGCTGGGGCCATGGCAGAAACGGCTGCAATTACGTGTTGTTTTTCCCCCCTGCTAAACAAGGGACACTGTGCTTACAGCCTTGAAGGACTCTTGCTGAAAAATCACTGACAATACTTAATTTTGGGATACATTAGTCCAAAGAAGACTTGAGGGACTTTTTAGAAGATGCTCAGGAAGAATTTCTTTGCTTAGAAAAGGAAAAAAAATATATTTATATACTACATAACATTGTTAGGCACCAGACCTGCCATCTTTCTAGTTTTATTCCTTCAACTATTTTTTCTCTCTTTTATGGCTGAACAGCAAACAGCTTCTTCAACGTGAGACTTAAGGAAAGAAAGGGAGGAATCAGCTGGTGTCTATTGGAAAATATTCCTTTTCTTTCGATAAGTTTTATCTAATGTTTTATCATTCTTTTTCAATAGTTGTATCGATCAGGTGGATTCTATTTTTCTCGAATAATGATGGATACAATTTTCCATGGCCTTTAATTTTTATTGACACGTTACTCCTCACATCAGCAGGCTTACTGAACATAAAAATAAAATAAAATAAACAGTACAGAGGACATCCCTCGCAATCATGGCGAACCTGCACTTTTATTTATTTATTTATTTATATTTATATTTATTTATTTATTTAGATTTATATGCCGCCCTTTCCCGAAGGACTCAGGGCGGTTTACAGGGTATTTAAAAGAGAACCAATGCAAAAGTTAAAACAAATTAAAAAAGATTAAATGAAACCCTGAGAAAAATAAAACCCAGTTAAAATTAAAAATTAAAAAATTCTCAGCCTGGGCCAGAGAGCTGTAAGTTGTGACAGTCATAAAGTGGGTCACTTGGGGGAGTTATTAAGCGAACACCGTAGTCGTTAAGCGAACACCACAGCAATTAGGCAACCCCATTCTTTGCTATGGGGCTTTTTTTTTGCTAGAAATGGGAAGGAAATCCCAGATTGTGCAAAAGCGTAAATTGGGGTCACGTGACTGTGAAGCGGTAGAAATGGCTGAAAATATCGTCCGGGTGCCAAGGCCCAAAATGCGGTCACGTGACCACAGAGGGTGGTGGTGGGGGACACTGGAACTTTGAAAGTAATATAATAATATAATAATAATATATATAAAGTTGGAAGGGACCTTGGAGGTCATCTAGTCCAACCCCCTGCTCAGGCAGGAAACCCTGTACCATTTCAGGCAAAGTGGGTCCTAGGAAGGTTTTTTGGGTGGGGGGATGTTCCATTGAAACCTCAAGCCGCCTTAAGGGCTCCTTGCACAGAATATTGGATTTCCTGTCACGGAAATCGCTGAGGAGTTGGTTACGTTTCTCCCTCCCCTTCATTTCAGGCAGTCCTGTTCTACGGACGACAAGAAAAGAGAAAAATGTCGTGTATTTTGTCGTGCTTGAACTTTGGTGGCCAGGGGGAAAAGGAGGGGGTCTTCATCGAAAGAGAGAGAATGGTGGGACCTCCGCCGTGAGGTGAACCGAAAGGAAACAGTCAGGAAAACCACCGTAATTTATTTATTTATTTATTTGTTTGTTTGTTTGTTTGTTTGTTTGTTTGTTTGTTTGTTTGTTTGTTTATTTGTTTGTTTGTTTGTTTATTTATTTATTTATTTATTTATTTATTTATTTATTTATTTTATTTTATTTTATTTTATTTTTCTACCGCCCTTCTCCCGAAGGACTCAGGGCGGTGAACAGGGCAATACATATTAAAAAACAAAATACAAAAATTAAAAACGATTAAACAAAATACCCATAAATAAGTTAAAACACATTACATATTAAAACAGGTTAAAAACAAATTAATAAAACCCAACCCCATCCCATCAGACCAGGCCAGCTTGTTCAAAAAGGAAGGTTTTAATGAACATGAGTCTCCCTCAAGGGAGGGACTTAACAGAGCTTCCCTACCAAGGGGCAGTCTACCTTGGGAGATCTAGGCCTCTTGGCTGACAAGAAAAGTCTGATTCTTTGGCTTTCTGGAAAGAGCAGGAGGGTCCCTCAGCCCTGGAACTGGTCTAGAAGAGGATCCTGTGATTTGGGGCGCAGCGTCATTAAGGGGCGCAATATTTTGTTTTGGTGGAATCTCTTCCACGTGGTTGGATTTTTTTCTTTCTTCTCTGGATTGCTTATGAGAAATTACCTCTCAGTTTATTTATTTATTTATTTATTTGATTTATATACCACCCTTCTCCCGAAGGACTCAGGGCGGTGTACAGGGCAATAAAAATAAGAATACAGGATACAAGATTTAAAATTAAATGATTCTGTTTGAGCACCCCAGGAGAGAACCTCTCTCTCTTTTGCTTATCTAACAATAATTTGGCAGTGGGAAAAAGGTCTCTGCCCCTCAGCAGAAACAACGCGGGCAGCTGACCCTTGACAGAGGGACGTTGCCACACAAAAAAAGGAAAAAAAGGACCCCAAAGCAGAATGGCAACACAAAGGGAATCAAAATGGAGGCTGGCCAAGAGCTGCCTCAGCTAGCTTAGTGGAGCTTCCACATCAAGAGGCAGTCTACAGCCAAAGAGCCGTGCCCTCTGTGCCCAAAGATGGGAAAGGGGCAGATTTGGGGATTTGTGGGTCCCTTCCCAGAGACTTTGGGCTGGCCTCGGGGTGTGCAGAAAAGGCGGGGAGGGGGATCTGTGGGGGACCCCAGAGGAGGCCTGTCCTCTCCTGGAGGATTCCACCGGCTTGGTGATGTCATCCGGACAGTTCAACTGACGCTCATCTGCCTCAAAATGGCTCCCGGGCTGTAAGTGGGGCTGCTGGGCTCTGGGGAACCTTCCCCGTTTTCTGGCCACTTTCCCCGAGGATTGGGACACTCCGCAGAGGAGGGGGGGCAGCCACGAACGGAAGGGAAGCGCTGCCTGCGGGAGTGGAAATCTCTCCGTTCTGGGGTGGGAGGCCAAAGCTCTCCAAGGGAAAAGCGGAAAGTCCGGTCGCCTGGTGGAAAAAGGAAAAAGGAATCAGAGGGATGGTGGGAAGGAGGCTTTCATTGCGTTCCTTTTTTTCCCTCTCTCTTCTAGGCGTTTCTTCTTCTTCTTCTTCCCCTTTTTCTTCCCCAAAAAGACGGCAAAGGTCTCCCCGATGCCTCCAGCCCGCAATGTCACCCCAAAGCCTAAAAGGCAAAAGGTGACCTTCACTATCACCATAAAAATGGTGAAGAGAGAGCCATATAGTAAGTGGAGACTTTGGGTCGGGCTCCTCCGGGCCCACTCAGCACCCCCCCTCTGCAGCTCCTGCTGGGGTACCTGGGAGCGTCTCTCATGGACGCCCAAAGGGAGCTGGATTTCCAAATGGCCCCCGCAGAGAGAGCAGGAGTTGCCCGAGGCCTGGGTGAGAATCTCTCCCCGGCCAGGAGGATCCACCAGCTCCGTGAACCGGAAGGAGCTTCCGGATAGATGGGGTGGGGTCTCGAGGGGAAGAGCGGTGCAGAGGAGGCCCTGATTTGGGGGGGGGTCTTCATCTGGGGGAGGCCTAAAAGTTTGCTCAGCACCTTCCTCTCCCTTTCCCAGGGTGCCCCATGAAGAAGAGGAGGGAGAAGAGGAGGAGGGGGCAGCCCTTCTTCATCAGAACGGAGAAGGTAAGTAGCAACCTGGAAAGGCCAAACTGTGGACCCCCCCCCTCATATAGTCCCCCTCTTGGGGAAAAAGGGCAGGGGACCCTTTCGATCCACTGGGTGGTGGATCGGGGGATCCCTGGACCAGGTGCGAATCCTCGTCTCGGTGGGCCAAAGGGAAGGCGGGGGGGTTTGACTCTGCAAGACCCTTTGGCCACAGCAAGCTGGAGCTCTCTCTTCTGTGTCTCTCTTCCAGCTGCCTCATCCCCAGATCCTCAACCTGGAGAAAGAGGAAGAGGATGACCATATAAACGAAGGTAAGTTTCTTACTGATAAAGTAATCGATGGAGATCCTTGTGGCGGGTCATTGTGTCGATAGGCATAGGCTTCCCTTCCTTCTTCCCTTCATTCGTCTCACTTCCCCTCTCCCCCATGCAGGAGACCTCATTTTAGAGGACATATAGCTTCCTCCCCACCACCTTCTCCACCGTCCCCCAAAGCGCCTGAAGGCCGGAGGAGAAGCAACGGACGGGAACCGATCAAGGAGAGAAGCAACCCGGAACTGAGGAGGAATTTCCTGACAGTGAGAATTATTAACCAGTGGAACTACCTGCCTTCAGAGGTTGTGGCTGCTCCAACACTGGAGGTCTTTAACAGGAGACTGGACAGCCACTTGTCTGAAATGGGATAGGGTTTCCTGCCTGACCAGGGGGTTGGACTAGATGACCTCCAAGGTCCCTTCCTCTATATTATTATTATTATTATTATTATTATTATTATTATTATTATTATTATTATTATTATTATTATTATTATCATTATCATTATTATCATTATTATCATTATTATCATTATTATTATCATTACTATAGCGTGGATTTAAAGGACTTCCACTCGGACCCAAGAAAAGTCCCTGTGTTTCTAACGCCATCCGTTAATGAGGTTAGCCAAGATGGCGGCAGCGTTGGAAGCAGAATCAGATCCACGGGGAAAGAAGTAACCAAACCCAGTGGGAAGGTACTAGGAGAGAAGAAGGGGGAAGGGAGGAAAAAGAAGCAGAAAGCTAGATAGGGAAGAGAGAAAGGATAAAGGAAAAGGGGAAATTGGGGCCAGGAGGAAAAGGCCAGCAAGCCGGAGCGCAGTGAAGGAATGGCTGCAGGTGGAGTCTGAGGCAGCCGGCAGCAGAGAAGGAGGGGGCCAGCTCAGGAGCTCAGCTAAGCAGATCAATGCTGGGAAGGAAAAAGAAAGAGCAGCGAGCTGGCAGCTGAATAGCAGACCAGGAGGGAGACTGTGGGAAGCAAAGAACCGCCAAGATCGCACGTTTTAAGGGTTGGCCATCTGACTCTTCCCTCTGCAAGAGGAATTAACGGTTCAAAGGGATGCTCTGCACGAAACACCATCCAGGCTGAGGGAGGCCCAGCTGCACCCGGGAGGATGAGCCAAGAGACCGGAGGCCCGTGGAAGAGGAACCGGAGCGCCCCAACCCCATCCAACAGAGTGGCCATGCAGGATCATAAAGGGGAGGACGTGGGAGGACCTGAAAGGCCCGGCTGGCCAGCGACCCAGCCCGGCCCAACGAAGCAGAGACTAGTATGGCAAACCGGGCAATGCATTATGCCGACAGCTTCAGCGGTGGAGAGGAGGCAGCCGGGGGCAGTGCAGAGCAAACAACAAACTCATGGAACAGGTGACATACTGTTGTGGTATGCAGCAGATGTTCCATGTATGTTCTTATGCCCAAAGAACATACAAACTACACATGCATTAGATCTGAACTACTACAAGGAAAAGTAAGGAACTTAGAGGCAACCCCAGCCAAACCCCAACGTACGAAAAAAAGCTCTACCAAAACCCAACCAAACAATGAACAAATAACTGACCCTATTGATAAACCCCTGCAGGAAGACAAATGGAGGTGTGCCACACAAAGAAGGAAACACAACACTGAAAGAAAGAAGCAGCGCACAACTAACAATCCCCTTCTGCTCAATCCAACCCATTAAAACTGAGCAATCGATGTCGCCCCTTAGATGGAAACGCTCAGACCCACAACCTGCCCTTCAAAGAAAACATGCAGACACCTAGCAAAGAAACAAGTTCAAATATCCCTAAAAAACTCACTTCAAATGTCCCTAATAATATCACATCCACAAACACACCTGAGATAAACAGAAAAGCGCCCCAGACTGCAGCCCCCCAAAAAGGAAGGCGAGTTTTGTTAATAGGAGATTCTACCCTCAAAGGAACAGAAAGATCCGTCTGCAGACCAGACACACAATCCAGGGTTTGTATGTTGTCTCCCTGGAGCAAAAATCAAAGATGTGGCTGAGAACCTACCCAAAATAACACAGATCCTTTCCTCTTCCTCCACATTGGGACGAGTGACACAGCAAAGCACCTGAGTACGATAGTGAGAAATTATAAACAACTAGCAATAAAGGAGAGTGCAAAACTTGGGTTGAAACTTAACATTAAGAAAACCAAGATCATGGCATCTGGCCCTCTCAATTCCTGGCAAATAGATGGGGAAGAAATGGAGGTAGTGACAGATTTTATTTTCCTGGGCTCCAAGATCACTGCAGATGGGGACTGTAGCCAAGAAATTAAAAGACGCTTGCTCCTCGGGAGGAAAGCCATGGCAAATCTAGACAGCACACTAAAAAGCAGAGACATCACCCTGTCAACAAAAGTGCGTATAGTCAAGGCTATGGTCTTTGCGTATAGTCAAGGCTATGGTCTTCCCAGTTGCAATGTATGGCAGTGAAAGTTGGACCGTAAGAAAGGCTGAGCGCAAAAGAATTGAGGCCTTTGAACTCTGGTGCTGGAGAAGACTCCTGCGAGTCCCTTGGACTGCAAGGCGATCAAACCGGTCAGTCCTAGAGGAGATCAATCCTGACTGCTCTTTAGAAGGCCAGATCCTGAAGTTGAAACTCAGATACTTTGGCCACCTAATGAGAAGGAATGACTCACTGGAGAAGAGCCTAATGCTGGGAAAGATCGAGGGCAATAGAAGAAGGGGACGACAGAGAATGAAGTGGCTGGATGGAGTCACTGAAGCAGTAGGCGTGAGCTTAAAGGGACTCCAGAAGATGGTAGACAGGAAGGCCTGGAGGAACGTTGTCCATGGGGTCGCGATGGGTTGGACACGACTTCACAGCTAACAACAACAACAATAACATAACAAGTCTAAGGAAAAGAAGAAATAGGGGAGACATGATAGCATCTGAGGGGCTGCCACAAAGCAGAGGGGGCCAGGTTGTTCACCAAAGCACCAGATGGAATGACGATAAACAACCGTTGGAAACTGACCAAAGAGAGAAGCAACTTGGAACTAAGGAGAATTTTCCTGACAGTGAAGATAATTAACCAGCTTGCCACCAGAAATTGTGGGTGCTCCATCACTGGAGATTTTAAAGAAGAGGCTGGACATTCACCTGTCTGAGACGATATAGGTTCTCCTGATTGAGCAGGGGGCTGGACTAGAAGACCTCCAAGGTCCCTTTCCAGCTCTATTCTATTCTATTCTTTAAAAACCACTGCAAAAAAACAAACTAGAAACAAACATTAAAATAAGCAAGAAAACAGTAAGAGAACACCCATCCGACCTTGACGAATATAAATCGCCGGGACCCGACAGATTACATCCCAGAGTTCTGAAGGAGCTGGCAGATCTTATTTAAGAACCATTGCACCATATCTTTCTCCCGAAGCACTGGGGAAGTACCAGAGGATTGGAAAATGGCTGATGTGGTCCCCATCTTCAAGAAAGGGGGGAAAAACGGACCCAGGAAACTACAGACCAATCAGTTTAACATCAATACCTGGGAAGTTCCTAGAAAAGATAATCAAAACACAGATTTGCAAACATCTAGTAGCAAATGGGGTGAGACCTGGCTTAAAAGCAGTAACTGTGAGAGGGACCTTGGAGTCCCAGTGGATGATAACTTTTACTATTAGCCAGCAGTGTGCAGCAGCTGCCAAAAAAGCTAACAAAATCCTGGGTTGTATAAACAGAGGCATAGAATCAAGTTCACGAGAAGTACTATCACCACTTTATGAAGCCATAGTAAGACCACACCTGGAATACTGCAGCCAATTTTGGTCACCGTATCACAAAAAAGATGTTGAGAGTTTGGAAAAAGTTCAGAGAAGAGCAACTAAGATGATCAGGGCCTTGGAGACTAAGAATGGCTGCAGGACTTGGGTTGGGCTACTCTAAAGACAAGAAGAAACAGGGGAGACATGATAGCAGTGTTCCAGTCATTGAGGGGCTGCCCCAAAGAAGAGGGGGTCACGTTATTCTCGAAAGCAGCAGAGGGCAGGACAAGAAACAATGGTTGGAAATTGATCAAGGAGAGAAGCAACCTGGAAATAACGAGAAACTTATCAACAGTGAGGAGAATTAACGAGTGGAACAGCTTGCCACCAGAAGTTGTGGGCGCTTTATCACTGGTGTTTTTTAAGAAGAAGGTGGACAGTCACTTGTCTGAGATGGTATAGGTCCTCCTGCTTGACCGGGGGCTGGACTAGAAGACCTCTAAGGTCCCGTCCATCTCTATCCGATTCTACTAGTAATTATTACACATAATGGTTGCATTTGCTCTGTTCTACTCTTCTGACCTTCAAATACGGCCTGTTGGGACAGCAGTGAATGTGGCACCTGGTTTCTCCGACTGTTGCCGTCTGGGGCATCTCTCCCCAGGCTGGAAGAAGGGTTAAAGACCGTGCGAATCCACGGACTCCACTGATGGGTGGCCTAGGAGATTTGATGGGTCACTGTCAAATCTTCCAGCCAGCGTTTTCTTCCATCTATGGGTCAGTTGCATCTCCCCAGTTACATGCTCCCCATTTAAGGCAAATACAAGATAAAGAAGACAGAGGTTCAGCTAAAAGGACTCTATTGACAGAATCTTGCATGTCTGAAAGTAGAAACTTCTCACTGTTGATTTAACTACAGATCTAATATGGCGGCTGCTTCCTCAGTCTCTTTCTCTGACTGTTACGTAGACGGGCGACTCCTCCTGCTCCTGTCTGACACCTCCCATTGCCCCCAGATTGTTGGGGGGCAATTAAGCTGACTTTGTAATAATGCCGCTGGGGTGTGTGTGAAAGCCCTAATAAGCAGGCATATACATAGAATGAAGGCTACTGCTAAGCTCGTAAGCCGCCCTGAGTCTTCGGAGAAGGGCGGGATATAAATGGAATTAAAATAAAAAATAAAAAAATAATTTAGAAGAAAAGATGAAAAAGTGGAGGAGAAAGGGGGGGGGAAGAAAAGCATTGTGTTCCAACTTCTTTTGGAGTAGTACAATGATATATTGACCTACAATCTTGATTTTTCGTTTCAAATAATAATAATAGTAGTAGTAGTAAAATGATGATGATGATGATGATGATGATGATGATGATAATAATAATAATAATAATAATAATAATAATAATAATAATAATAATAATAATAATAATAATAATAATAATAATAATAATACCTTGATGTGGTTGCGGGGATTGCGTACTCTGAGGAAGGTGAGAGCTATGCCAGAGGCTCAACTATACTGGGCCGGTCTCATCAGAGGAGTGAAAAAGTGTCTCTCCCATAAAAAATACGGAGAGACGTACCGTAAATTGCGCAAAGCCACACCAGCTCGGATGTCGCCCAGGTTAACAAGGTCCACCCTAGATATTGGAGTTCCTGGATATCTGGTGAAAAATGGGCCAGAGCAGGGATCTCCAACCCCCGGTCCGTGGACAGACCCAGTCCGCGGCCTGCCAGCAACCGGTCCGCACAAACAAACAAAGCCCCATCCGAGGGATGCAGGCAGCAGAGAAAACCACGCACTCTCCGGTCTGCGGAAAAACCTCTCTCCACGGATCTTGTCCCTGGTGTCCCAAAGGTTGGGGGCCTCTGGGCTACAGGACTGTTGGCTGAACAACCAGGGCCAGCAGCTGCAGAACCACTGGAAGAAAAGGTGGATAATCAAGTGCCTAGAAATAACAGGAGTCAGTAGAAACAGCAGAAAATGTGTGCAAAGATCGATGGCAGAATGGAAGACACAGTTGCAGGTCGATGGTGAGAGACTGGGAGAGGTTAATATCAAGAGAGAAATATTTTAATATTTCACCTGCCACATAGCATCCTGGACTTAACAATTGTCGATAAGAAAGACGAAAATGTCTGGATAGTGGACGTGGCAGTGCCTGGAGACGGCAGAATAGACGAGAAAGAACGGGAGAAGATCACAAAATACAAAGACCTACAAATAGCAATAGAACGACTGTGGCAAAGGCAAGCAAGGTTGGCACCAGCAGTCATAGGCTCCTTGGATGCACCACTTGGACACCATTGGCACTGGCAAATTCGCCATTAGTCAATTGCAAATGGCGGCCTTACTGGGAACAGCTTCCATCCTGCGACGATATCTGTAACACCACCAAACATCCACATCTGCCCATCTGTTCTGACTCGGCTCCTGAACGCAACAATAAATCTCCAACATGCTTTTTGTTCAGGAACGCCAGCAGTTTCACCCAGCCGGATGTTAAAGTCTTTAGCTGCCTCCAAAATATTCAGAGTTAATCTCCGTCTCTCACTACGCTTGCAACCAAAATCCTTCAGGCAAGTTGGCTCTCTTCCAATAAAAGATGCACAGTCCCGCTCAGAAAGCGCTCCGACTCCCAGCGCCACAGGATCCGAGGAAACTCCGGCAAGTTTCCTAAAGAAGAGTCAGGAGTTCCAACTAAAACTGGCTGACTGGCAGAGAGACGGATAGTTGTCTGTCACGCGTATTTCTCTCCTTCCCCTGCCTTTTATCCACAGCCGAGGGTGGGACTCTGTTGACAGCGGTGGCTCTTCCGCCCCAAAGACCGGCCCATAGCCTCTCGCCCTTCTCCTCTCCTCAGCCTCCGTGGCGCCCGCACATCATCACTGGCCCCGTGTGATCCTCCGCTCCTGAATCACTTGCCTCCAGGCATGGAGGTCTCAGCCTTATCCTCTGGGGCTGGCAGATGGACCAGGCTCCCCGTCTGTCCCTGGCTGCGACAGATGCATTCCTTCTTCTCCATCAGAGCTTTCAGATGGCCCTGACGCTGGGACCGGCCCCCACTCCTGTCCTTCCTCCTCTGAGTCGGCCGTGGAGTCCTCTGGTGGCCGACAGGTGATGATCCATAATAATAATAATAGAGTTGGAAGGGACCTTGGAGGTTTTCTAGTCCAGGGCTTTTCAACCTGTGGTACGCCTACCATTGGTGGTACCTCGGCACCTGGCAGGTGGTACGCTTACGATGGGTTGACAAGCAGTGTAAAAAAACCGTATTTTTTTAAAAAGGTAAAAGTGTAGCGTGGGGATGAGCTGAAGCGGTGGCAATTGAGCACAGGCCTGTGGGAGAGTCAGCTGGAGCTGAGGTGTTCCCGGGGCTCTGCCGAGCACGCGGGATCCGCACCAGGCTCCAGCTGACTGGCACTTCCCGAGGCTGTGTACAACCTGGAGAAAGGAGTCAGTTGCAGCTACACCGAAGACAAAAGGAGGAGGATGGGGAGAGAGGAGAGGAGGCAGGGCAGCACCTGCTGGAAACTCCTCCACCCCTCCCACCCCACTCAGCTACCTCCTTCGAAGCCTTCCGGATGCCAATGGCCCTGCCAGCATAGGTCTGCCTGCTTCATCCTGCAAAGCGCAGCTCACCCGGCGCATCTCTGTGGCGTCAAACAAGCCATGCCACCCGCTAGGCGACTGGTGGGACTCAAATATTGGCATATCCCAAAGTGGATCAATCTGAACAGGTTGAAAAACCCTGTTCTAGTTCAACCTCGTTCTCAGGCAGGAAACCTTATACCATTTCAGACAAATGGCTGTCCAGTCTCTTCTTAAAACCCTCCAGTGTTGGAGCACTCAGAACTTCTGGAGTCAGGTTGTTCCACTGGTTAGTTGTTCTAACTGTCAGGAAGTTTCTCCTTAGTTCTAGGTTGCTTCTCTCCTTGACTAGTTTCCATCCGTTGCTTCTTGTCCTGCCTTCACGTGCTTTGGAGAATTGGTTGACCCTCCTCTTCCTTCCGTAAACCCCATATCGCCCCTGGTCCTTCCCCAACTGCATTTTGTTCCTTACGTTTGTTATACATGGTTGTTTTTCTTATTGTTGTTATCGTTGTTATATTTGTTATATTTGTTAGAGAAATAGGATTTGTTATATATATTTGTTATCTATGTTTGTTATAGTTATTTGAGAAATAGGATTTGTTATATATGTTATATTTGTTATATACGTTTGTTATAGTTGTTTGAGAAATAGGATTTGTTATATATGTTTGTTATATTTGTGTGTTCTGTTCTCTTGTTAATATTGAAATAAAAATGTTTGAAATATTTCTCTCGCCCCTCTTTTGTCACAGAGCACACAACCTTTTCACATCTTGGTCCTCTTGGCATTTGTGGTGAAAAAATGTGCAGGTGCCCCTTTTGGAGTGTTACTAGGGGGTGGAAACCAACCCAACGTCTTTTCCCCAGAAAGTGTCTTCCACGGATCACCTATTTCCACCGTCACCACAGCGGAGAAAGGACTCGTGTCCTCCAGTTGTGGGTCTGTTATGCAACCCAGCCTGAAGCAGGGGCAATCTCTGCCTCAAGGGAAGAGGCCCCAGACAGCCTCCATTCGGAGATCAATGGTGTCTCCTCTGAAGAAACGGCTTCTTTCGCAGGCCGGGCCTTGTGAGAAGGCCGTGGATGCTCCGTCTGGCGTTGGGCTCGTCTAGGGGGGGGGGCTCTGCCATTCCCAAGCCGGTATTTGGGGAAAGTTACCCTGGATTTGGCCAAAATCATCATTTCATTGTGTAGAGCAGGGGTGTCCATGCTTGGGAACTTTAAGACTTGGGGACTGGCGAATTCTGGGAGTTGCAGTTGAGAAGCCTTAAAGTTGCCAACTTTGAAGGGCCCCCCAACCTCCATGGGGAATTCTGGGAGTTGGAGTCCACTAGTTGCCAAGTTTGGAGTCCTCATGATCTAGATGGGGAATTCTGGCAGTTGGAGACCAAAAGATTCAAATTAGCCCAAGTTTGGAGACCAACCCCCCCCCCCCATGGTGGGATTCAAATACCTGAACGACCAGTTCTCATCTTTGATGCAGGCTGGCGAATTCTGGGAAATGCAGTCGACAAGCCTTACAGCTGCTATGTTTGAAGACTCCTGATGTAGATGGCTGGCTAGGCATTCTGGGATTTGTTGTCCACAGGTCTTAAAGTTGCTGAGTTTGGAGACCTCTGCTATAGAGTCTTCCAGAACTTCATTTATAGGGTATGAAGATTTGCTGTGACCTTACATTTTCCATTAAACCCAACATCTACAAGGTTCAGGGATCTAACTGTGAGGCGGATCTAGGAGTCCTGGTGGACAACCACTTAAAAATGAGGTGGGAAAAGGTCATCTTCAACTTACAACCTCGACTGAGCCCAAATTTCTGTCGGTAAGCGAGACAGACATTAAGTGAGTTTTGCCCCATCTTATGACCTTCATTGAGGACAGGAAGGCCTGGAGGAACGTGACGGTCGGAAACGACTTCACAACTAACAACGACAAAGGGCCTTCATTGCCAGAGCTCTCAGTGAATCACTGCAGGTGTTAACTTAGTAACACGGTTGTTAAGTGAATCTGGCTTCCCCACTGACTTTACTTGTCAGAAGGAAGCACCGTGTGGTCAGCCAACCCAGAGACTTGCTGCGATCACTGGCAGCTCAATAGACAAAAAACTTCTTTCTTAAAGCAGTCTCCATTTTGTTTATTCCCGGCTTGGACTGGACCCTGATGAAGATTTTTCTTTCAACAGAATGTTATACCTTTAAACGCTTACATGCTTTTTAACAGCCTAGAAGCCTTCAACATTCTGAATTCCCTCAGGAAACGTGCCGGCATTTATACTACCGTGGTGCCCATTCAACTCACAACACATCGTAAAGCAATTCAAGTGCCAGGCTAGATAGCATTGCATAAAAGGATTTATTGGTTTTAGCATATATGGATAGACTGTATGTATTTCTGGCTCTCCAGAAGCTCTCGGTGCCGCAGTTAGCTTTTTTTTTGGTCCTGCTTCTCAAATGGTCCACTTGGCTGGTTACGCAATGGGGTAGGAAGCGCTGTTGCTGATGCCGCATTGATTGGATCCTTGTTCCAAGAGCATGTATCCATTGTCCCCCCAATGGCGAGACCAACTGCGGAGGGAAGCATGCAAGAGATTCATTTCAAAACCATGTAGGGCAGGGCCTGTTGGGAACCGGGCCACGCAAGCGGCAGGTGAGCACATGAAAAATTTATGTGCGCATGCGCGGGAACTAGGTTGCACGTGCGAAACCATTCCCCACCTTGCTGCTTCTGCTGCTGGTTCATGGGGCTAGAAAGGTTGAGGACTGCTGGAATAGGGAATCATGCTGGCTGTGGAATTCTGGGAGTTGTAGTCCATGGAATGGAATGGAAAGGAAAGGAAAGGAAAGGAAAGGAAAGGAAAGGAAAGGAAAGGAAAGGAAAGGAAAGGAAAGGAAAGGAAAGGAAAGGAAAGGAAAGGAAAGGAAAGGAAAGGGATGGGATGGAATGGAATGGAATGGAATGGAAAGGAAAGGAAAGGAAAGGAATAGAATAGAATAGAATAGAATAGAATAGAATAGAATAGAATAGAATAGAATAGAATAGAATAGAATAGAATAGAATAGAATAGAATAGAATAGAATAGAATAGAATAGAATAGAATAGAATAGAATAGAATAGAATAGAATGGAATAGAATAGAGTTGGAAGGGACCTTGGAGGTCATCTAGTCCAACCCCTTGCTCAGGTAGGAAACCCTATACCACTTCAGACAAATGGCTGTCCAGTCTCTTCTTAAAAACTTCCAGGATTGGAGCATTCACCACTTCTGTTGTTCCACTGGTTAATTGTTCTCACTGTCAGGAAGTTTCTCCTTAGTTCTAGGTTGCTTCTCTCCTTGGTTAGTTTCCATCTGTTGCTTCTTGTCCTGCCTTCGGGCGCTTTGGAGAATAGCTTGACCCCCTCTTCTTTGGGGCAGCCCCTGAGATACTGGAAGACTGCTATCCTGTCCCCCCTGGTCCTTCTCTTCCTTAAACTAGACAGAAGGTATATAGATAAGTAGGTAGATAGGTAGGTAGGTAGGTGGATAGATAGATAGATAGATAGATAGATAGATAGATAGATAGATAGATAGATAGATAGATAGATAGATAGATAGATAGATAGATAGATAGATAGATAGATAGATAGATAGATAGATAGATAACTAGGTAGGAAGGTAGATAGGTAGGTAGGTAAGTCAGAAGGTATATAGATAAGTAGGTAGGTAGGTAGGTAGATTGATAGATGGATAGATAGATAGATAGGTAGATGGATGGATGGATGGATAGATAGATAGATAGATAGATAGATAGATAGATAGATGATAGATAGATAGATAGATAGATAGATAGATAGATAGATAGATAGATAGATAGACAGACAGACAGACAGACAGACAGACAGACAGACAGACAGACAGACAGACAGGAAAGTAGGTAGGTAGGTAGACAGAGAGAGAGACAGACAGATAATTTCCAGGCTTACCGAATCGCCAAAGTGGTTCATGCCAAGCCAGTAGGTGTGTCTCCCCAGGTCAGCCTGCTTGTTATGCTCGTCAATCATCCTCAGATTGTCCTCCCACACGGCTCTGCGGAAGGATTCCTCCTCCTGCTGGGAAGCCAAAAACCGGCAAGATCCCTTAGTCCCCTCTGCCGAAAGAAGTGGCACCTGCCAGATCCAGAAGTGACCTCCTTCCTCTTGCACAAAAGGTTTCTCAGACTAGAACTCAGTCGCCCAGCAATCGGCCAGACAAATCCCTCCCATCTTTCATTTGGTGTGCATTTTAGTATTTTTCCTGAGAAAAAATTGTCTGAAGACAGATAAGAGAAAGTCGCTTCCTAAACGTGGCTGTTTTCAGCTGAAATCAAGGTGTAGAAATGGAACACTTGAACAGGTTAGAATTATTGAATTAAAACATAAACATCTCATCTGAAGCACCAGAATGAAGGAGAAACTTCCTGACGGTTAGAACAATTAAGCAATGGAACGACTTGCCACCAGAAGTTGTGAGCGCTCCGTCACTGGAGGTCTTTAAGAAGAGACTGGACGGCCAATTTGTCTGAAATGGTATAAGGTCTCCTGCCTGAGCAGGGGGCTGGACTAGAAGACCTCCAGTGTCCCTTCCAGCTCTATTCGGATCGATTGATTTGTGTTCGAGTGGAGCAAACTCACCAGGGCGTATTCTTTACCGTGAGTGGCCTTCCAATCTCTCCATGTCCCTTCCAGGCTGGGATCCGAAGCTGTGGACAAGGCCCTCACGAAGACCAGCCAGATCAGAGCCGTCACCGAGACGGACAGCATTGCCTTTCTCTAGGAGAAGGAAGAGAAGAGAATTGAAGAACTTCAGGCAGCAGGTTCAACGCAGTAGCTTGCTAGGAGTTACAACCCAGTTACATCTGGTTGTCTACAGGTTCCAACCCCTGATTTACAGTGCTAAAAAAAAAAAAAGATAAAAATTAATCAATTGCTGTTAATTAAATGCACAGATCAAACGAGGACGTGAAGTTGAAAGCAGGGGGTCTTCAAACGCGGCCCTTTCATGACTTGTGGACTTCAACTTCCAGAATTCCTCAGCCTGGCGTGCTTGGCTGAGGAATTCTGGGAGTTGAAGTCCACAAGTCATCAAAGGGCCGCGTTTGAAGACCCCCTGCTTTAAAGTAAGGAACCTCACCTCAAGCAGGTTTTTTTTAACCGAAGACCAAGAGGCAATTGTTGAGCAAAAACTGCTAATGTAAGCTAATATAAATCTGCCAATTCCCGCTGCCTGTAATTGACATTTATAAGGAAATAACGTATCTCTAGAGATCTTTGGAAAGCAATGGGGTGGGTTTTTTTTGTCCATTTCAGTAAGATAATATTCTATAAAGCAAAATAGCTGCTCCTCTGATTGGTATCTCCTATTTCTGGAAAACTCACCGGCTTTCTGTGGTTGCAACCGTTTTCGTGTCCCATGAAGATAAAAACTCACCGGCTTTCTGTGGTTGCAACCGTTTTCGTGTCCCATGAAGATAAATTTCTTGCTTGATTTCTATCTAGCTTCTCTGCCTATCTTGCTCCTTCCAAGAAAGACCTTCTTCTCCACCCTGCTTCTTCTCCCGGCACGAGATTCAAAGACAACTGCAGTTATTACTAATTGTGTGTGTGTGTGTGGGGGGGGGGAATATGTGAATTGTGGGTCCATCTTTATTTGTGCAAACGCCACACTGACTCCTGCAACCTCTAGAACTGTTCATTAATGCTCATGCCAAAATGGTTATAATTTGATATTTATTTCACAGAGGTGGCTTCTACATGCAAGTTTCAGCAGGCCTAAGATAGGTAGTCCCTGGCTTAAGGCCAGAGTTGAGCCCAACAGTGAGGTTCCTAAGTGAGAAATTTGTTCAGTGAGTTTCCCCCCCCCCCATTTTACCATCTTTGCTAAGAGAATCCCTGCAGTTGCTAAATGAGTAACATGGTTGTTAAGCGAATCTGGTTTCCTCCCATTGACTTTGCTTGTCAGAAGATCGCAAAAGGGGAATCATGTGCCCCCCCGGGACACTGCGCCCCGTCGTAAATATGAACCAGTTGCCAATCACATGAATTTTGATCATGTGACACCCCGGCCCCAGGACACGGCAACCACCATAAATGTGAGCCAGATGTCAAGCATCCAAATGTAAATCATGTGCCCGTGGGGAGGCTGAAACGGTCATAAGTGTGAAAAACGGTCATAACTGGCTTCTTTCAGTGCTGTTGCAACTTTGGACGGTCACTGTTGTAAGTTGAGGATTAACTGCGAAGGTTTGGCAAAAAAAACACCTCTGAACTGTCATCCATTCTTGAATTTTATTTTCATGAAAAGGTGCTTTTTGATCCAGACTTTTGTCTAATAGATTTTATTTTTTTATTTTATTTTATTTTTTATTACATTTATATCCCGCCCTTCTCCGAAGACTCAGGGCGGCTTACAAGCTTAGCAGTAGCCTTCATTCTATGTATATGCCTGCTTATTAGGGCTTTCACACACACACCAAGCGGCATTATTACAAAGTCAGCTTAATTGCCCCCAACAATCTGGGTCCTCATTTTACCTACCTGGGAAGGATGGAAGGCTGAGTCGACCTTGAGCCTGGTAGGACTCAAACCTGCACTAATTGCAGGCAGCTGGTGTTACTTTAGGAGGCATTAGCCCACTGCTCCACCAAGGCTCACCAAGATTTTGAACTTAGTTGGATGGCAAAATATATCTGCATCCAGTTTTGGTCACCACCATGTGAAAAAGATGTTGAGGCTCCAGAAAGAGTGCAGAGAAGAGCAACAAAGATGATCGGGGGACTGGAGGCTAAAACATAGAGGGAACGGTTGCTGGAACTGGGAATGTCTAATGAAGAGAAGGACCAGGGGGGGACATGATAGCCATGTGCCAATATTTGAGGGTCTGCCCCAAAGAAGAGGCAGTCAAGCTGTTCTCCAAAGCAGCTGAAGGCAAGACAAGAAGCAAGGGATGGAAACTAATCAAGGAGAGAAGCAACCTGGAATTAAGGAGGAATTTCCTGACAGTCAGAACAATTAACCAGTGGAACAACCTGTCTCCAGAAGCTCTGAATGCTCCAACATTGGAAGCTTTTAAGAAGAGACCATTTGTTTGAAATGGTGTAGGGTTTCCTGCCTGAGCAGTGGGGCTGGACTAGAAGACCTCTAAGGTCCCTTCCAACTCCGTGAGTTTTAATATTCTAAAATCCGGAGACATTTCCTTTTTGGCTTAGCTTAGACTGGAGGATAAAACGAACGGTTGCATGAACCGGATGTGTCTAGTTTAACAAAGAGAAGAACTAGGGGTGACGTGATAGCAGCCTTTCAATATTTGAGGGGCCGTCACAAAGAAGAGGGGGGGGGTTGTCAACCTGTTCTCCAAAGCATCTGAGGGCAGGACAAGGAGTAACGGATGTAAACTGATTAAAAAGAGAAGAGAACCAAACTAGAAGCAAGAAGAAATCTCTCGTCTCTCAGTGAGAACAATCCACCAGTAGAAGGCCTTGCCCCCAGTGCTTATGGATGCTCCATCTCTGGAGGTTTGTAAGAAGAGATTGGAGAGCCGTTTGTCTGGCTCGGTAGAGGATCTCCTGCTTGAGCAAGGGGTTGGGCTAGATGACCTCCAAGGTCCCTTTCAAATGTGTTGTACCGTGACCGCTCCTCTAAGCTTTTGATTCCTGTATTTTTTGCTGTCAGTATGTATACTTTAAAAGGGACGCGGTGGCTCAGTGGGTTAAGACGCTGAGCTTGTCGATCAGAAGGTCGGCAGTTTGGCGGGTCGAATCCCGAGTGCCGCGTAGCAGAGCGAGCGCCTGTTACTCGTCCCAGCTTCTGCCAACCTAGCAGTTCGAAAGCACGTAAAAATGCAAGTAGAAAAATAGGGACCACTACGGTGGGAAGGTAACAGCGTTCCGTGCGCCTTTGGCATCTAGTCATGCCGGCCACATGACCACGGAGACATCCTCGGACAAACGCTGGCTCTTCGGCTTTGAAACGGAGATGAGCACCGGCCCCTAGAGTCGGAAACGACTAGCACGCACGTGCGGGGGAACCTTTACCTTTACCTTATGTATATGTCAGGACCCACCTCAATCCACATCTTAGGAAATAAGAACTCTTGGATGCAAGTTTAGTCCAAAAAGGAAAATGTTTACTAGGATGGAATCGATTGTGGGAATACAAGATGGAATCTAACAAAGTTACATTTCAATCCTATATAAAACATTCCCATTTCAGCCCCTCCCCTCATCCATTTGGTCAGGCTCTCATCAGTTGCTAGGTGTCAAGTCCTTCCATGGGAAAGGGAACTCTCCTTGGTTTTATGGTTATTGCTTTCCTTTTCAGTTGTAAATGAAGATACAATCCAGACCTGTCTGTCCCCCTCCCTCCCCCAGTTAAAACATCTCCTGTTGTTTGAAAATCGCTTTAGTAACCATCCTCTCCCCCCCCCCCCCTCGGAGAGATGGCAGAATCCCTAGAAATAGCACGTTGTTCTACCTATACAATTATGAAATGTGATATAAATGGATTCTGACATTCGGCTCTCCTTTCAGAAAAAAGATGAGTCCATCTGTGGGGAAAGAAAACATATAAATGTTAGCCTGGTTTGTTTGGATATTCTGTATGAAACCTCTTAAGCAACTTAGGTGCTTTAACATGGAGTTTGTTAACCCACTCATTTTCTGAGGAGGGGAGGTGTTTCCATGCCACTAAATATTGTATCGTTCCATGGTGTTTTCTGGAATCTAAGATTTCTTTCACTTCAAAATGTTGTTCTCCTTCCACCATGATGGGGGGGTGGTGGTGGTGGGATTTTTGCTCGTAGTGGTGATTGTTGTTCTCTCTTTAATAGACTGCAGTGGAAGGTTGGGTGTATTCGTCTAAGATTTTTGGGTAGTTCTAATTCAACTGTTACTGGGTTTATGATTCTTTTAATTGGAAAGGGTCCAATATATTTTGGTCCTAGTTTTTTACAGGGTTGGAGTGATTTCAGGTATTTTGTGGATAAATATACCATCTCTCCTACCCTAAATGGTGTGGGATCGGTTCTTTTTTTGTCTGCCTGTGTCTTGTATGCTTTTCTGGCATCTTCCAACGCTTTCCTAACGATTGGCCATGTATTTTGTAATTGAGCAATCCATTCCTTCAGATCAGGGATAACCGGTTCTTTTGGGGTTAGTTCTGGTATTGGGTTGAAACTCTGGCCTGTAGCTACTTGAAAAGGAGTGTAACCTGTGCTTGAGTGGACTGCATTATTATATGCTACTTCTGCAAAAGGCAGTAGGTCCGTCCAGTCGGACTGCTGAAAATTAATATAGCATCTCAGATATTGTTCAAGTATATTATTAAGTCTTTCAGAAGCTCCGTCTGTCTGAGGATGGTGACTAGATGACAGTCCTTGGGTGGTTCCTAAGAGGGATAAAAATTCTTTCCAAAATGCAGACGTAAATTGCACCCCTCTGTCAGATATGATGCGTTGTGGTACCCCGTGCAATCTGTAAATATGCTGTACAAAAAGTTTTGCTAATGCTTTTGCAGTCGGGATTTTTTGGCAAGGTATGAAATGTACTTGCTTAGAGAACAGATCTGTGACAGTCCAGACTACGGTGTTTCCATTACTTTCTGGCAGTTCTACGATAAAATCCATGGCTATGTCTTTCCATGGGGCTGAGGGGTTTGCCACCGGTTGTAACAGACCTGGCGGTTTCCCTTGCAGTCTTTTGGCCATCGCGCAAATTTGACAGATACCCACATAGCTTTCTATGTCCTTTTTCATAGATGGCCACCAAAATTGCCTTTTAGTTAAGTGTAAGGTTTTTACAAAGCCAAAGTGTCCTGCTGATTTTGTATCATGGCACAGTTGCATGAAATTGATTCTCTGTGTGGCAGGTATATATAGCTTCTCCCCCACCCACGGCAGTCCATCTTTAATTGTGCACACATGTCTATTTTTCTGGAACCATTCATCACTTTCCAAAGATTTCCTGAATTCTATTCCAGTTTGGCTATCTACCTTCGGCTTCATTTTTTCTTGTGCCCTGGTGGTGACTGGTGCTGCCAGTTGTTGTTCCGGTACAAGTGGTTTAAAGTCAGTAACTCTTGTGCTGTTATATTGGGGCATGCGGGATAATGCATCTGCAAGGAAGTTCTTTCCCCCCGGTAAGTGTTTGAGAGTGAAATTGAATCGGTGAAAATGTTGGGACCAGCGGGCTTGCTTAGGAGTGAGCTTCCTGGGCGTTTTTAGTGCTTCCCAATTTTTGTGGTCTGTCCAGACCTGGAAAGGTATTTTATTTCCTTGTAAAAATTGGCGCCATGTTAGTAATGCCCACCTCAATGAGACCCTCGGAGAGATGGCAGAATCCCCAGAAATAGCACGTTGTTCTACCTATACAATTATGAAATGTGATATAAATGGATTCTGACAGTATACTTTGAAGAGATCTGCTTATTGGCTTTGAGATCAATAATATCCTAGCCACATTATCACAGCAACAAAAATCCTTGGAAAAGGAAGGTTGTCAATCGTATATTAAACTGAAAGTCAGTAAACTGGTCACACCAAATTCATGGTTCCTAGAAGCTGTGGCATGCTGGGGCCATGGCAGAAACGGCTGCAATTACGTGTTGTTTTTCCCCCCTGCTAAACAAGGGACACTGTGCTTACAGCCTTGAAGGACTCTTGCTGAAAAATCACTGACAATACTTAATTTTGGGATACATTAGTCCAAAGAAGACTTGAGGGACTTTTTAGAAGATGCTCAGGAAGAATTTCTTTGCTTAGAAAAGGAAAAAAAAAATATTTATATACTACATAACATTGTTAGGCACCAGACCTGCCATCTTTCTAGTTTTATTCCTTCAACTATTTTTTCTCTCTTTTATGGCTGAACAGCAAACAGCTTCTTCAACGTGAGACTTAAGGAAAGAAAGGGAGGAATCAGCTGGTGTCTATTGGAAAATATTCCTTTTCTTTCGATAAGTTTTATCTAATGTTTTATCATTCTTTTTCAATAGTTGTATCGATCAGGTGGATTCTATTTTTCTCGAATAATGATGGATACAATTTTCCATGGCCTTTAATTTTTATTGACACGTTACTCCTCACATCAGCAGGCTTACTGAACATAAAAATAAAATAAAATAAACAGTACAGAGGACATCCCTCGCAATCATGGCGAACCTGCACTTTTATTTATTTATTTATTTATATTTATATTTATTTATTTATTTAGATTTATATGCCGCCCTTTCCCGAAGGACTCAGGGCGGTTTACAGGGTATTTAAAAGAGAACCAATGCAAAAGTTAAAACAAATTAAAAAAGATTAAATGAAACCCTGAGAAAAATAAAACCCAGTTAAAATTAAAAATTAAAAAATTCTCAGCCTGGGCCAGAGAGCTGTAAGTTGTGACAGTCATAAAGTGGGTCACTTGGGGGAGTTATTAAGCGAACACCGTAGTCGTTAAGCGAACACCACAGCAATTAGGCAACCCCATTCTTTGCTATGGGGCTTTTTTTTTGCTAGAAATGGGAAGGAAATCCCAGATTGTGCAAAAGCGTAAATTGGGGTCACGTGACTGTGAAGCGGTAGAAATGGCTGAAAATATCGTCCGGGTGCCAAGGCCCAAAATGCGGTCACGTGACCACAGAGGGTGGTGGTGGGGGACACTGGAACTTTGAAAGTAATATAATAATATAATAATAATATATATAAAGTTGGAAGGGACCTTGGAGGTCATCTAGTCCAACCCCCTGCTCAGGCAGGAAACCCTGTACCATTTCAGGCAAAGTGGGTCCTAGGAAGGTTTTTTGGGTGGGGGGATGTTCCATTGAAACCTCAAGCCGCCTTAAGGGCTCCTTGCACAGAATATTGGATTTCCTGTCACGGAAATCGCTGAGGAGTTGGTTACGTTTCTCCCTCCCCTTCATTTCAGGCAGTCCTGTTCTACGGACGACAAGAAAAGAGAAAAATGTCGTGTATTTTGTCGTGCTTGAACTTTGGTGGCCAGGGGAAAAAGGAGGGGGGTCTTCATCGAAAGAGAGAGAATGGTGGGACCTCCGCCGTGAGGTGAACCGAAAGGAAACAGTCAGGAAAACCACCGTAATTTATTTATTTATTTATTTATTTATTTATTTATTTATTTATTTATTTATTTATTTATTTATTTATTTATTTGTTTGTTTGTTTGTTTGTTTATTTATTTATTTATTTATTTATTTATTTATTTTATTTTATTTTATTTTATTTTTCTACCGCCCTTCTCCCGAAGGACTCAGGGCGGTGAACAGGGCAATACATATTAAAAAACAAAATACAAAAATTAAAAACGATTAAACAAAATACCCATAAATAAGTTAAAACACATTACATATTAAAACAGGTTAAAAACAAATTAATAAAACCCAACCCCATCCCATCAGACCAGGCCAGCTTGTTCAAAAAGGAAGGTTTTAATGAACATGAGTCTCCCTCAAGGGAGGGACTTAACAGAGCTTCCCTACCAAGGGGCAGTCTACCTTGGGAGATCTAGGCCTCTTGGCTGACAAGAAAAGTCTGATTCTTTGGCTTTCTGGAAAGAGCAGGAGGGTCCCTCAGCCCTGGAACTGGTCTAGAAGAGGATCCTGTGATTTGGGGCGCAGCGTCATTAAGGGGCGCAATATTTTGTTTTGGTGGAATCTCTTCCACGTGGTTGGATTTTTTTCTTTCTTCTCTGGATTGCTTATGAGAAATTACCTCTCAGTTTATTTATTTATTTATTTATTTGATTTATATACCACCCTTCTCCCGAAGGACTCAGGGCGGTGTACAGGGCAATAAAAATAAGAATACAGGATACAAGATTTAAAATTAAATGATTCTGTTTGAGCACCCCAGGAGAGAACCTCTCTCTCTTTTGCTTATCTAACAATAATTTGGCAGTGGGAAAAAGGTCTCTGCCCCTCAGCAGAAACAACGCGGGCAGCTGACCCTTGACAGAGGGACGTTGCCACACAAAAAAAGGAAAAAAAGGACCCCAAAGCAGAATGGCAACACAAAGGGAATCAAAATGGAGGCTGGCCAAGAGCTGCCTCAGCTAGCTTAGTGGAGCTTCCACATCAAGAGGCAGTCTACAGCCAAAGAGCCGTGCCCTCTGTGCCCAAAGATGGGAAAGGGGCAGATTTGGGGATTTGTGGGTCCCTTCCCAGAGACTTTGGGCTGGCCTCGGGGTGTGCAGAAAAGGCGGGGAGGGGGATCTGTGGGGGACCCCAGAGGAGGCCTGTCCTCTCCTGGAGGATTCCACCGGCTTGGTGATGTCATCCGGACAGTTCAACTGACGCTCATCTGCCTCAAAATGGCTCCCGGGCTGTAAGTGGGGCTGCTGGGCTCTGGGGAACCTTCCCCGTTTTCTGGCCACTTTCCCCGAGGATTGGGACACTCCGCAGAGGAGGGGGGGCAGCCACGAACGGAAGGGAAGCGCTGCCTGCGGGAGTGGAAATCTCTCCGTTCTGGGGTGGGAGGCCAAAGCTCTCCAAGGGAAAAGCGGAAAGTCCGGTCGCCTGGTGGAAAAAGGAAAAAGGAATCAGAGGGATGGTGGGAAGGAGGCTTTCATTGCGTTCCTTTTTTTCCCTCTCTCTTCTAGGCGTTTCTTCTTCTTCTTCTTCCCCTTTTTCTTCCCCAAAAAGACGGCAAAGGTCTCCCCGATGCCTCCAGCCCGCAATGTCACCCCAAAGCCTAAAAGGCAAAAGGTGACCTTCACTATCACCATAAAAATGGTGAAGAGAGAGCCATATAGTAAGTGGAGACTTTGGGTCGGGCTCCTCCGGGCCCACTCAGCACCCCCCCTCTGCAGCTCCTGCTGGGGTACCTGGGAGCGTCTCTCATGGACGCCCAAAGGGAGCTGGATTTCCAAATGGCCCCCGCAGAGAGAGCAGGAGTTGCCCGAGGCCTGGGTGAGAATCTCTCCCCGGCCAGGAGGATCCACCAGCTCCGTGAACCGGAAGGAGCTTCCGGATAGATGGAGTGGGGTCTCGAGGGGAAGAGCGGTGCAGAGGAGGCCCTGATTTGGGGGGGGGTCTTCATCTGGGGGAGGCCTAAAAGTTTGCTCAGCACCTTCCTCTCCCTTTCCCAGGGTGCCCCATGAAGAAGAGGAGGGAGAAGAGGAGGAGGGGGCAGCCCTTCTTCATCAGAACGGAGAAGGTAAGTAGCAACCTGGAAAGGCCAAACTGTGGACCCCCCCCCTCATATAGTCCCCCTCTTGGGGAAAAAGGGCAGGGGACCCTTTCGATCCACTGGGTGGTGGATCGGGGGATCCCTGGACCAGGTGCGAATCCTCGTCTCGGTGGGCCAAAGGGAAGGCGGGGGGGTTTGACTCTGCAAGACCCTTTGGCCACAGCAAGCTGGAGCTCTCTCTTCTGTGTCTCTCTTCCAGCTGCCTCATCCCCAGATCCTCAACCTGGAGAAAGAGGAAGAGGATGACCATATAAACGAAGGTAAGTTTCTTACTGATAAAGTAATCGATGGAGATCCTTGTGGCGGGTCATTGTGTCGATAGGCATAGGCTTCCCTTCCTTCTTCCCTTCATTCGTCTCACTTCCCCTCTCCCCCATGCAGGAGACCTCATTTTAGAGGACATATAGCTTCCTCCCCACCACCTTCTCCACCGTCCCCCAAAGCGCCTGAAGGCCGGAGGAGAAGCAACGGACGGGAACCGATCAAGGAGAGAAGCAACCCGGAACTGAGGAGGAATTTCCTGACAGTGAGAATTATTAACCAGTGGAACTACCTGCCTTCAGAGGTTGTGGCTGCTCCAACACTGGAGGTCTTTAACAGGAGACTGGACAGCCACTTGTCTGAAATGGGATAGGGTTTCCTGCCTGACCAGGGGGTTGGACTAGATGACCTCCAAGGTCCCTTCCTCTATTATTATCATTATCATTATTATTATTATTATTATTATTATTATTATTATTATTATTATTATTATTATTATTATTATTATTATTATTATCATTATCATTATTATCATTATTATCATTATTATCATTATTATCATTATTATTATCATTACTATAGCGTGGATTTAAAGGACTTCCACTCGGACCCAAGAAAAGTCCCTGTGTTTCTAACGCCATCCGTTAATGAGGTTAGCCAAGATGGCGGCAGCGTTGGAAGCAGAATCAGATCCACGGGGAAAGAAGTAACCAAACCCAGTGGGAAGGTACTAGGAGAGAAGAAGGGGGAAGGGAGGAAAAAGAAGCAGAAAGCTAGATAGGGAAGAGAGAAAGGATAAAGGAAAAGGGGAAATTGGGGCCAGGAGGAAAAGGCCAGCAAGCCGGAGCGCAGTGAAGGAATGGCTGCAGGTGGAGTCTGAGGCAGCCGGCAGCAGAGAAGGAGGGGGCCAGCTCAGGAGCTCAGCTAAGCAGATCAATGCTGGGAAGGAAAAAGAAAGAGCAGCGAGCTGGCAGCTGAATAGCAGACCAGGAGGGAGACTGTGGGAAGCAAAGAACCGCCAAGATCGCACGTTTTAAGGGTTGGCCATCTGACTCTTCCCTCTGCAAGAGGAATTAACGGTTCAAAGGGATGCTCTGCACGAAACACCATCCAGGCTGAGGGAGGCCCAGCTGCACCCGGGAGGATGAGCCAAGAGACCGGAGGCCCGTGGAAGAGGAACCGGAGCGCCCCAACCCCATCCAACAGAGTGGCCATGCAGGATCATAAAGGGGAGGACGTGGGAGGACCTGAAAGGCCCGGCTGGCCAGCGACCCAGCCCGGCCCAACGAAGCAGAGACTAGTATGGCAAACCGGGCAATGCATTATGCCGGCAGCTTCAGCGGTGGAGAGGAGGCAGCCGGGGGCAGTGCAGAGCAAACAACAAACTCATGGAACAGGTGACATACTGTTGTGGTATGCAGCAGATGTTCCATGTATGTTCTTATGCCCAAAGAACATACAAACTACACATGCATTAGATCTGAACTACTACAAGGAAAAGTAAGGAACTTAGAGGCAACCCCAGCCAAACCCCAACGTACGAAAAAAAGCTCTACCAAAACCCAACCAAACAATGAACAAATAACTGACCCTATTGATAAACCCCTGCAGGAAGACAAATGGAGGTGTGCCACACAAAGAAGGAAACACAACACTGAAAGAAAGAAGCAGCGCACAACTAACAATCCCCTTCTGCTCAATCCAACCCATTAAAACTGAGCAATCGATGTCGCCCCTTAGATGGAAACGCTCAGACCCACAACCTGCCCTTCAAAGAAAACATGCAGACACCTAGCAAAGAAACAAGTTCAAATATCCCTAAAAAACTCACTTCAAATGTCCCTAATAATATCACATCCACAAACACACCTGAGATAAACAGAAAAGCGCCCCAGACTGCAGCCCCCCCAAAAGGAAGGCGAGTTTTGTTAATAGGAGATTCTACCCTCAAAGGAACAGAAAGATCCGTCTGCAGACCAGACACACAATCCAGGGTTTGTATGTTGTCTCCCTGGAGCAAAAATCAAAGATGTGGCTGAGAACCTACCCAAAATAACACAGATCCTTTCCTCTTCCTCCACATTGGGACGAGTGACACAGCAAAGCACCTGAGTACGATAGTGAGAAATTATAAACAACTAGCAATAAAGGAGAGTGCAAAACTTGGGTTGAAACTTAACATTAAGAAAACCAAGATCATGGCATCTGGCCCTCTCAATTCCTGGCAAATAGATGGGGAAGAAATGGAGGTAGTGACAGATTTTATTTTCCTGGGCTCCAAGATCACTGCAGATGGGGACTGTAGCCAAGAAATTAAAAGACGCTTGCTCCTCGGGAGGAAAGCCATGGCAAATCTAGATAGCACACTAAAAAGCAGAGACATCACCCTGTCAACAAAAGTGCGTATAGTCAAGGCTATGGTCTTCCCAGTTGCAATGTATGGCAGTGAAAGCTGGACCGTAAGAAAGGCTGAGCGCCAAAGAATTGAGGCCTTTGAACTATGGTGCTGGAGAAGACTCCTGCGAGTCCCTTGGACTGCAAGGCGATCAAACCGGTCAGTCCTAGAGGAGATCAATCCTGACTGCTCTTTAGAAGGCCAGATCCTGAAGTTGAAACTCAGATACTTTGGCCACCTAATGAGAAGGAATGACTCACTGGAGAAGAGCCTAATGCTGGGAAAGATCGAGGGCAATAGAAGAAGGGGACGACAGAGAATGAAGTGGCTGGATGGAGTCACTGAAGCAGTAGGCGTGAGCTTAAAGGGACTCCAGAAGATGGTAGACAGGAAGGCCTGGAGGAACGTTGTCCATGGGGTCGCGATGGGTTGGACACGACTTCACAGCTAACAACAACAACAATAACATAACAAGTCTAAGGAAAAGAAGAAATAGGGGAGACATGATAGCATCTGAGGGGCTGCCACAAAGCAGAGGGGGCCAGGTTGTTCACCAAAGCACCAGATGGAATGACGATAAACAACCGTTGGAAACTGACCAAAGAGAGAAGCAACTTGGAACTAAGGAGAATTTTCCTGACAGTGAAGATAATTAACCAGCTTGCCACCAGAAATTGTGGGTGCTCCATCACTGGAGATTTTAAAGAAGAGGCTGGACATTCACCTGTCTGAGACGATATAGGTTCTCCTGATTGAGCAGGGGGCTGGACTAGAAGACCTCCAAGGTCCCTTTCCAGCTCTATTCTATTCTATTCTTTAAAAACCACTGCAAAAAAACAAACTAGAAACAAACATTAAAATAAGCAAGAAAACAGTAAGAGAACACCCATCCGACCTTGACGAATATAAATCGCCGGGACCCGACAGATTACATCCCAGAGTTCTGAAGGAGCTGGCAGATCTTATTTAAGAACCATTGCACCATATCTTTCTCCCGAAGCACTGGGGAAGTACCAGAGGATTGGAAAATGGCTGATGTGGTCCCCATCTTCAAGAAAGGGGGGAAAAACGGACCCAGGAAACTACAGACCAATCAGTTTAACATCAATACCTGGGAAGTTCCTAGAAAAGATAATCAAAACACAGATTTGCAAACATCTAGTAGCAAATGGGGTGAGACCTGGCTTAAAAGCAGTAACTGTGAGAGGGACCTTGGAGTCCCAGTGGATGATAACTTTTACTATTAGCCAGCAGTGTGCAGCAGCTGCCAAAAAAGCTAACAAAATCCTGGGTTGTATAAACAGAGGCATAGAATCAAGTTCACGAGAAGTACTATCACCACTTTATGAAGCCATAGTAAGACCACACCTGGAATACTGCAGCCAATTTTGGTCACCGTATCACAAAAAAGATGTTGAGAGTTTGGAAAAAGTTCAGAGAAGAGCAACTAAGATGATCAGGGCCTTGGAGACTAAGAATGGCTGCAGGACTTGGGTTGGGCTACTCTAAAGACAAGAAGAAACAGGGGAGACATGATAGCAGTGTTCCAGTCATTGAGGGGCTGCCCCAAAGAAGAGGGGGTCACGTTATTCTCGAAAGCAGCAGAGGGCAGGACAAGAAACAATGGTTGGAAATTGATCAAGGAGAGAAGCAACCTGGAAATAACGAGAAACTTATCAACAGTGAGGAGAATTAACGAGTGGAACAGCTTGCCACCAGAAGTTGTGGGCGCTTTATCACTGGTGTTTTTTAAGAAGAAGGTGGACAGTCACTTGTCTGAGATGGTATAGGTCCTCCTGCTTGACCGGGGGCTGGACTAGAAGACCTCTAAGGTCCCGTCCATCTCTATCCGATTCTACTAGTAATTATTACACATAATGGTTGCATTTGCTCTGTTCTACTCTTCTGACCTTCAAATACGGCCTGTTGGGACAGCAGTGAATGTGGCACCTGGTTTCTCCGACTGTTGCCGTCTGGGGCATCTCTCCCCAGGCTGGAAGAAGGGTTAAAGACCGTGCGAATCCACGGACTCCACTGATGGGTGGCCTAGGAGATTTGATGGGTCACTGTCAAATCTTCCAGCCAGCGTTTTCTTCCATCTATGGGTCAGTTGCATCTCCCCAGTTACATGCTCCCCATTTAAGGCAAATACAAGATAAAGAAGACAGAGGTTCAGCTAAAAGGACTCTATTGACAGAATCTTGCATGTCTGAAAGTAGAAACTTCTCACTGTTGATTTAACTACAGATCTAATATGGCGGCTGCTTCCTCAGTCTCTTTCTCTGACTGTTACGTAGACGGGCGACTCCTCCTGCTCCTGTCTGACACCTCCCATTGCCCCCAGATTGTTGGGGGGCAATTAAGCTGACTTTGTAATAATGCCGCTGGGGTGTGTGTGAAAGCCCTAATAAGCAGGCATATACATAGAATGAAGGCTACTGCTAAGCTCGTAAGCCGCCCTGAGTCTTCGGAGAAGGGCGGGATATAAATGGAATTAAAATAAAAAATAAAAAAATAATTTAGAAGAAAAGATGAAAAAGTGGAGGAGAAAGGGGGGGGGAAGAAAAGCATTGTGTTCCAACTTCTTTTGGAGTAGTACAATGATATATTGACCTACAATCTTGATTTTTCGTTTCAAATAATAATAATAGTAGTAGTAGTAAAATGATGATGATGATGATGATGATGATGATGATGATAATAATAATAATAATAATAATAATAATAATAATAATAATAATAATAATAATAATAATAATAATAATAATACCTTGATGTGGTTGCGGGGATTGCGTACTCTGAGGAAGGTGAGAGCTATGCCAGAGGCTCAACTATACTGGGCCGGTCTCATCAGAGGAGTGAAAAAGTGTCTCTCCCATAAAAAATACGGAGAGACGTAAATTGCGCAAAGCCACACCAGCTCGGATGTCGCCCAGGTTAACAAGGTCCACCCTAGATATTGGAGTTCCTGGATATCTGGTGAAAAATGGGCCAGAGCAGGGATCTCCAACCCCCGGTCCGTGGACAGACCCAGTCCGCGGCCTGCCAGCAACCGGTCCGCACAAACAAACAAAGCCCCATCGGAGGGATGCAGGCAGCAGAGAAAACCACGCACTCTCCGGTCTGCGGAAAAACCTCTCTCCACGGATCTTGTCCCTGGTGTCCCAAAGGTTGGGGGCCTCTGGGCTACAGGACTGTTGGCTGAACAACCAGGGCCAGCAGCTGCAGAACCACTGGAAGAAAAGGTGGATAATCAAGTGCCTAGAAATAACAGGAGTCAGTAGAAACAGCAGAAAATGTGTGCAAAGATCGATGGCAGAATGGAAGACACAGTTGCAGGTCGATGGTGAGAGACTGGGAGAGGTTAATATCAAGAGAGAAATATTTTATTTATTTATTTATTTATTTAGTTATATTTATATACCGCCCTATTCCCTGAGGACTCAGGGCGGTTTACAGGGAATTAAAAATCCAAAATACAAAAATTAAGAACCAAATTAAAAATATTAAATTAACCCTGTAGTCAGTTAAAAAGAACCCCAAATTTTAATATTTCACCTGCCACATAGCATCCTGGACTTAACAATTGTCGATAAGAAAGACGAAAATGTCTGGATAGTGGACGTGGCAGTGCCTGGAGACGGCAGAATAGACGAGAAAGAACGGGAGAAGATCACAAAATACAAAGACCTACAAATAGCAATAGAACGACTGTGGCAAAGGCAAGCAAGGGTGGCACCAGCAGTCATAGGCTCCTTGGATGCACCACTTGGACACCATTGGCACTGGCAAATTCGCCATTAGTCAATTGCAAATGGCGGCCTTACTGGGAACAGCTTCCATCCTGCGACGATATCTGTAACACCACCAAACATCCACATCTGCCCATCTGTTCTGACTCGGCTCCTGAACGCAACAATAAATCTCCAACATGCTTTTTGTTCAGGAACGCCAGCAGTTTCACCCAGCCGGATGTTAAAGTCTTTAGCTGCCTCCAAAATATTCAGAGTTAATCTCCGTCTCTCACTACGCTTGCAACCAAAATCCTTCAGGCAAGTTGGCTCTCTTCCAATAAAAGATGCACAGTCCCGCTCAGAAAGCGCTCTGACTCCCAGCGCCACAGGATCCGAGGAAACTCCGGCAAGTTTCCTAAAGAAGAGTCAGGAGTTCCAACTAAAACTGGCTGACTGGCAGAGAGACGGATAGTTGTCTGTCACGCGTATTTCTCTCCTTCCCCTGCCTTTTATCCACAGCCGAGGGTGGGACTCTGTTGACAGCGGTGGCTCTTCCGCCCCAAAGACTGGCCCATAGCCTCTCGCCCTTCTCCTCTCCTCAGCCTCCGTGGCGCCCGCACATCATCACTGGCCCCGTGTGATCCTCCGCTCCTGAATCACTTGCCTCCAGGCATGGAGGTCTCAGCCTTATCCTCTGGGGCTGGCAGATGGACCAGGCTCCCCGTCTGTCCCTGGCTGCGACAGATGCATTCCTTCTTCTCCATCAGAGCTTTCAGATGGCCCTGACGCTGGGACCGGCCCCCACTCCTGTCCTTCCTCCTCTGAGTCGGCCGTGGAGTCCTCTGGTGGCCGACAGGTGATGATCCATAATAATAATAATAGAGTTGGAAGGGACCTTGGAGGTTTTCTAGTCCAGGGCTTTTCAACCTGTGGTACGCCTACCATTGGTGGTACCTCGGCACCTGGCAGGTGGTACGCTTACGATGGGTTGACAAGCAGTGTAAAAAAACCGTATTTTTTTAAAAAGGTAAAAGTGTAGCGTGGGGATGAGCTGAAGCGGTGGCAATTGAGCACAGGCCTGTGGGAGAGTCAGCTGGAGCTGAGGTGTTCCCGGGGCTCTGCCGAGCACGCGGGATCCGCACCAGGCTCCAGCTGACTGGCACTTCCCGAGGCTGTGTACAACCTGGAGAAAGGAGTCAGTTGCAGCTACACCGAAGACAAAAGGAGGAGGATGGGGAGAGAGGAGAGGAGGCAGGGCAGCACCTGCTGGAAACTCCTCCACCCCTCCCACCCCACTCAGCTACCTCCTTCGAAGCCTTCCGGATGCCAATGGCCCTGCCAGCATAGGTCTGCCTGCTTCATCCTGCAAAGCGCAGCTCACCCGGCGCATCTCTGTGGCGTCAAACAAGCCATGCCACCCGCTAGGCGACTGGTGGGACTCAAATATTGGCATATCCCAAAGTGGATCAATCTGAACAGGTTGAAAAACCCTGTTCTAGTTCAACCTCGTTCTCAGGCAGGAAACCTTATACCATTTCAGACAAATGGCTGTCCAGTCTCTTCTTAAAACCCTCCAGTGTTGGAGCACTCAGAACTTCTGGAGTCAGGTTGTTCCACTGGTTAGTTGTTCTAACTGTCAGGAAGTTTCTCCTTAGTTCTAGGTTGCTTCTCTCCTTGACTAGTTTCCATCCGTTGCTTCTTGTCCTGCCTTCACGTGCTTTGGAGAATTGGTTGACCCTCCTCTTCCTTCCGTAAACCCCATATCGCCCCTGGTCCTTCCCCAACTGCATTTTGTTCCTTACGTTTGTTATACATGGTTGTTTTTCTTATTGTTGTTATCGTTGTTATATTTGTTATATTTGTTAGAGAAATAGGATTTGTTATATATATTTGTTATCTATGTTTGTTATAGTTATTTGAGAAATAGGATTTGTTATATATGTTATATTTGTTATATACGTTTGTTATAGTTGTTTGAGAAATAGGATTTGTTATATATGTTTGTTATATTTGTGTGTTCTGTTCTCTTGTTAATATTGAAATAAAAATGTTTGAAATATTTCTCTCGCCCCTCTTTTGTCACAGAGCACACAACCTTTTCACATCTTGGTCCTCTTGGCATTTGTGGTGAAAAAATGTGCAGGTGCCCCTTTTGGAGTGTTACTAGGGGGTGGAAACCAACCCAACGTCTTTTCCCCAGAAAGTGTCTTCCACGGATCACCTATTTCCACCGTCACCACAGCGGAGAAAGGACTCGTGTCCTCCAGTTGTGGGTCTGTTATGCAACCCAGCCTGAAGCAGGGGCAATCTCTGCCTCAAGGGAAGAGGCCCCAGACAGCCTCCATTCGGAGATCAATGGTGTCTCCTCTGAAGAAACGGCTTCTTTCGCAGGCCGGGCCTTGTGAGAAGGCCGTGGATGCTCCGTCTGGCGTTGGGCTCGTCTAGGGGGGGGGCTCTGCCATTCCCAAGCCGGTATTTGGGGAAAGTTACCCTGGATTTGGCCAAAATCATCATTTCATTGTGTAGAGCAGGGGTGTCCATGCTTGGGAACTTTAAGACTTGGGGACTGGCGAATTCTGGGAGTTGCAGTTGAGAAGCCTTAAAGTTGCCAACTTTGAAGGGCCCCCCAACCTCCATGGGGAATTCTGGGAGTTGGAGTCCACTAGTTGCCAAGTTTGGAGTCCTCATGATCTAGATGGGGAATTCTGGCAGTTGGAGACCAAAAGATTCAAATTAGCCCAAGTTTGGAGACCAACCCCCCCCCCCCCATGGTGGGATTCAAATACCTGAACGACCAGTTCTCATCTTTGATGCAGGCTGGCGAATTCTGGGAAATGCAGTCGACAAGCCTTACAGCTGCTATGTTTGAAGACTCCTGATGTAGATGGCTGGCTAGGCATTCTGGGATTTGTTGTCCACAGGTCTTAAAGTTGCTGAGTTTGGAGACCTCTGCTATAGAGTCTTCCAGAACTTCATTTATAGGGTATGAAGATTTGCTGTGACCTTACATTTTCCATTAAACCCAACATCTACAAGGTTCAGGGATCTAACTGTGAGGCGGATCTAGGAGTCCTGGTGGACAACCACTTAAAAATGAGGTGGGAAAAGGTCATCTTCAACTTACAACCTCGACTGAGCCCAAATTTCTGTCGGTAAGCGAGACAGACATTAAGTGAGTTTTGCCCCATCTTATGACCTTCATTGAGGACAGGAAGGCCTGGAGGAACGTGACGGTCGGAAACGACTTCACAACTAACAACGACAAAGGGCCTTCATTGCCAGAGCTCTCAGTGAATCACTGCAGGTGTTAACTTAGTAACACGGTTGTTAAGTGAATCTGGCTTCCCCACTGACTTTACTTGTCAGAAGGAAGCACCGTGTGGTCAGCCAACCCAGAGACTTGCTGCGATCACTGGCAGCTCAATAGACAAAAAACTTCTTTCTTAAAGCAGTCTCCATTTTGTTTATTCCCGGCTTGGACTGGACCCTGATGAAGATTTTTCTTTCAACAGAATGTTATACCTTTAAACGCTTACATGCTTTTTAACAGCCTAGAAGCCTTCAACATTCTGAATTCCCTCAGGAAACGTGCCGGCATTTATACTACCGTGGTGCCCATTCAACTCACAACACATCGTAAAGCAATTCAAGTGCCAGGCTAGATAGCATTGCATAAAAGGATTTATTGGTTTTAGCATATATGGATAGACTGTATGTATTTCTGGCTCTCCAGAAGCTCTCACTGCCGCAGTTAGTGTTTTTTTTTTGGTCCTGCTTCTCAAATGGTCCACTTGGCTGGTTACGCAATGGGGTAGGAAGTGCTGTTGCTGATGCCGCATTGATTGGATCCTTGTTCCAAGAGCATGTATCCATTGTCCCCCCAATGGCGAGACCAACTGTGGAGAGAAGCATGCAAGAGATTTATTTCAAAACCATGTAGGGCAGGGCCTGTTGGGAACCGGGCCACGCAAGCGGCAGGTGAGCACATGAAAAATTTATGTGCGCATGCGCGGGAACTAGGTTGCACGTGCGAAACCATTCCCCACCTTGCTGCTTCTGCTGCTGGTTCATGGGGCTAGAAAGGTTGAGGACTGCTGGAATAGGGAATCATGCTGGCTGTGGAATTCTGGGAGTTGTAGTCCATGTGTCTTCAAGTGGCCAAGACTGAGACACTCTGGAATGGAATGGAATGGAATGGAATGGAATGGAAAGGAAAGGAAAGGAAAGGAAAGGAAAGGAAAGGAAAGGAAAGGAAAGGAAAGGAAAGGAAAGGAAAGGAAAGGAAAGGGATGGGATGGAATGGAATGGAATGGAATGGAATGGAATGGAAAGGAAAGGAAAGGAATGGAATAGAATAGAATAGAATAGAATAGAATAGAATAGAATAGAATAGAATAGAATAGAATGGAATGGAATGGAATGGAATGGAATGGAATGGAATGGAATAGAATAGAATAGAATAGAATAGAATAGAATAGAATAGAATAGAATAGAATAGAATAGAATAGAATAGAATAGAATAGAATAGAATAGAATAGAATAGAATAGAGTTAGAAGGGACCTTGGAGGTCATCTAGTCCAACCCCTTGCTCAGGTAGGAAACCCTATACCACTTCAGACAAATGGCTGTCCAGTCTCTTCTTAAAAACTTCCAGGATTGGAGCATTCACCACTTCTGTTGTTCCACTGGTTAATTGTTCTCACTGTCAGGAAGTTTCTCCTTAGTTCTAGGTTGCTTCTCTCCTTGGTTAGTTTCCATCTGTTGCTTCTTGTCCTGCCTTCGGGCGCTTTGGAGAATAGCTTGACCCCCTCTTCTTTGGGGCAGCCCCTGAGATACTGGAAGACTGCTATCCTGTCCCCCCTGGTCCTTCTCTTCCTTAAACTAGACAGAAGTTATATAGATAAGTAGGTAGGTAGGTAGGTAGGTAGGTAGGTAGGTGGATAGATAGATAGATAGATAGATAGATAGATAGATAGATAGATAGATAGATAGATAGATAGATAGATAGATAGATAACTAGGTAGGTAGGTAGATAGGTAGGTAGGTAAGTCAGAAGGTATATAGATAAGTAGGTACGTAGGTAGGTAGATTGATAGATGGATAGATAGATAGATAGGTAGATGGATGGATGGATAGATAGATAGATAGATAGATAGATAGATAGATAGATGATAGATAGATAGATAGATAGATAGATAGATAGATAGATAGATAGATAGATAGACAGACAGACAGACAGACAGACAGACAGACAGACAGACAGACAGGAAAGTAGGTAGGTAGGTAGACAGAGAGAGAGACAGACAGATAATTTCCAGGCTTACCGAATCGCCAAAGTGGTTCATGCCAAGCCAGTAGGTGTGTCTCCCCAGGTCAGCCTGCTTGTTATGCTCGTCAATCATCCTCAGATTGTCCTCCCACACGGCTCTGCGGAAGGATTCCTCCTCCTGCTGGGAAGCCAAAAACCGGCAAGATCCCTTAGTCCCCTCTGCCGAAAGAAGTGGCACCTGCCAGATCCAGAAGTGACCTCCTTCCTCTTGCACAAAAGGTTTCTCAGACTAGAACTCAGTCGCCCAGCAATCGGCCAGACAAATCCCTCCCATCTTTCATTTGGTGTGCATTTTAGTATTTTTCCTGAGAAAAAATTGTCTGAAGACAGATAAGAGAAAGTCGCTTCCTAAACGTGGCTGTTTTCAGCTGAAATCAAGGTGTAGAAATGGAACACTTGAACAGGTTAGAATTATTGAATTAAAACATAAACATCTCATCTGAAGCACCAGAATGAAGGAGAAACTACCTGACGGTTAGAACAATTAAGCAATGGAACGACTTGCCACCAGAAGTTGTGAGCGCTCCGTCACTGGAGGTCTTTAAGAAGAGACTGGACGGCCAATTTGTCTGAAATGGTATAAGGTCTCCTGCCTGAGCAGGGGGCTGGACTAGAAGACCTCCAGTGTCCCTTCCAGCTCTATTCGGATCGATTGATTTGTGTTCGAGTGGAGCAAACTCACCAGGGCGTATTCTTTACCGTGAGTGGCCTTCCAATCTCTCCATGTCCCTTCCAGGCTGGGATCCGAAGCTGTGGACAAGGCCCTCACGAAGACCAGCCAGATCAGAGCCGTCACCGAGACGGACAGCATTGCCTTTCTCTAGGAGAAGGAAGAGAAGAGAATTGAAGAACTTCAGGCAGCAGGTTCAACGCAGTAGCTTGCTAGGAGTTACAACCCAGTTACATCTGGTTGTCTACAGGTTCCAACCCCTGATTTACAGTGCTAAAAAAAAAAAAAGATTAAAATTATTCAATTGCTGTTAATTAAATGCACAGATCAAACGAGGACGTGAAGTTGAAAGCAGGGGGTCTTCAAACGCGGCCCTTTCATGACTTGTGGACTTCAACTTCCAGAATTCCTCAGCCTGGCGTGCCTGGCTGAGGAATTCTGGGAGTTGAAGTCCACAAGTCATCAAAGGGCCGCGTTTGAAGACCCCCTGCTTTAAAGTAAGGAACCTCACCTCAAGCAGGTTTTTTTTAACCGAAGACCAAGAGGCAATTGTTGAGCAAAAACTGCTAATGTAAGCTAATATAAATCTGCCAATTCCCGCTGCCTGTAATTGACATTTATAAGGAAATAACGTATCTCTAGAGATCTTTGGAAAGCAATGGGGTGGGTTTTTTTTGTCCATTTCAGTAAGATAATATTCTATAAAGCAAAATAGCTGCTCCTCTGATTGGTATCTCCTATTTCTGGAAAACACACCGGCTTTCTGTGGTTGCAACCATTTTCGTGTCCCATGAAGATAAATTTCTTGCTTGATTTCTATCTAGCTTCTCTGCCTATCTTGCTCCTTCCAAGAAAGACCTTCTTCTCCACCCTGCTTCTTCCCCCGGCACGAGATTCAAAGACAACTGCAGTTATTACTAATTGTGTGTGTGTGTGTGTGTGTGGGGAATATGTGAATTGTGGGTCCATCTTTATTTGTGCAAACGCCACACTGACTCCTGCAACCGCTAGAACTGTTCATTAATGCTCATGCCAAAACGGTTATAATTTGATATTTATTTCACAGAGGTGGCTTCTACATGCAAGTTTCAGCAGGCCTAACATAGGTAGTCCCTGGCTTAAGGCCAGAGTTGAGCCCAACAGTGAGGTTCCTAAGTGAGAAATTTGTTCAGTGAGTTTCCCCCCCCCCCATTTTACCATCTTTGCTAAGTGAATCCCTGCAGTTGCTAAATGAGTAACATGGTTGTTAAGCGAATCTGGTTTCCTCCCATTGACTTTGCTTGTCAGAAGATCGCAAAAGGGGAATCATGTGCCCCCCCGGGACGCTGCGCCCCGTCGTAAATATGAACCAGTTGCCAATCACATGAATTTTGATCATGTGACACCCCGGCCCCAGGACACGGCAACCACCATAAATGTGAGTTAAATGTCAAGCATCCAAATGTAAATCATGTGCCCGTGGGGAGGCTGAAACGGTCATAAGTGTGAAAAACGGTCATAACTGGCTTCTTTCAGTGCTGTTGCAACTTTGGACGGTCACTGTTGTAAGTTGAGGATTAACTGCGAAGGTTTGGCAAAAAAAACTCTGAACTGTCATCCATTCTTGAATTTTATTTTCATGAAAAGGTGCTTTTTGATCCAGACTTTTGTCTAATAGATTTTGAACTTAGTTGGATGGCAAAATATATAAAGAGAGGGAGAGAGAGAGAAGGAGAAAGAATTTTTTTTCTTGTTTTCCTGCTCTAAAAACTGGGTGCGTCTTATAGTCCGGTGCGTCTTATGGTCCGAAAAATACGGTAACCAGTGGAACAACCTGCCTCCAGAAGTTTTGAATGCTCCAAGATTGGAAGCTTTTAAGAAGAGACCATTTGTTTGAAATGGTGTAGGGTTTCCTGCCTGAGCAGTGGGGCTGGACTAGAAGACCTCTAAGGTCCCTTCCAACTCAGTGAGTTTTAATATTCTAAAATCCGGAGACATTTCCTTTTTGGCTTAGCTTAGACTGGAGGATAAAACGAACGGTTGCATGAACCGGATGTGTCTAGTTTAACAAAGAGAAGAACTAGGGGTGACGTGATAGCAGCCTTTCAATATTTGAGGGGCCGTCACAAAGAAGAGGGGGGGGGTTGTCAACCTGTTCTCCAAAGCATCTGAGGGCAGGACAAGGAGTAACGGATGTAAACTGATTAAAAAGAGAAGAGAACCAAACTAGAAGCAAGAAGAAATCTCTCGTCTCTCAGTGAAAACAATCCACCAGTAGAAGGCCTTGCCCTCAGTGCTTATGGATGCTCCATCTCTGGAGGTTTGTAAGAAGAGATTGGAGACCCGTTTGTCTGGCACGGTAGAGGATCTCCTGCTTGAGCAAGGGGTTGGGCTAGATGACCTCCAAGGTCCCTTTCAAATGTGTTGTACCGTTACCGCTCCTCTAAGCTTTTGATTCTTGTATTTTTGCTGTCAGTATGTATACTTTAAAAGGGACGCAGTGGCTCAGTGGGTTAGGACGCTGAGCATGTCGATCGGAAGGTTGGCAGTTTGGCGGGTCGAATCCCGAGTGCCGCGTAACAGAGTGAGCGCCTGTTACTCGTCCCAGCTTCTGCCAACCTAGCAGTTCGAAAGCACGTAAAAATGCAAGTAGAAAAATAGGGACCACTCCAGTGGGAAGGTAACAGCGTTCCGTGCGCCTTTGGCGTCTAGTCATGCCGGCCACATGACCACGGAGACGTCCTCGGACAAGCGCTGGCTCTTCGGCTTTGAAACGGAGATGAGCACCGGCCCCTAGAGTCGGAAACGAGTAGCACACACGTGCAGGGGAACCTTTACCTTTACCTTATGTATACTTTGAAGAGATCTGCTTATTGGCTTTGAGATCAATAATATCCTAGCCACATTATCACAGCAACAAAAATCCTTGGAAAAGGAAGGTTGTCAATCGTATATTAAACTGAAAGTCAGTAAACTGGTCACACCAAATTCATGGTTCCTAGAAGCTGTGGCATGCTGGGGCCATGGCAGAAACGGCTGCAATTACGTGTTGTTTTTCCCCCCTGCTAAACAAGGGACACTGTGCTTACAGCCTTGAAGGACTCTTGCTGAAAAATCACTGACAATACTTAATTTTGGGATATATTAGTCCAAAGAAGACTTGAGGGACTTTTTTTTTTATTGAAAAGTTTTAACATACAATTTTTCCCTTAAAAAATCCTCCCTCCCCCCCTTCTCCCTCCCCCCCTTCCTCTCCCCCCTCCCCCCGACTTCCCAGAGCTAAATACAAGGTATATATAAAAAAAAACAATCATAAACAACCATATACTAACAACCATAAACTCTAAAATCTATCACTCTCTAGCTTATATAGGATAAAACAAACCTTAGTAATATTAAATATATATAAATATATATAAAAAAAACTAATATAGAAAAAAAAACAAAAAAAGAAGACTTATTCAAATATAAAACTTCTTAACCCTATACTTGTTCTGAATAAACCCAAGCCATTTTCTCCCTTCCATAATATAACGTTCCTGCGAGTAATCTTTCAAATAGGCCGAAATCTTCACCATTCCGACCAGGTCAGAAACCTTTAAAATCCACTCTTCTATGGTCGGCAGTTCCTCTTTCCAAGTCTACCATATATGAAAATATGAAAATATATTACATCTTTATCACCACACCTCCAACATTTAGGCTAATAATTCAGATACATGAGACTTGAGGGACTTTTTAGAAGATGCTCAGGAAGAATTTCTTTGCTTAGAAAAGGGGAAAAATATTTATATGCTACATAACATTGTTAGGCACCAGACCTGCCATCTTGCTAGTTTTATCCCTTCAACTATTTTTTCTCTCTTTTATGGCTGAACAGCAAACAGGTTCTTCAATGTGAGACTTAAGGAAAGAAAGGGAGGAATCAGCTGGTGTCTACTGGAAAATATTCCTTTTCTTTTGATAAGTTTTATCTAACATTTTACAATTCTTTTTCAATAGTTGTATCGATCAGGTGGATTATATTTTTCTCGAATAATGATGGATACAATTTTCGATGGCCTTTAATTTTTATTGACACGTTACTCCTCACATCAGCAGGCTGACTGAACATAAAAATAAAATTAAAATAAACAGTACAGAGGACATCCCTCGCAATCATGGTGAAGCTGCAATTTTGGCTGTAAGTTGTGACAGTCACTTGGGGGGGTTATTAAGCGAACACCGTAGTCGTTAAGCAAAGACCACAGCAATTAGGCAACCCCATTCTTTGCTATGGGCCTTTTGTTCTTTTGCTAGAAATGGTGAAGGAAATACCAGATTGTGCAAAAGCGTAAATTGGGGTCACGTGACTGTGAGGCGGTACAAATGGCTGAAAATATCGTCCGGGTGCCAAGGCCCAAAATGCGGTCACGTGACCACAGAGGGTGGTGGTGGGGGACACTGGAACTTTGAAAGTAATATAATAATATAATAATAATATATATAAAGTTGGAAGGGACCTTGGAGGTCATCTAGTCCAACCCCCTGCTCAGGCAGGAAACCCTGTACCATTTCAGGCAAAGTGGGTCCTAGGAAGGTTTTTTGGGTGGGGGGATGTTCCATTGAAACCTCAAGCCGCCTTAAGGGCTCCTTGCACAGAATATTGGATTTCCTGTCACGGAAATCGCTGAGGAGTTGGTTACGTTTCTCCCTCCCCTTCATTTCAGGCAGTCCTGTTCTACGGACGACAAGAAAAGAGAAAAATGTCGTGTATTTTGCCGTGCTTGAACTTTGGTGGCCAGGGGAAAAAGGAGGGGGGTCTTCATCGAAAGAGAGAGAATGGTGGGACCTCAGCCGTGAGGTGAACCGAAAGGAAACAGTCAGGAAAACCACCGTAATTTATTTATTTATTTATTTATATATTTATTTATTTATTTATTTATTTATTTATTTATTTGTTTGTTTGTTTATTTATTTGTTCGTTTGTTTATTTGTTTGTTTGTTTATTTATTTATTTATTTATTTGTTTGTTTGTTATTTATTTATTTATTTATTTATTTATTTATTTATTTATTTATTTATTTTATTTTATTTTATTTTTATACCGCCCTTCTCCCGAAGGACTCAGGGCGGTGAACAGGGCAATACATATTAAAAAACAAAATACAAAAATTAAAAACGATTAAACAAAATACCCATAAATAAGTTAAAACACATTACATATTAAAATAGGTTAAAAACAAATTAATAAAACCCAACCCCATCCCATCAGACCAGGCCAGCTTGTTCAAAAAGGTAGGTTTTAATGAACATGAGTCTCCCTCAAGGGAGGGACTTAACAGAGCTTCCCTACCAAGGGGCAGTCTACCTTGGGAGATCTAGGCCTCTTGGCTGAAAAGAAAAGTCTGATTCTTTGGCTTTCTGGAAAGAGCAGGAGGGTCCCTCAGCCCTGGAACTGGTCTAGAAGAGGATCCTGTGATTTGGGGCGCAGCGTCATTAAGGGGCGCAATATTTTGTTTTGGTGGAATCTCTTCCACGTGGTTGGATTTTTTTCTTTCTTGTCTGGATTGCTTATGAGAAATTACCTCTCAGTTTATTTATTTATTTGATTTATTTATTTGATTTATATACCGCCCTTCTCCCGAAGGACTCAGGGCGGTGTACAGGGCAATAAAAATAAGAATACAGGATACAAGATTTAAAATTAAATGATTCTGTTTGAGCACCCCAGGAGAGAACCTCTCTCTCTTTTGCTTATCTAACAATAATTTGGCAGTGGGAAAAAGGTCTCTGCCCCTCAGCAGAAACAACGCGGGCAGCTGACCCTTGACAGAGGGACGTTGCCACAAAAACAAGGAAAAAAGGACCCCAAAGCAGAATGGCAACACAAAGGGAATCAAAATGGAGGCTGGCCAAGAGCTGCCTCAGCTAGCTTAGTGGAGCTTCCACATCAAGAGGCAGTCTACAGCCAAAGAGCCGTGCCCTCTGTGCCCAAAGATGGGAAAGGGGCAGATTTGGGGACTTGTGGGTCCCTTCCCAGAGACTTTGGGCTGGCCTCGGGGTGTGCAGAAAAGGCGGGGAGGGGGATCTGTGGGGGACCCCAGAGGAGGCCTGTCCTCTCCTGGAGGATTCCACCGGCTTGGTGATGTCATCCGGACAGTTCAACTGACGCTCATCTGCCTCAAAATGGCTCCCGGGCTGTAAGTGGGGCTGCTGGGCTCTGGGGAACGTTTCCCGTTTTCTGGCCACTTTCCCCGAGGATTGGGACACTCCGCAGAGGAGGGGGGGCAGCCACGAACGGAAGGGAAGCGCTGCCTGCGGGAGTGGAAATCTCTCCGTTCTGGGGTGGGAGGCCAAAGCTCTCCAAGGGAAAAGCGGAAAGTCCGGTCGCCTGGTGGAAAAAGGATCTTTGGGATGATCCTCCTAGGAAAGGGGAACGGGGGGGGGGAGGAGGAGGCAAAGGGGTTATAATTTTATCTCATTGGGGCTAAAAGCTTCGGCTGAGCCCTTCCAGCAGGTTTAAGCCAGGTTGAAAGGGAGGGGCTGGTTTCTGGAATCAGAGGGATGGTGGGAAGGAGGCTTTCATTGCGTTCCTTTTTTTCCTCTCTCTTCTAGGCGTTTCTTCTTCTGCTTCCCCTTTTTCTTCCCCAAAAAGACGGCAAAGGTCTCCCCGATGCCTCCAGCCCGCAATGTCACCCCAAAGCCTAAAAGGCAAAAGGTGACCTTCACTATCACCATAAAAATGGTGAAGAGAGAGCCATATAGTAAGTGGAGACTTTGGGTCGGGCTCCTCCGGGCCCACTCAGCACCCCCCCTCTGCAGCTCCTGCTGGGGTACCTGGGAGCGTCTCTCATGGACGCCCAAAGGGAGCTGGATTTCCAAATGGCCCCCGCAGAGAGAGCAGGAGTTGCCCGAGGCCTGGGTGAGAATCTCTCCCCGGCCAGGAGGATCCACCAGCTCCGTGAACCGGAAGGAGCTTCCGGATAGATGGAGTGGGGTCTCGAGGGGAAGAGCGGTGCAGAGGAGGCCCTGATTTGGGGGGGGTCTTCATCTGGGGGAGGCCTAAAAGTTTGCTCAGCACCTTCCTCTCCCTTTCCCAGGGTGCCCCATGAAGAAGAGGAGGGAGAAGAGGAGGAGGGGGCAGCCCTTCTTCATCAGAACGGAGAAGGTAAGTAGCAACCTGGAAAGGCCAAACTGTGGAACCCCCCCCTCATATAGTCCCCCTCTTGGGGAAAAAGGGCAGGGGATCCTTTCGATCCACTGGGTGGTGGATCGGGGGATCCCTGGACCAGGCGCGAATCCTCGTCTCGGTGGGCCAAAGGGAAGGCGGGGGGGTTTGACTCTGCAAGACCCTTTGGCCACAGCAAGCTGGAGCTCTCTCTTCTGTGTCTCTCTTCCAGCTGCCTCATCCCCAGATCCTCAACCTGGAGAAAGAGGAAGAGGATGACCATATAAACGAAGGTAAGTTTCTTACTGATAAAGTAATCGATGGAGATCCTTGTGGCGGGTCATTGTGTCGATAGGCATAGGCTTCCCTTCCTTCGTCTCACTTCCCCTCTCCCCCATGCAGGAGACCTCATTTTAGAGGACATATAGCTTCCTCCCCACCACCTTCTCCACCGTCCCCCAAAGCGCCTGAAGGCCGGACGAGAAGCAACGGACGGGAACCGATCAAGGAGAGAAGCAACCCGGAACTGAGGAGGAATTTCCTGACAGTGAGAATTATTAACCAGTGGAACTACCTGCCTTCAGAGGTTGTGGCTGCTCCAACACTGGAGGTCTTTAACAGGAGACTGGACAGCCACTTGTCTGAAATGGGATAGGGTTTCCTGTCTGACCAGGGGGGTGGACTAGATGACCTCCAAGGTCCCTTCCTCTATTATTATCATTATCATTATCATTATTATTATTATTATTATTATTATTATTATTATTATTATTATTATTATCATTATCATTATTATCATTATTATTATCATTACTATAGCGTGGATTTAAAGGACTTCCACTCGGACCCAAGAAAAGTCCCTGTGTTTCTAACGCCATCCGTTAATGAGGTTAGCCAAGATGGCGGCAGCGTTGGAAGCAGAATCAGAACCACGGGGAGAGAAGTAACCAAACTCAGTGGGAAGGTACTAGGAGAGAAGAAGGGGGAAGGGAGGAAAAAGAAGGAGAAAGCTAGATAGGGAAGTGAGAAAGGATAAAGGAAAAGGGGGAATTGGGGCCAGGAGGAAAAAGCCAGCAAGCCGGAGCGCAGTGAAGGAATGGCTGCAGGTGGAGTCTGAGGCAGCCGGCAGCAGAGAAGGAGGGGGCCAGCTCAGGAGCTCAGCTAAGCAGATCAATGCTGGGAAGGAAAAAGAAAGAGCAGTGAGCCGGCAGCTGAATAGCAGACCAGGAGGGAGACTGTGGGAAGCAAAGAACCGCCAAGATCGCACGTTTTAAGGGTTGGCCATCTGACTCTTCCCTCTGCAAGAGGAATTAACGGTTCAAAGGGATGCTCTGCACGAAACACCATCCAGGCTGAGGGAGGCCCAGCTGCACCCGGGAGGATGAGCCAAGAGACCGGAGGCCCGTGGAAGAGGAACCGGAGCGCCCCAACCCCATCCCACAGAGCGGCCATGCAGGATCATAAAGGGGAGGACGTGGGAGGACCTGAAAGGCCCGGCTGGCCAGCGACCCAGCCCGGCCCAACGAAGCAGAGACTAGTATGGCAAACCGGGCAATGCATTATGCCGACAGCTTCAGCGGTGGAGAGGAGGCAGCCGGGGGCAGTGCAGAGCAAACAACAAACTCATGGAACAGGTGACATACTGTTGTGGTATGCAGCACATGTTCCATGTATGTTCTTATGCCCAAAGAACATACAATCTACACATGCATTAGATCTGAACTACTACAAGGAAAAGTAAGGAACTTAGAGGCAACCCCAGCCAAACCCCAAGGTACGAAAAAAAGCTCTACCAAAACCCAACCAAACAATGAACAAATAACTGACCCTACTGATAAACTCCTGGAGGAAGACAAATGGAGGTGTGTCACACAAGGAAGGAAACACAACACTGAAAGAAAGAAGCAGCGCACAACTAACAATCCCCTTCTGCCCAATCCAACCCATTAAAACTGAGCAATCGATGTCGCCCCTTAGATGGAAACGCTCAGACCCACAACCTGCCCTTCAAAGAAAACATGCAGACACCTAGCAAAGAAACAAGTTCAAATATCCCTAAAAAACTCACTTCAAATGTCCCTAATAATATCACATCCACAAACACACCTGAGATAAACAGAAAAGCGCCCCAGACTGCAGCCCCCCAAAAAGGAAGGCGAGTTTTGTTAATAGGAGATTCTACCCTCAAAGGAACAGAAAGATCCGTCTGCAGACCAGACACACAATCCAGGGTTTGTATGTTGTCTCCCTGGAGCAAAAATCAAAGATGTGGCTGAGAACCTAACCAAAATAACACAGATCCTTTCCTGTTCCTCCACATTGGGACAAGTGACACAGCAAAGAACCTGAGTACGATAGTGAGAAATTATAAACAACTAGCAATAAAGTTAAGAAGCCAGGAGCATAAGTAGCATTCTCATCAGTACTCTCTGAGAAGAAGTGATGGAGGGAGTTAGTTAGTTTAGTTTAGTTTAGTTTTATTAAATTTTTATACCGCCCTTCTCCCGAGGGACTCAGGGCGGTGAACAGGGCATATGATAAAAATACAAAACTACAAAAGTTAAAATAGAATTAAATTAATGCCCAAGATAAAAACAATAAAATATACAAATATTTAAAACCCAAATTAACTCCCCATCAGGCCAGGCCAGCTTGTTCAAACAGGTGGGTCTTTAACCCGCGCCGGAAGGAGCGGAGATCCGGTGCCATCCGGAGCTCCACCGGCAGTTGATTCCACAAAGCCACAAAGAGTTGAAGTGGCTGTAATCTTGGGCGAAAGTGACCGTGTCGTACCGGAATTTAATATAATGCAAACAGCAGCAAGAGAAAACAATGCAACCAGTGTCTTAAACTTCAAAAGAGCTGACTTTAACAAACTCAGAGATAACTTAGGCAAGATCCCATGGATGAAAATCCTAAAGGGGAAAACAACTCAAGAAGCGTGATAAACTCTGAAAAATGCGATCATTAAAGCCCAGACCAGCACAATACTACTTGTTAGGAATTGTTGTGCAGAGGTCTCCTTGTGCTAGCAAACGAGTTGCACAGACAAGGAAGGGTACTGAGAGTAGTAAGAGTCACACAGTAACCACAAGAGTACACTGAGTTGTGAAAACAGAAAGTATTTTACTTTTGAGGTGGTGTAAAAACAAAAATGCACGGTCGAAAAGAAAAAAACAGTCCAGGTCATACACAATAGTAACAGTCCAAGGAGTATTCCAAATACAAAATCTTCTTACCGGTCCAGAGGTCATATACACAGTTCAGGTTTATCACAGTACAGCAAAACAGTAATAGTAGAGAGAGCAGTGAATTCAGAGAGAAAGAAGCTACGTTCCTAGCTAGCTCTAATGGCCATGAGAAGACTTACACACCCATTGGCCAATTTACGTCTTAAACTCACAACATCATGGTTTATATTTTCAACCCAATTACGAAGGCTATCACCATATGCCTAACACCACTGAAAAAGGAAAAACAAGAAATTCAAGACAGTACCAGCATGGCTGCACAAAGGTCTCTCTGACAAACTGAAGGACAAGAAGGACAAATACAAAAAACGGAAAGAGGGGCGCATTACTAAGGACGATTATGAGCAGACAGCCAGAACATGCAAAGTCAGGAAAGCAAAGGTCCCTTCCAGCTCTACTCTATTCTACTCCCAATGAAAGGCAACACACATTGAGAGGAGAAAATAATTCTAGAAATAAAGCACTGGCTAAAACTTTGGTTTCCTGGATCATGGACTGCATTTCCTACGGGAAGGACTCTTGCCAAGGGAAGGGCTGCACCTCACGAAAACAGGCAAAAATGTACTTGGAAATAGACTGGCCCAACTCATCAGGAGGGCTTTAAACTAAGACTGAGGGGGAAGGGGGACCAATCTCTAGAACCTCTTGAACCCAAAACCAATCACAAATCCTAAGAAAAGAAATCAAACAATGAGGTAGGGAGTGATGAGAAGCATAGCGACGCACAGGCAGAAAAGTATCTACTGAAATGCACGTGATCAAAGGTAAAATCTCTCCAGAATGTATATGGGTCAATATAAAAGAGGGAAAAAAGGGATGTTTCCATACGTGTGTATTACAGGCCACCCAACCAATCTGAAGAAATAGATGAACTCTTTCCCAACCAATTAACTAATATATGTAGGAAGCATACCACAATAGTAATGGAAAACTTGGACTATCCAGATACCAACTGGGAGACAAACTCTGCAGCGAGCAGGAGATGAAAGAGATTCCTAACCAACCTAGCCGACAACATTGTCATCCAAAAGGTGGAGTAGGGAACGAGACGCAAAGCTATACTGGACGTAATTCTTACTAATAGAGAAGAAGTGATAAAGGGAGTTGAAGTGGCTGTAATCTTGGGCGAAAGTGACCACCTCATATTGGAATTTAATATACTGCAAACACTAGCAATAAAAAAAACAATCCAACCAGGGTCTTAAATTTCAAAAGAGCTGAGTTTAACAAACTCAGAGTGACCCTAGGCAAGATCCCATGGATGAAAATCCTAAAGGGGAAAAACAACTCAAGAAGCGTGATAAACTCAGAAAAATGCGATCATTAAAGCCCAGGCCAGCACAATACCACTGAAAAAGAAAAACAAGAAATTCAAAAAGAAACCAGCATGGCTGCACAAAGACCTCTCTGACAAACTGAAAGACAAAAAGGACAAATGCAAAGAACGGAAAAAGGGGCACATAACTAAGGCCGATTATGAGCAGACAGCCAGAACATGCAAAGTCACGAAGGCAAAGGCTCAGAACGAACAAAGACTTGCAACAGAAATCAAGGATAATTTAAAAAAAAGTTTCATCCAATACATTAACAACAAGAAAGAAGTCAACGAAACTCTAGATCCACTGAAGAGAGAAGATGGCAAGGAAATAACAGGCAGCAGAGAGAAAGCAGAGCTGCTTAACTCATACTTTGCATCAGTCTTCACACAAAGGAAACTATAGCCCAACATATAAAAAGAACATTGCAAAAGACAAACTAGAAACAAAAATTAAGATAAGCAAGAAAGTGGTAAGAGAACACCCGTCCAACCTTGACGAATATAAATCACCTGGACCCGACAGATTACATCCCAGAGTTCTGAAGAATCTGACAGATGTTATCTCAGAACCGTTGCAACACATCTTTGACAAATCCTGGAGCAGCAGAGAAGTACCTGAGGATTGGAAAAGGGCTGAAGTCCCTATCTTTAAGAAAGGGGGGAAAAACAGACCAATCAGGCTAACATCAATACCTGGGAAGATCCTGGAAAAGATAATAATAATAAAAAAGATCTACAAAGAGCTAAAAGCAAACAAAGTCATAACCAGCAGCCAGCACAGGTTTCTTAAAAACAGATCATGCCAAACCAATCTTATTCCATTCTTCGATCAAGTGACTGAACTAGTAGACCAGCAAAATCCTGTGGACATAATATACTTGGACTTCAGTAAGTCATTTGATAAGGTAGACCACATCCTACTCCTTGATAAACTAAGAAAAGGTGGGATAGACAACCTCACGACCAGATGGATCTGTGGCTGGCTAACAAACCGTACTCAACGAGTAGCCCTCAACGGCACTACATCCACATGGAGAGAAGGAAGCAATGGGGCAGCACAAGGCTCCGTCTTAGGCCCACGACTCTTCAATATCTTCATAGGTGACTGAGATGAGGGAATTGAAGGGGAACTCATCAAATGTGCAGATGACACCAAACTAGCAGGAGGAGCCAACACCCCAGAAGACAAACACAGGATCCAGAAAGTTATTGACCAACTTGAACAATGGGCCCTATCCAACAAAATGAGTTTCAATGTGGAGAAAAGCAAAGTCTTATATTTAGGCAGGAAAAACCAAAGTACAAATACAGATTGGAGGAGACCTGGCTCAGAAACAGCCACTGTGAGAAGGATCTTGGAGTCCTAGTGGACCATCACTTGACTATGAGCCAGCCGTGTGCAGCAGCGACCAAAAAAGCTAACAAAATCCTGGGTTGTATGAACAGAGGCATAGAATCAAGATCACGAGAAGTACTATTTGCACTTTATAAAGTCCTAGTAAGACCACACCTGGAATACTGCAGCCAGTTTTGGTCACCATAACACAAAAAAGATGTTGAGAGTTTGGGAAAAAATCAAAGAAGAGCAACTAAGATGATCAGGGGCTTGGAGATCAAAACATACGAAGAATGGCTACAGGATTTGTGTCTGGCTAGTCTAAGGAACCCCTTCATGGATTACTGCCTTGTCGTGGCGAAGGGGCTTGCATAATTCAATGAAGCTATGAGCTATGCCGTGCAGGGCCACCCAAGACGGAAAGGTCATAGCAGAGAGTTCTGACAAAACGTGATCCACTGGAGAAGGAAATGGCAACCCACTCCAGTATCTTTGCCATGAAAACCCTATGGACAGTACCAAAAGGCAAAACGATATGACGCTGGAAGATGAGCCCCTCAGGTCGGAAGGCGTCCAATATGCTACTGGGGAAGAGCAGAGGGCTAGTACTAGTAGCGCCAGAAAGAATGAAGCGACTGGGCCAAAGCCGAAAGGACGCTCAGCTGTGGATGTGTCTGGTGGTGAAAGGAAAGTCCGATGCTGTAAAGATTTTTTCTCCATAGGAACCTGGAATGTAAGATCCATGAAGCAAGGCAAGCTGGACGTGGTCAAACAAGAGATGACAAGACTAAACATCGACATCTTAGATGTCCTTATCGTCATGGTTGCATTTGCTCTGTTCTACTCTTCTGACCTTCAAATACGGCCTGTTGGGACAGCAGTGAACGTGGCGCCTGGTTTCTCCGACTGCTGCTGTCTGGAGCATCTCTCCCCAGGCTGGAAGAAGGGTTAAAGACCGTGCGAATCCACGGACTCCACTGATGGGTGGCCTAGGAGATTTGATGGGTCAGTGTCAAACCTTCCAGCCAGCGTTTTCTTCCATCTATGGGTCATTTGCATCTCCCCAGTTACATGCTCCCCATTTAAGGCAAATACAAGATAAAGAAGACAGACGTTCAGCTAAAAGGACTCTATTGACAGAATCTTGCATGTCTGAAAGTACAAACGTCCCACTGTTGTTTTTAACTACAGATCTAATATGGCGGCTGCTTCCTCAGTCTCTTTCTCTGACTGTTACGTAGACGGGCGACTCCTCCTGCTCCTGTCTGACACCTCCCATTGCCCCCAGATTGTTGGGGGCAATAAGCTGACTTTGTAATAATGCCGCTGGGGTGTGTGTGAAAGCCCTAATAAGCAGGCATATACATAGAATGAAGGCTACTGCTAAGCTTGTAAGCCGCCCTGAGTCTTCGGAGAAGGGCGGGATATAAATGGAATTAAAATAAAAAATAAAAAAATAATTTAGAAGAAAAGATGAAAAAGTGGAGGAGAAAGTGGGGGGGAAGAAAAGCATTGTGTTCCAACTTCTTTTGGAGCAGTACAATGATGTATTGACCTACAATCTTGATTTTTCGTTTCAAATAATAATAATAGTAGTAGTAGTAAAATGATGATGATGATGATGATGATGATGATAATAATAATAATAATAATAATAATAATAATAATAATAATAATAATAATAATAATAATAATAATAATAATAATAATAATAATAATACCTTGATGTGGTTGTGGTGATTGCGTACTCTGAGGAAGGTGAGAGCTATGCCAGAGGCTCAACTATACTGGGCCGGTCTCATCAGAGGAGTGAAAAAGTGTCTCTCCCATAAAAAATACGGAGAGACGTAAATTGCGCAAAGCCACACCAGCTCGGATGTCGCCCAGGTTAACAAGGTCCACTCTAGATATTGGAGTTCCTGGATATCTGGTGAAAAATGGGCCAGAGCAGGGATCTCCAACCCCCGGTCCGTGGACAGAGCCAGTCCGCGGCCTGCCAGCAACCGGTCCGCACAAACAAACAAAGCCCCATCGGAGGGATGCAGGCAGCAGAGAAAACCACGCACTCTCCGGTCTGCGGAAAAACCTCTCTCCACGGATCTTGTCCCTGGTGTCCCAAAGGTTGGGGGCCTCTGGGCTACAGGACTGTTGGCTGAACAACCAGGGCCAGCAGCTGCAGAACCACTGGAAGAAAAGGTGGATAATCAAGTGCCTAGAAATAACAGTAGAAACAGCAGAAAATGTGTGCAAAGATCGATGGCAGAATGGAAGACACAGTTGCAGGTCAATGGTGAGAGACTGGGAGAGGTTAATATCAAGAGAGAACTATTTCGATATTTCACCTGCCACATAGCATCCTGGACTTAACAATTGTCGATAAGAAAGACGAAAATGTCTGGATAGTGGATGTGGCAGCGCCTGGAGATGGCAGAATAGAGGAGAAAGAACAGGAGAAGATCACAAAATACAAAGACCTACAAATAGAAATAGAACGACTGTGGCAAAGGCAAGCAAAGGTGGCACCAGCGGTCATAGGCCCCTTGGATGCACCACTTGGACACCATTGGCACTGGCAAATTCGCCATTAGTCAATTGCAAATGGCGGCCTCACTGGGAACAGCTTCCATCCTGCGACGAGATCTGTAACACCACCGAACATCCACATCGGCCCATCTGTTCTGACTCGGCTCCTGAACGCAACAGACGCACCAATAAATCTCCAACATGCTTTTTGTTCAGGAACGCCAGCAGTTTCACCCAGCCGGATGTTAAAGTCTTTAGCTGCCTCCAAAATATACAGAGTTAATCTCCGTCTCTCACTATGCTTGCAACCAAAATTCTTCAGGCAGGCTGGCTCTCTTCCAATAAAAGATGCACAGTCCCGCTCAGAAAGCGCTCCGACTCCCAGCGCCACAGGATCCGAGGAAACTCCGGCAAGTTTCCTAAAGAAGAGTCAGGAGTTCCAACTAAAACTGGCTGACCGGCAGAGAGATGGACAGTTGTCTGTCACGCGTATTTCTCTCCTTCCCCTGCCTTTTATCCACAGCCGAGGGTGGGACTCTGTTGACAGCGGTGGCTCTTCCGCCCCAAAGACCGGCCCATAGCCTCTCGCCCTTCTCCTCTCCTCAGCCTCCGCAGCGCCCGCACATCATCACTGGCCCCGTGTGATTCTCCGCTCCTGAATCACTTGCCTCCAGGCATGGAGGTCTCAGCCTTATCCTCTGGGGCTGGCAGATGGACCAGGCTCCCCGTCTGTCCCTGGCTATGACAGATACATTCCTTCTTCTCCATCAGAGCTTTCAGATGGCCCTGACGCTGGGACCGGCCCCCACTCCTGTCCTTCCTCCTCTGAGTCGGCCGTGGAGTCCTCTGGCGGATGACAGGTGATGATCCATAATAATAATAATAGAGTTGGAAGGGACCTTGGAGGTTTTCTAGTCCAGGGCTTTTCAACCTGTGGTACGCCTACCATTGGTGGTACCTCGGCACCTGGCAGGTGGTACGCTTACGATGGGTTGACAAGCAGTGTAAAAAAACCGTATTTTTTTAAAAAGGTAAAAGTGTAGCGTGGGGATGAGCTGAAGCGGTGGCAATGCAGCACAGGCCTGTGGGAGAGTCAGCTGGAGCTGCGGTGTTCCCGGGGCTCTGCCGAGCACGCAGGATCCGCACCAGGCTCCAGCTGACTGGCACTTCCCGAGGCTGCATACAACCTGGAGAAAAGAATCAGTTGCAGCTACACCGAAGACAAAAAGAGGAGGATGGGGAGAGAGGAGAGGAGGCAGGGCAGCACCTGCTGGAAACTCCCACCCCTCCCACCCCACTCAGCTACCTCCTTCGAAGCCTTCCGGATGCTGGTGGCCCTGCCAGCATAGGTCTGCCTGCTTCATCCTGCAAAGCCATCTCTGTGGCGTCAAACAAGCCATGCCACCCGCTAGGCGACTGGTGGGACTCAAATATTGGCATATCCCAAAGTGGATCAATCTGAACAGGTTGAAAAACCCTGTTCTAGTTCAACCTCGTTCTCAGGCAGGAAACCTTATACCATTTCAGACAAATGGCTGTCCAGTCTCTTCTTAAAACCCTCCAGTGTTGGAGCACTCAGAACTTCTGGAGTCAGGTTGTTCCACTGGTTAGTTGTTCTAACTGTCAGGAAGTTTCTCCTTAGTTCTAGGTTGCTTCTCTCCTTGACTAGTTTCCATCCGTTGCTTCTTGTCCTGCCTTCACGTGCTTTGGAGAATTGGTTGACCCTCCTCTTCCTTCCGTAAACCCCATATCGCCCCTGGTCCTTCCCCAACTGCATTTTGTTCCTTACGTTTGTTATACATGGTTGTTTTTCTTATCGTTGTTATATTTGTTAGAGAAATAGGATTTGTTATCTATATTTGTTATATATGTTTGTTATAATTATTTGAGAAATAGGATTTGTTATATATGTTATATTTGTTATATACGTTTGTTATAATTGTTTGAGAAATAGGATTTGTTATATATGTTTGTCATATTTGTGTGTTCTGTTCTCTTGTTAATATTGAAATAAAAAATTTTGAAATATTTCTCCCGCCCCTCTTTTGTCACAGAGCACACAACCTATTCACATCTTGGTCCTCTTGGCATTTGTGGTGAAAAAATGTGCAGGGGCCCCTTTTGGAGTGTTACTAGGGGGTGGAAACCACCCCAACCTCTTTTCCCCAGAAAGGGTCTTCCACGGATCACCTATTTCCACCGTCACCACAGCGGAGGAAGGTCTCGTGTCCTCCAGTTGTGGGTCTGTTACGCAACCCAGCCTGAAGCAGGGGCAATCTCTGCCTCAAGGGAAGAGGCCCCAGACAGCCTCCATTCGGAGATCAATGGCGTCTCCTCTGAAGAAACGGCTTCTTTCGCAGGCCGGGCCTTGTGAGAAGGCCGTGATGCTCCGTCTGGCATTGGGCTCATCTAGGGGGGGGCTCTCTGCCATTCCCAAGCCGGTATTTGGGGAAAGATACCCTTGCGCGGGAACTAGGTTGCACGTGCGAAACCATTCCCCACCTTGCTGCTTCTGCTGCTGGTTCATGGGGCTAGAAAGGTTGAGGACTGCTGGAATAGGGAATCATGCTGGCTGTGGAATTCTGGGAGTTGTAGTCCATGTGTCTTCAAGTGGCCAAGACTGAGACACTCTGGAATGGAATGGAATGGAATGGAATGGAATGGAATGGAATGGAAAGGAAAGGAAAGGAAAGGAAAGGAAAGGAAAGGAAAGGAAAGGAAAGGAAAGGAAAGGAAAGGAAAGGAAAGGAAAGGAAAGGAAAGGAAAGGAAAGGAAAGGAAAGGGAAGGGATGGGATGGAATGGAATGGAAAGGAAAGGAATAGAATAGAATAGAATAGAATAGAATAGAATAGAATAGAATAGAATAGAATAGAATGGAATGGAATGGAATGGAATGGAATGGAATGGAATGGAATGGAATAGAATAGAATAGAATAGAATAGAATAGAATAGAATAGAGTTGGAAGGGACCTTGGAGGTCATCTAGTCCAACCCCTTGCTCAATCAGGAGAACCTATATCGTCTCAGACAGGTGGATGTCCAGCCTCTTCTTAAAAACTTCCAGGATTGGAGCATTCACCACTTCTGTTGTTCCACTGGTTAATTGTTCTCACTGTCAGGAAGTTTCTCCTTAGTTCTAGGTTGCTTCTCTCCTTGGTTAGTTTCCATCTGTTGCTTCTTGTCCTGCCTTTGGGCGCTTTGGAGAATAGCTTGACCCCCTCTTCTTTGGGGCAGCCCCTGAGATACTGGAAGACTGCTATCCTGTCCCCCCTGGTCCTTCTCTTCCTTAAACTAGACAGAAGGTATATAGATAAGTAGGTAGGTAGGTAGGTAGGTAGGTGGATAGATAGATAGATAGATAGATAGATAGATAGATAGATAGATAGATAGATAGATAGATAGATAGATAGATAGATAGATAACTAGGTAGGTAGGTAGATAGGTAGGTAGGTAAGTCAGAAGGTATATAGATAAGTAGGTAGGTAGGTAGGTAGATTGATAGATGGATAGATAGATAGATAGGTAGATGGATGGATGGATGGATAGATAGATAGATAGATAGATAGATGATAGATAGATAGATAGATAGATAGATAGATAGATAGATAGACAGACAGACAGACAGACAGACAGACAGACAGACAGACAGACAGACAGGAAAGTAGGTAGGTAGGTAGACAGAGAGAGAGACAGACAGATAATTTCCAGGCTTACCGAATCGCCAAAGTGGTTCATGCCAAGCCAGTAGGTGTGTCTCCCCAGGTCAGCCTGCTTGTTATGCTCGTCAATCATCCTCAGATTGTCCTCCCACACGGCTCTGCGGAAGGATTCCTCCTCCTGCTGGGAAGCCAAAAACCGGCAAGATCCCTTAGTCCCCTCTGCCGAAAGAAGTGGCACCTGCCAGATCCAGAAGTGACCTCCTTCCTCTTGCACAAAAGGTTTCTCAGACTAGAACTCAGTCGCCCAGCAATCGGCCAGACAAATCCCTCCCATCTTTCATTTGGTGTGCATTTTAGTATTTTTCCTGAGAAAAAATTGTCTGAAGACAGATAAGAGAAAGTCGCTTCCTAAACGTGGCTGTTTTCAGCTGAAATCAAGGTGTAGAAATGGAACACTTGAACAGGTTAGAATTATTGAATTAAAACATAAACATCTCATCTGAAGCACCAGAATGAAGGAGAAACTTCCTGACGGTTAGAACAATTAAGCAATGGAACGACTTGCCACCAGAAGTTGTGAGCGCTCCGTCACTGGAGGTCTTTAAGAAGAGACTGGACGGCCAATTTGTCTGAAATGGTATAAGGTCTCCTGCCTGAGCAGGGGGCTGGACTAGAAGACCTCCAGTGTCCCTTCCAGCTCTATTCGGATCGATTGATTTGTGTTCGAGTGGAGCAAACTCACCAGGGCGTATTCTTTACCGTGAGTGGCCTTCCAATCTCTCCATGTCCCTTCCAGGCTGGGATCCGAAGCTGTGGACAAGGCCCTCACGAAGACCAGCCAGATCAGAGCCGTCACCGAGACGGACAGCATTGCCTTTCTCTAGGAGAAGGAAGAGAAGAGAATTGAAGAACTTCAGGCAGCAGGTTCAACGCAGTAGCTTGCTAGGAGTTACAACCCAGTTACATCTGGTTGTCTACAGGTTCCAACCCCTGATTTACAGTGCTAAAAAAAAAAAGATAAAAATTAATCAATTGCTGTTAATTAAATGCACAGATCAAACGAGGACGTGAAGTTGAAAGCAGGGGGTCTTCAAACGCGGCCCTTTCATGACTTGTGGACTTCAACTTCCAGAATTCCTCAGCCTGGCGTGCTTGGCTGAGGAATTCTGGGAGTTGAAGTCCACAAGTCATCAAAGGGCCGCGTTTGAAGACCCCCTGCTTTAAAGTAAGGAACCTCACCTCAAGCAGGTTTTTTTTAACCGAAGACCAAGAGGCAATTGTTGAGCAAAAACTGCTAATGTAAGCTAATATAAATCTGCCAATTCCCGCTGCCTGTAATTGACATTTATAAGGAAATAACGTATCTCTAGAGATCTTTGGAAAGCAATGGGGTGGGTTTTTTTTGTCCATTTCAGTAAGATAATATTCTATAAAGCAAAATAGCTGCTCCTCTGATTGGTATCTCCTATTTCTGGAAAACTCACCGGCTTTCTGTGGTTGCAACCGTTTTCGTGTCCCATGAAGATAAATTTCTTGCTTGATTTCTATCTAGCTTCTCTGCCTATCTTGCTCCTTCCAAGAAAGACCTTCTTCTCCACCCTGCTTCTTCTCCCGGCACGAGATTCAAAGACAACTGCAGTTATTACTAATTGTGTGTGTGTGTGTGGGGGGGGGAATATGTGAATTGTGGGTCCATCTTTATTTGTGCAAACGCCACACTGACTCCTGCAACCTCTAGAACTGTTCATTAATGCTCATGCCAAAATGGTTATAATTTGATATTTATTTCACAGAGGTGGCTTCTACATGCAAGTTTCAGCAGGCCTAAGATAGGTAGTCCCTGGCTTAAGGCCAGAGTTGAGCCCAACAGTGAGGTTCCTAAGTGAGAAATTTGTTCAGTGAGTTTCCCCCCCCCCATTTTACCATCTTTGCTAAGAGAATCCCTGCAGTTGCTAAATGAGTAACATGGTTGTTAAGCGAATCTGGTTTCCTCCCATTGACTTTGCTTGTCAGAAGATCGCAAAAGGGGAATCATGTGCCCCCCCGGGACGCTGCGCCCCGTCGTAAATATGAACCAGTTGCCAATCACATGAATTTTGATCATGTGACACCCCGGCCCCAGGACACGGCAACCACCATAAATGTGAGCCAGATGTCAAGCATCCAAATGTAAATCATGTGCCCGTGGGGAGGCTGAAACGGTCATAAGTGTGAAAAACGGTCATAACTGGCTTCTTTCAGTGCTGTTGCAACTTTGGACGGTCACTGTTGTAAGTTGAGGATTAACTGCGAAGGTTTGGCAAAAAAAACACCTCTGAACTGTCATCCATTCTTGAATTTTATTTTCATGAAAAGGTGCTTTTTGATCCAGACTTTTGTCTAATAGATTTTATTTTTTTATTTTATTTTATTTTTTATTACATTTATATCCCGCCCTTCTCCGAAGACTCAGGGCGGCTTACAAGCTTAGCAGTAGCCTTCATTCTATGTATATGCCTGCTTATTAGGGCTTTCACACACACACCAAGCGGCATTATTACAAAGTCAGCTTAATTGCCCCCAACAATCTGGGTCCTCATTTTACCTACCTGGGAAGGATGGAAGGCTGAGTCGACCTTGAGCCTGGTAGGACTCAAACCTGCACTAATTGCAGGCAGCTGGTGTTACTTTAGGAGGCATTAGCCCACTCCTCCACCAAGGCTCACCAAGATTTTGAACTTAGTTGGATGGCAAAATATATCTGCATCCAGTTTTGGTCACCACCATGTGAAAAAGATGTTGAGGCTCCAGAAAGAGTGCAGAGAAGAGCAACAAAGATGATCGGGGGACTGGAGGCTAAAACATAGAGGGAACGGTTGCTGGAACTGGGAATGTCTAATGAAGAGAAGGACCAGGGGGGGACATGATAGCCATGTGCCAATATTTGAGGGTCTGCCCCAAAGAAGAGGCAGTCAAGCTGTTCTCCAAAGCAGCTGAAGGCAAGACAAGAAGCAAGGGATGGAAACTAATCAAGGAGAGAAGCAACCTGGAATTAAGGAGGAATTTCCTGACAGTCAGAACAATTAACCAGTGGAACAACCTGTCTCCAGAAGCTCTGAATGCTCCAACATTGGAAGCTTTTAAGAAGAGACCATTTGTTTGAAATGGTGTAGGGTTTCCTGCCTGAGCAGTGGGGCTGGACTAGAAGACCTCTAAGGTCCCTTCCAACTCCGTGAGTTTTAATATTCTAAAATCCGGAGACATTTCCTTTTTGGCTTAGCTTAGACTGGAGGATAAAACGAACGGTTGCATGAACCGGATGTGTCTAGTTTAACAAAGAGAAGAACTAGGGGTGACGTGATAGCAGCCTTTCAATATTTGAGGGGCCGTCACAAAGAAGAGGGGGGGGGGTTGTCAACCTGTTCTCCAAAGCATCTGAGGGCAGGACAAGGAGTAACGGATGTAAACTGATTAAAAAGAGAAGAGAACCAAACTAGAAGCAAGAAGAAATCTCTCGTCTCTCAGTGAGAACAATCCACCAGTAGAAGGCCTTGCCCCCAGTGCTTATGGATGCTCCATCTCTGGAGGTTTGTAAGAAGAGATTGGAGAGCCGTTTGTCTGGCTCGGTAGAGGATCTCCTGCTTGAGCAAGGGGTTGGGCTAGATGACCTCCAAGGTCCCTTTCAAATGTGTTGTACCGTGACCGCTCCTCTAAGCTTTTGATTCCTGTATTTTTTGCTGTCAGTATGTATACTTTAAAAGGGACGCGGTGGCTCAGTGGGTTAAGACGCTGAGCTTGTCGATCAGAAGGTCGGCAGTTTGGCGGGTCGAATCCCGAGTGCCGCGTAGCAGAGCGAGCGCCTGTTACTCGTCCCAGCTTCTGCCAACCTAGCAGTTCGAAAGCACGTAAAAATGCAAGTAGAAAAATAGGGACCACTACGGTGGGAAGGTAACAGCGTTCCGTGCGCCTTTGGCATCTAGTCATGCCGGCCACATGACCACGGAGACATCCTCGGACAAACGCTGGCTCTTCGGCTTTGAAACGGAGATGAGCACCGGCCCCTAGAGTCGGAAACGACTAGCACGCACGTGCGGGGGAACCTTTACCTTTACCTTATGTATATGTCAGGACCCACCTCAATCCACATCTTAGGAAATAAGAACTCTTGGATGCAAGTTTAGTCCAAAAAGGAAAATGTTTACTAGGATGGAATCGATTGTGGGAATACAAGATGGAATCTAACAAAGTTACATTTCAATCCTATATAAAACATTCCCATTTCAGCCCCTCCCCTCATCCATTTGGTCAGGCTCTCATCAGTTGCTAGGTGTCAAGTCCTTCCATGGGAAAGGGAACTCTCCTTGGTTTTATGGTTATTGCTTTCCTTTTCAGTTGTAAATGAAGATACAATCCAGACCTGTCTGTCCCCCTCCCTCCCCCAGTTAAAACATCCCCTGTTGTTTGAAAATCGCTTTAGTAACCATCCTCTCCCCCCCCCTCGGAGAGATGGCAGAATCCCTAGAAATAGCACGTTGTTCTACCTATACAATTATGAAATGTGATATAAATGGATTCTGACATTCGGCTCTCCTTTCAGAAAAAAGATGAGTCCATCTGTGGGGAAAGAAAACATATAAATGTTAGCCTGGTTTGTTTGGATATTCTGTATGAAACCTCTTAAGCAACTTAGGTGCTTTAACATGGAGTTTGTTAACCCACTCATTTTCTGAGGAGGGGAGGTGTTTCCATGCCACTAAATATTGTATCGTTCCATGGTGTTTTCTGGAATCTAAGATTTCTTTCACTTCAAAATGTTGTTCTCCTTCCACCATGATGGGGGGGTGGTGGTGGTGGGATTTTTGCTCGTAGTGGTGATTGTTGTTCTCTCTTTAATAGACTGCAGTGGAAGGTTGGGTGTATTCGTCTAAGATTTTTGGGTAGTTCTAATTCAACTGTTACTGGGTTTATGATTCTTTTAATTGGAAAGGGTCCAATATATTTTGGTCCTAGTTTTTTACAGGGTTGGAGTGATTTCAGGTATTTTGTGGATAAATATACCATCTCTCCTACCCTAAATGGTGTGGGATCGGTTCTTTTTTTCTCTGCCTGTGTCTTGTATGCTTTTCTGGCATCTTCCAACGCTTTCCTAACGATTGGCCATGTATTTTGTAATTGAGCAATCCATTCCTTCAGATCAGGGATAACCGGTTCTTTTGGGGTTAGTTCTGGTATTGGGTTGAAACTCTGGCCTGTAGCTACTTGAAAAGGAGTGTAACCTGTGCTTGAGTGGACTGCATTATTATATGCTACTTCTGCAAAAGGCAGTAGGTCCGTCCAGTCGGACTGCTGAAAATTAATATAGCATCTCAGATATTGTTCAAGTATATTATTAAGTCTTTCAGAAGCTCCGTCTGTCTGAGGATGGTGACTAGATGACAGTCCTTGGGTGGTTCCTAAGAGGGATAAAAATTCTTTCCAAAATGCAGACGTAAATTGCACCCCTCTGTCAGATATGATGCGTTGTGGTACCCCGTGCAATCTGTAAATATGCTGTACAAAAAGTTTTGCTAATGCTTTTGCAGTCGGGATTTTTTGGCAAGGTATGAAATGTACTTGCTTAGAGAACAGATCTGTGACAGTCCAGACTACGGTGTTTCCATTACTTTCTGGCAGTTCTACGATAAAATCCATGGCTATGTCTTTCCATGGGGCTGAGGGGTTTGCCACCGGTTGTAACAGACCTGGCGGTTTCCCTTGCAGTCTTTTGGCCATCGCGCAAATTTGACAGATACCCACATAGCTTTCTATGTCCTTTTTCATAGATGGCCACCAAAATTGCCTTTTAGTTAAGTGTAAGGTTTTTACAAAGCCAAAGTGTCCTGCTGATTTTGTATCATGGCACAGTTGCATGAAATTGATTCTCTGTGTGGCAGGTATATATAGCTTCTCCCCCACCCACGGCAGTCCATCTTTAATTGTGCACACATGTCTATTTTTCTGGAACCATTCATCACTTTCCAAAGATTTCCTGAATTCTATTCCAGTTTGGCTATCTACCTTCGGCTTCATTTTTTCTTGTGCCCTGGTGGTGACTGGTGCTGCCAGTTGTTGTTCCGGTACAAGTGGTTTAAAGTCAGTAACTCTTGTGCTGTTATATTGGGGCATGCGGGATAATGCATCTGCAAGGAAGTTCTTTCCCCCCGGTAAGTGTTTGAGAGTGAAATTGAATCGGTGAAAATGTTGGGACCAGCGGGCTTGCTTAGGAGTGAGCTTCCTGGGCGTTTTTAGTGCTTCCAAATTTTTGTGGTCTGTCCAGACCTGGAAAGGTATTTTATTTCCTTGTAAAAATTGGCGCCATGTTAGTAATGCCCACCTCAATGAGACCCTCGGAGAGATGGCAGAATCCCCAGAAATAGCACGTTGTTCTACCTATACAATTATGAAATGTGATATAAATGGATTCTGACAGTATACTTTGAAGAGATCTGCTTATTGGCTTTGAGATCAATAATATCCTAGCCGCATTATCACAGCAACAAAAATCCTTGGAAAAGGAAGGTTGTCAATCGTATATTAAACTGAAAGTCAGTAAACTGGTCACACCAAATTCATGGTTCCTAGAAGCTGTGGCATGCTGGGGCCATGGCAGAAACGGCTGCAATTACGTGTTGTTTTTCCCCCCTGCTAAACAAGGGACACTGTGCTTACAGCCTTGAAGGACTCTTGCTGAAAAATCACTGACAATACTTAATTTTGGGATACATTAGTCCAAAGAAGACTTGAGGGACTTTTTAGAAGATGCTCAGGAAGAATTTCTTTGCTTAGAAAAGGAAAAAAAATATATTTATATACTACATAACATTGTTAGGCACCAGACCTGCCATCTTTCTAGTTTTATTCCTTCAACTATTTTTTCTCTCTTTTATGGCTGAACAGCAAACAGCTTCTTCAACGTGAGACTTAAGGAAAGAAAGGGAGGAATCAGCTGGTGTCTATTGGAAAATATTCCTTTTCTTTCGATAAGTTTTATCTAATGTTTTATCATTCTTTTTCAATAGTTGTATCGATCAGGTGGATTCTATTTTTCTCGAATAATGATGGATACAATTTTCCATGGCCTTTAATTTTTATTGACACGTTACTCCTCACATCAGCAGGCTTACTGAACATAAAAATAAAATAAAATAAACAGTACAGAGGACATCCCTCGCAATCATGGCGAACCTGCACTTTTATTTATTTATTTATTTATATTTATATTTATTTATTTATTTAGATTTATATGCCGCCCTTTCCCGAAGGACTCAGGGCGGTTTACAGGGTATTTAAAAGAGAACCAATGCAAAAGTTAAAACAAATTAAAAAAGATTAAATGAAACCCTGAGAAAAATAAAACCCAGTTAAAATTAAAAATTAAAAAATTCTCAGCCTGGGCCAGAGAGCTGTAAGTTGTGACAGTCATAAAGTGGGTCACTTGGGGGAGTTATTAAGCGAACACCGTAGTCGTTAAGCGAACACCACAGCAATTAGGCAACCCCATTCTTTGCTATGGGGCTTTTTTTTTGCTAGAAATGGGAAGGAAATCCCAGATTGTGCAAAAGCGTAAATTGGGGTCACGTGACTGTGAAGCGGTAGAAATGGCTGAAAATATCGTCCGGGTGCCAAGGCCCAAAATGCGGTCACGTGACCACAGAGGGTGGTGGTGGGGGACACTGGAACTTTGAAAGTAATATAATAATATAATAATAATATATATAAAGTTGGAAGGGACCTTGGAGGTCATCTAGTCCAACCCCCTGCTCAGGCAGGAAACCCTGTACCATTTCAGGCAAAGTGGGTCCTAGGAAGGTTTTTTGGGTGGGGGGATGTTCCATTGAAACCTCAAGCCGCCTTAAGGGCTCCTTGCACAGAATATTGGATTTCCTGTCACGGAAATCGCTGAGGAGTTGGTTACGTTTCTCCCTCCCCTTCATTTCAGGCAGTCCTGTTCTACGGACGACAAGAAAAGAGAAAAATGTCGTGTATTTTGTCGTGCTTGAACTTTGGTGGCCAGGGGGAAAAGGAGGGGGTCTTCATCGAAAGAGAGAGAATGGTGGGACCTCCGCCGTGAGGTGAACCGAAAGGAAACAGTCAGGAAAACCACCGTAATTTATTTATTTATTTATTTGTTTGTTTGTTTGTTTGTTTGTTTGTTTGTTTGTTTGTTTGTTTGTTTATTTGTTTGTTTGTTTGTTTATTTATTTATTTATTTATTTATTTATTTATTTATTTATTTTATTTTATTTTATTTTATTTTTCTACCGCCCTTCTCCCGAAGGACTCAGGGCGGTGAACAGGGCAATACATATTAAAAAACAAAATACAAAAATTAAAAACGATTAAACAAAATACCCATAAATAAGTTAAAACACATTACATATTAAAACAGGTTAAAAACAAATTAATAAAACCCAACCCCATCCCATCAGACCAGGCCAGCTTGTTCAAAAAGGAAGGTTTTAATGAACATGAGTCTCCCTCAAGGGAGGGACTTAACAGAGCTTCCCTACCAAGGGGCAGTCTACCTTGGGAGATCTAGGCCTCTTGGCTGACAAGAAAAGTCTGATTCTTTGGCTTTCTGGAAAGAGCAGGAGGGTCCCTCAGCCCTGGAACTGGTCTAGAAGAGGATCCTGTGATTTGGGGCGCAGCGTCATTAAGGGGCGCAATATTTTGTTTTGGTGGAATCTCTTCCACGTGGTTGGATTTTTTTCTTTCTTCTCTGGATTGCTTATGAGAAATTACCTCTCAGTTTATTTATTTATTTATTTATTTGATTTATATACCACCCTTCTCCCGAAGGACTCAGGGCGGTGTACAGGGCAATAAAAATAAGAATACAGGATACAAGATTTAAAATTAAATGATTCTGTTTGAGCACCCCAGGAGAGAACCTCTCTCTCTTTTGCTTATCTAACAATAATTTGGCAGTGGGAAAAAGGTCTCTGCCCCTCAGCAGAAACAACGCGGGCAGCTGACCCTTGACAGAGGGACGTTGCCACACAAAAAAAGGAAAAAAAGGACCCCAAAGCAGAATGGCAACACAAAGGGAATCAAAATGGAGGCTGGCCAAGAGCTGCCTCAGCTAGCTTAGTGGAGCTTCCACATCAAGAGGCAGTCTACAGCCAAAGAGCCGTGCCCTCTGTGCCCAAAGATGGGAAAGGGGCAGATTTGGGGATTTGTGGGTCCCTTCCCAGAGACTTTGGGCTGGCCTCGGGGTGTGCAGAAAAGGCGGGGAGGGGGATCTGTGGGGGACCCCAGAGGAGGCCTGTCCTCTCCTGGAGGATTCCACCGGCTTGGTGATGTCATCCGGACAGTTCAACTGACGCTCATCTGCCTCAAAATGGCTCCCGGGCTGTAAGTGGGGCTGCTGGGCTCTGGGGAACCTTCCCCGTTTTCTGGCCACTTTCCCCGAGGATTGGGACACTCCGCAGAGGAGGGGGGGCAGCCACGAACGGAAGGGAAGCGCTGCCTGCGGGAGTGGAAATCTCTCCGTTCTGGGGTGGGAGGCCAAAGCTCTCCAAGGGAAAAGCGGAAAGTCCGGTCGCCTGGTGGAAAAAGGAAAAAGGAATCAGAGGGATGGTGGGAAGGAGGCTTTCATTGCGTTCCTTTTTTTCCCTCTCTCTTCTAGGCGTTTCTTCTTCTTCTTCTTCCCCTTTTTCTTCCCCAAAAAGACGGCAAAGGTCTCCCCGATGCCTCCAGCCCGCAATGTCACCCCAAAGCCTAAAAGGCAAAAGGTGACCTTCACTATCACCATAGAGATGGTGAAGAGAGAGCCATATAGTAAGTGGAGACTTTGGGTCGGGCTCCTCCGGGCCCACTCAGCACCCCCCCTCTGCAGCTCCTGCTGGGGTACCTGGGAGCGTCTCTCATGGACGCCCAAAGGGAGCTGGATTTCCAAATGGCCCCCGCAGAGAGAGCAGGAGTTGCCCGAGGCCTGGGTGAGAATCTCTCCCCGGCCAGGAGGATCCACCAGCTCCGTGAACCGGAAGGAGCTTCCGGATAGATGGGGTGGGGTCTCGAGGGGAAGAGCGGTGCAGAGGAGGCCCTGATTTGGGGGGGGGTCTTCATCTGGGGGAGGCCTAAAAGTTTGCTCAGCACCTTCCTCTCCCTTTCCCAGGGTGCCCCATGAAGAAGAGGAGGGAGAAGAGGAGGAGGGGGCAGCCCTTCTTCATCAGAACGGAGAAGGTAAGTAGCAACCTGGAAAGGCCAAACTGTGGACCCCCCCCCTCATATAGTCCCCCTCTTGGGGAAAAAGGGCAGGGGACCCTTTCGATCCACTGGGTGGTGGATCGGGGGATCCCTGGACCAGGTGCGAATCCTCGTCTCGGTGGGCCAAAGGGAAGGCGGGGGGGTTTGACTCTGCAAGACCCTTTGGCCACAGCAAGCTGGAGCTCTCTCTTCTGTGTCTCTCTTCCAGCTGCCTCATCCCCAGATCCTCAACCTGGAGAAAGAGGAAGAGGATGACCATATAAACGAAGGTAAGTTTCTTACTGATAAAGTAATCGATGGAGATCCTTGTGGCGGGTCATTGTGTCGATAGGCATAGGCTTCCCTTCCTTCTTCCCTTCATTCGTCTCACTTCCCCTCTCCCCCATGCAGGAGACCTCATTTTAGAGGACATATAGCTTCCTCCCCACCACCTTCTCCACCGTCCCCCAAAGCGCCTGAAGGCCGGAGGAGAAGCAACGGACGGGAACCGATCAAGGAGAGAAGCAACCCGGAACTGAGGAGGAATTTCCTGACAGTGAGAATTATTAACCAGTGGAACTACCTGCCTTCAGAGGTTGTGGCTGCTCCAACACTGGAGGTCTTTAACAGGAGACTGGACAGCCACTTGTCTGAAATGGGATAGGGTTTCCTGCCTGACCAGGGGGTTGGACTAGATGACCTCCAAGGTCCCTTCCTCTATTATTATCATTATCATTATTATTATTATTATTATTATTATTATTATTATTATTATTATTATTATTATTATTATTATCATTATCATTATTATCATTATTATCATTATTATCATTATTATTATCATTACTATAGCGTGGATTTAAAGGACTTCCACTCGGACCCAAGAAAAGTCCCTGTGTTTCTAACGCCATCCGTTAATGAGGTTAGCCAAGATGGCGGCAGCGTTGGAAGCAGAATCAGATCCACGGGGAAAGAAGTAACCAAACCCAGTGGGAAGGTACTAGGAGAGAAGAAGGGGGAAGGGAGGAAAAAGAAGCAGAAAGCTAGATAGGGAAGAGAGAAAGGATAAAGGAAAAGGGGAAATTGGGGCCAGGAGGAAAAGGCCAGCAAGCCGGAGCGCAGTGAAGGAATGGCTGCAGGTGGAGTCTGAGGCAGCCGGCAGCAGAGAAGGAGGGGGCCAGCTCAGGAGCTCAGCTAAGCAGATCAATGCTGGGAAGGAAAAAGAAAGAGCAGCGAGCTGGCAGCTGAATAGCAGACCAGGAGGGAGACTGTGGGAAGCAAAGAACCGCCAAGATCGCACGTTTTAAGGGTTGGCCATCTGACTCTTCCCTCTGCAAGAGGAATTAACGGTTCAAAGGGATGCTCTGCACGAAACACCATCCAGGCTGAGGGAGGCCCAGCTGCACCCGGGAGGATGAGCCAAGAGACCGGAGGCCCGTGGAAGAGGAACCGGAGCGCCCCAACCCCATCCAACAGAGTGGCCATGCAGGATCATAAAGGGGAGGACGTGGGAGGACCTGAAAGGCCCGGCTGGCCAGCGACCCAGCCCGGCCCAACGAAGCAGAGACTAGTATGGCAAACCGGGCAATGCATTATGCCGACAGCTTCAGCGGTGGAGAGGAGGCAGCCGGGGGCAGTGCAGAGCAAACAACAAACTCATGGAACAGGTGACATACTGTTGTGGTATGCAGCAGATGTTCCATGTATGTTCTTATGCCCAAAGAACATACAAACTACACATGCATTAGATCTGAACTACTACAAGGAAAAGTAAGGAACTTAGAGGCAACCCCAGCCAAACCCCAACGTACGAAAAAAAGCTCTACCAAAACCCAACCAAACAATGAACAAATAACTGACCCTATTGATAAACCCCTGCAGGAAGACAAATGGAGGTGTGCCACACAAAGAAGGAAACACAACACTGAAAGAAAGAAGCAGCGCACAACTAACAATCCCCTTCTGCTCAATCCAACCCATTAAAACTGAGCAATCGATGTCGCCCCTTAGATGGAAACGCTCAGACCCACAACCTGCCCTTCAAAGAAAACATGCAGACACCTAGCAAAGAAACAAGTTCAAATATCCCTAAAAAACTCACTTCAAATGTCCCTAATAATATCACATCCACAAACACACCTGAGATAAACAGAAAAGCGCCCCAGACTGCAGCCCCCCAAAAAGGAAGGCGAGTTTTGTTAATAGGAGATTCTACCCTCAAAGGAACAGAAAGATCCGTCTGCAGACCAGACACACAATCCAGGGTTTGTATGTTGTCTCCCTGGAGCAAAAATCAAAGATGTGGCTGAGAACCTACCCAAAATAACACAGATCCTTTCCTCTTCCTCCACATTGGGACGAGTGACACAGCAAAGCACCTGAGTACGATAGTGAGAAATTATAAACAACTAGCAATAAAGGAGAGTGCAAAACTTGGGTTGAAACTTAACATTAAGAAAACCAAGATCATGGCATCTGGCCCTCTCAATTCCTGGCAAATAGATGGGGAAGAAATGGAGGTAGTGACAGATTTTATTTTCCTGGGCTCCAAGATCACTGCAGATGGGGACTGTAGCCAAGAAATTAAAAGACGCTTGCTCCTCGGGAGGAAAGCCATGGCAAATCTAGACAGCACACTAAAAAGCAGAGACATCACCCTGTCAACAAAAGTGCGTATAGTCAAGGCTATGGTCTTCCCAGTTGCAATGTATGGCAGTGAAAGTTGGACCGTAAGAAAGGCTGAGCGCAAAAGAATTGAGGCCTTTGAACTCTGGTGCTGGAGAAGACTCCTGCGAGTCCCTTGGACTGCAAGGCGATCAAACCGGTCAGTCCTAGAGGAGATCAATCCTGACTGCTCTTTAGAAGGCCAGATCCTGAAGTTGAAACTCAGATACTTTGGCCACCTAATGAGAAGGAATGACTCACTGGAGAAGAGCCTAATGCTGGGAAAGATCGAGGGCAATAGAAGAAGGGGACGACAGAGAATGAAGTGGCTGGATGGAGTCACTGAAGCAGTAGGCGTGAGCTTAAAGGGACTCCAGAAGATGGTAGACAGGAAGGCCTGGAGGAACGTTGTCCATGGGGTCGCGATGGGTTGGACACGACTTCACAGCTAACAACAACAACAATAACATAACAAGTCTAAGGAAAAGAAGAAATAGGGGAGACATGATAGCATCTGAGGGGCTGCCACAAAGCAGAGGGGGCCAGGTTGTTCACCAAAGCACCAGATGGAATGACGATAAACAACCGTTGGAAACTGACCAAAGAGAGAAGCAACTTGGAACTAAGGAGAATTTTCCTGACAGTGAAGATAATTAACCAGCTTGCCACCAGAAATTGTGGGTGCTCCATCACTGGAGATTTTAAAGAAGAGGCTGGACATTCACCTGTCTGAGACGATATAGGTTCTCCTGATTGAGCAGGGGGCTGGACTAGAAGACCTCCAAGGTCCCTTTCCAGCTCTATTCTATTCTATTCTTTAAAAACCACTGCAAAAAAACAAACTAGAAACAAACATTAAAATAAGCAAGAAAACAGTAAGAGAACACCCATCCGACCTTGACGAATATAAATCGCCGGGACCCGACAGATTACATCCCAGAGTTCTGAAGGAGCTGGCAGATCTTATTTAAGAACCATTGCACCATATCTTTCTCCCGAAGCACTGGGGAAGTACCAGAGGATTGGAAAATGGCTGATGTGGTCCCCATCTTCAAGAAAGGGGGGAAAAACGGACCCAGGAAACTACAGACCAATCAGTTTAACATCAATACCTGGGAAGTTCCTAGAAAAGATAATCAAAACACAGATTTGCAAACATCTAGTAGCAAATGGGGTGAGACCTGGCTTAAAAGCAGTAACTGTGAGAGGGACCTTGGAGTCCCAGTGGATGATAACTTTTACTATTAGCCAGCAGTGTGCAGCAGCTGCCAAAAAAGCTAACAAAATCCTGGGTTGTATAAACAGAGGCATAGAATCAAGTTCACGAGAAGTACTATCACCACTTTATGAAGCCATAGTAAGACCACACCTGGAATACTGCAGCCAATTTTGGTCACCGTATCACAAAAAAGATGTTGAGAGTTTGGAAAAAGTTCAGAGAAGAGCAACTAAGATGATCAGGGCCTTGGAGACTAAGAATGGCTGCAGGACTTGGGTTGGGCTACTCTAAAGACAAGAAGAAACAGGGGAGACATGATAGCAGTGTTCCAGTCATTGAGGGGCTGCCCCAAAGAAGAGGGGGTCACGTTATTCTCGAAAGCAGCAGAGGGCAGGACAAGAAACAATGGTTGGAAATTGATCAAGGAGAGAAGCAACCTGGAAATAACGAGAAACTTATCAACAGTGAGGAGAATTAACGAGTGGAACAGCTTGCCACCAGAAGTTGTGGGCGCTTTATCACTGGTGTTTTTTAAGAAGAAGGTGGACAGTCACTTGTCTGAGATGGTATAGGTCCTCCTGCTTGACCGGGGGCTGGACTAGAAGACCTCTAAGGTCCCGTCCATCTCTATCCGATTCTACTAGTAATTATTACACATAATGGTTGCATTTGCTCTGTTCTACTCTTCTGACCTTCAAATACGGCCTGTTGGGACAGCAGTGAATGTGGCACCTGGTTTCTCCGACTGTTGCCGTCTGGGGCATCTCTCCCCAGGCTGGAAGAAGGGTTAAAGACCGTGCGAATCCACGGACTCCACTGATGGGTGGCCTAGGAGATTTGATGGGTCACTGTCAAATCTTCCAGCCAGCGTTTTCTTCCATCTATGGGTCAGTTGCATCTCCCCAGTTACATGCTCCCCATTTAAGGCAAATACAAGATAAAGAAGACAGAGGTTCAGCTAAAAGGACTCTATTGACAGAATCTTGCATGTCTGAAAGTAGAAACTTCTCACTGTTGATTTAACTACAGATCTAATATGGCGGCTGCTTCCTCAGTCTCTTTCTCTGACTGTTACGTAGACGGGCGACTCCTCCTGCTCCTGTCTGACACCTCCCATTGCCCCCAGATTGTTGGGGGGCAATTAAGCTGACTTTGTAATAATGCCGCTGGGGTGTGTGTGAAAGCCCTAATAAGCAGGCATATACATAGAATGAAGGCTACTGCTAAGCTCGTAAGCCGCCCTGAGTCTTCGGAGAAGGGCGGGATATAAATGGAATTAAAATAAAAAATAAAAAAATAATTTAGAAGAAAAGATGAAAAAGTGGAGGAGAAAGGGGGGGGGAAGAAAAGCATTGTGTTCCAACTTCTTTTGGAGTAGTACAATGATATATTGACCTACAATCTTGATTTTTCGTTTCAAATAATAATAATAGTAGTAGTAGTAAAATGATGATGATGATGATGATGATGATGATGATGATAATAATAATAATAATAATAATAATAATAATAATAATAATAATAATAATAATAATAATAATAATACCTTGATGTGGTTGCGGGGATTGCGTACTCTGAGGAAGGTGAGAGCTATGCCAGAGGCTCAACTATACTGGGCCGGTCTCATCAGAGGAGTGAAAAAGTGTCTCTCCCATAAAAAATACGGAGAGACGTACCGTAAATTGCGCAAAGCCACACCAGCTCGGATGTCGCCCAGGTTAACAAGGTCCACCCTAGATATTGGAGTTCCTGGATATCTGGTGAAAAATGGGCCAGAGCAGGGATCTCCAACCCCCGGTCCGTGGACAGACCCAGTCCGCGGCCTGCCAGCAACCGGTCCGCACAAACAAACAAAGCCCCATCCGAGGGATGCAGGCAGCAGAGAAAACCACGCACTCTCCGGTCTGCGGAAAAACCTCTCTCCACGGATCTTGTCCCTGGTGTCCCAAAGGTTGGGGGCCTCTGGGCTACAGGACTGTTGGCTGAACAACCAGGGCCAGCAGCTGCAGAACCACTGGAAGAAAAGGTGGATAATCAAGTGCCTAGAAATAACAGGAGTCAGTAGAAACAGCAGAAAATGTGTGCAAAGATCGATGGCAGAATGGAAGACACAGTTGCAGGTCGATGGTGAGAGACTGGGAGAGGTTAATATCAAGAGAGAAATATTTTAATATTTCACCTGCCACATAGCATCCTGGACTTAACAATTGTCGATAAGAAAGACGAAAATGTCTGGATAGTGGACGTGGCAGTGCCTGGAGACGGCAGAATAGACGAGAAAGAACGGGAGAAGATCACAAAATACAAAGACCTACAAATAGCAATAGAACGACTGTGGCAAAGGCAAGCAAGGTTGGCACCAGCAGTCATAGGCTCCTTGGATGCACCACTTGGACACCATTGGCACTGGCAAATTCGCCATTAGTCAATTGCAAATGGCGGCCTTACTGGGAACAGCTTCCATCCTGCGACGATATCTGTAACACCACCAAACATCCACATCTGCCCATCTGTTCTGACTCGGCTCCTGAACGCAACAATAAATCTCCAACATGCTTTTTGTTCAGGAACGCCAGCAGTTTCACCCAGCCGGATGTTAAAGTCTTTAGCTGCCTCCAAAATATTCAGAGTTAATCTCCGTCTCTCACTACGCTTGCAACCAAAATCCTTCAGGCAAGTTGGCTCTCTTCCAATAAAAGATGCACAGTCCCGCTCAGAAAGCGCTCCGACTCCCAGCGCCACAGGATCCGAGGAAACTCCGGCAAGTTTCCTAAAGAAGAGTCAGGAGTTCCAACTAAAACTGGCTGACTGGCAGAGAGACGGATAGTTGTCTGTCACGCGTATTTCTCTCCTTCCCCTGCCTTTTATCCACAGCCGAGGGTGGGACTCTGTTGACAGCGGTGGCTCTTCCGCCCCAAAGACCGGCCCATAGCCTCTCGCCCTTCTCCTCTCCTCAGCCTCCGTGGCGCCCGCACATCATCACTGGCCCCGTGTGATCCTCCGCTCCTGAATCACTTGCCTCCAGGCATGGAGGTCTCAGCCTTATCCTCTGGGGCTGGCAGATGGACCAGGCTCCCCGTCTGTCCCTGGCTGCGACAGATGCATTCCTTCTTCTCCATCAGAGCTTTCAGATGGCCCTGACGCTGGGACCGGCCCCCACTCCTGTCCTTCCTCCTCTGAGTCGGCCGTGGAGTCCTCTGGTGGCCGACAGGTGATGATCCATAATAATAATAATAGAGTTGGAAGGGACCTTGGAGGTTTTCTAGTCCAGGGCTTTTCAACCTGTGGTACGCCTACCATTGGTGGTACCTCGGCACCTGGCAGGTGGTACGCTTACGATGGGTTGACAAGCAGTGTAAAAAAACCGTATTTTTTTAAAAAGGTAAAAGTGTAGCGTGGGGATGAGCTGAAGCGGTGGCAATTGAGCACAGGCCTGTGGGAGAGTCAGCTGGAGCTGAGGTGTTCCCGGGGCTCTGCCGAGCACGCGGGATCCGCACCAGGCTCCAGCTGACTGGCACTTCCCGAGGCTGTGTACAACCTGGAGAAAGGAGTCAGTTGCAGCTACACCGAAGACAAAAGGAGGAGGATGGGGAGAGAGGAGAGGAGGCAGGGCAGCACCTGCTGGAAACTCCTCCACCCCTCCCACCCCACTCAGCTACCTCCTTCGAAGCCTTCCGGATGCCAATGGCCCTGCCAGCATAGGTCTGCCTGCTTCATCCTGCAAAGCGCAGCTCACCCGGCGCATCTCTGTGGCGTCAAACAAGCCATGCCACCCGCTAGGCGACTGGTGGGACTCAAATATTGGCATATCCCAAAGTGGATCAATCTGAACAGGTTGAAAAACCCTGTTCTAGTTCAACCTCGTTCTCAGGCAGGAAACCTTATACCATTTCAGACAAATGGCTGTCCAGTCTCTTCTTAAAACCCTCCAGTGTTGGAGCACTCAGAACTTCTGGAGTCAGGTTGTTCCACTGGTTAGTTGTTCTAACTGTCAGGAAGTTTCTCCTTAGTTCTAGGTTGCTTCTCTCCTTGACTAGTTTCCATCCGTTGCTTCTTGTCCTGCCTTCACGTGCTTTGGAGAATTGGTTGACCCTCCTCTTCCTTCCGTAAACCCCATATCGCCCCTGGTCCTTCCCCAACTGCATTTTGTTCCTTACGTTTGTTATACATGGTTGTTTTTCTTATTGTTGTTATCGTTGTTATATTTGTTATATTTGTTAGAGAAATAGGATTTGTTATATATATTTGTTATCTATGTTTGTTATAGTTATTTGAGAAATAGGATTTGTTATATATGTTATATTTGTTATATACGTTTGTTATAGTTGTTTGAGAAATAGGATTTGTTATATATGTTTGTTATATTTGTGTGTTCTGTTCTCTTGTTAATATTGAAATAAAAATGTTTGAAATATTTCTCTCGCCCCTCTTTTGTCACAGAGCACACAACCTTTTCACATCTTGGTCCTCTTGGCATTTGTGGTGAAAAAATGTGCAGGTGCCCCTTTTGGAGTGTTACTAGGGGGTGGAAACCAACCCAACGTCTTTTCCCCAGAAAGTGTCTTCCACGGATCACCTATTTCCACCGTCACCACAGCGGAGAAAGGACTCGTGTCCTCCAGTTGTGGGTCTGTTATGCAACCCAGCCTGAAGCAGGGGCAATCTCTGCCTCAAGGGAAGAGGCCCCAGACAGCCTCCATTCGGAGATCAATGGTGTCTCCTCTGAAGAAACGGCTTCTTTCGCAGGCCGGGCCTTGTGAGAAGGCCGTGGATGCTCCGTCTGGCGTTGGGCTCGTCTAGGGGGGGGGGCTCTGCCATTCCCAAGCCGGTATTTGGGGAAAGTTACCCTGGATTTGGCCAAAATCATCATTTCATTGTGTAGAGCAGGGGTGTCCATGCTTGGGAACTTTAAGACTTGGGGACTGGCGAATTCTGGGAGTTGCAGTTGAGAAGCCTTAAAGTTGCCAACTTTGAAGGGCCCCCCAACCTCCATGGGGAATTCTGGGAGTTGGAGTCCACTAGTTGCCAAGTTTGGAGTCCTCATGATCTAGATGGGGAATTCTGGCAGTTGGAGACCAAAAGATTCAAATTAGCCCAAGTTTGGAGACCAACCCCCCCCCCCCATGGTGGGATTCAAATACCTGAACGACCAGTTCTCATCTTTGATGCAGGCTGGCGAATTCTGGGAAATGCAGTCGACAAGCCTTACAGCTGCTATGTTTGAAGACTCCTGATGTAGATGGCTGGCTAGGCATTCTGGGATTTGTTGTCCACAGGTCTTAAAGTTGCTGAGTTTGGAGACCTCTGCTATAGAGTCTTCCAGAACTTCATTTATAGGGTATGAAGATTTGCTGTGACCTTACATTTTCCATTAAACCCAACATCTACAAGGTTCAGGGATCTAACTGTGAGGCGGATCTAGGAGTCCTGGTGGACAACCACTTAAAAATGAGGTGGGAAAAGGTCATCTTCAACTTACAACCTCGACTGAGCCCAAATTTCTGTCGGTAAGCGAGACAGACATTAAGTGAGTTTTGCCCCATCTTATGACCTTCATTGAGGACAGGAAGGCCTGGAGGAACGTGACGGTCGGAAACGACTTCACAACTAACAACGACAAAGGGCCTTCATTGCCAGAGCTCTCAGTGAATCACTGCAGGTGTTAACTTAGTAACACGGTTGTTAAGTGAATCTGGCTTCCCCACTGACTTTACTTGTCAGAAGGAAGCACCGTGTGGTCAGCCAACCCAGAGACTTGCTGCGATCACTGGCAGCTCAATAGACAAAAAACTTCTTTCTTAAAGCAGTCTCCATTTTGTTTATTCCCGGCTTGGACTGGACCCTGATGAAGATTTTTCTTTCAACAGAATGTTATACCTTTAAACGCTTACATGCTTTTTAACAGCCTAGAAGCCTTCAACATTCTGAATTCCCTCAGGAAACGTGCCGGCATTTATACTACCGTGGTGCCCATTCAACTCACAACACATCGTAAAGCAATTCAAGTGCCAGGCTAGATAGCATTGCATAAAAGGATTTATTGGTTTTAGCATATATGGATAGACTGTATGTATTTCTGGCTCTCCAGAAGCTCTCGGTGCCGCAGTTAGCTTTTTTTTTGGTCCTGCTTCTCAAATGGTCCACTTGGCTGGTTACGCAATGGGGTAGGAAGCGCTGTTGCTGATGCCGCATTGATTGGATCCTTGTTCCAAGAGCATGTATCCATTGTCCCCCCAATGGCGAGACCAACTGCGGAGGGAAGCATGCAAGAGATTCATTTCAAAACCATGTAGGGCAGGGCCTGTTGGGAACCGGGCCACGCAAGCGGCAGGTGAGCACATGAAAAATTTATGTGCGCATGCGCGGGAACTAGGTTGCACGTGCGAAACCATTCCCCACCTTGCTGCTTCTGCTGCTGGTTCATGGGGCTAGAAAGGTTGAGGACTGCTGGAATAGGGAATCATGCTGGCTGTGGAATTCTGGGAGTTGTAGTCCATGTGTCTTCAAGTGGCCAAGACTGAGACACTCTGGAATGGAATGGAATGGAATGGAATGGAATGGAATGGAAAGGAAAGGAAAGGAAAGGAAAGGAAAGGAAAGGAAAGGAAAGGAAAGGAAAGGAAAGGAAAGGAAAGGAAAGGAAAGGAAAGGAAAGGGATGGGATGGAATGGAATGGAATGGAATGGAAAGGAAAGGAAAGGAAAGGAATAGAATAGAATAGAATAGAATAGAATAGAATAGAATAGAATAGAATAGAATAGAATAGAATAGAATAGAATAGAATAGAATAGAATAGAATAGAATAGAATAGAATAGAATAGAATGGAATCGAATAGAATAGAATGGAATAGAATAGAGTTGGAAGGGACCTTGGAGGTCATCTAGTCCAACCCCTTGCTCAGGTAGGAAACCCTATACCACTTCAGACAAATGGCTGTCCAGTCTCTTCTTAAAAACTTCCAGGATTGGAGCATTCACCACTTCTGTTGTTCCACTGGTTAATTGTTCTCACTGTCAGGAAGTTTCTCCTTAGTTCTAGGTTGCTTCTCTCCTTGGTTAGTTTCCATCTGTTGCTTCTTGTCCTGCCTTCGGGCGCTTTGGAGAATAGCTTGACCCCCTCTTCTTTGGGGCAGCCCCTGAGATACTGGAAGACTGCTATCCTGTCCCCCCTGGTCCTTCTCTTCCTTAAACTAGACAGAAGGTATATAGATAAGTAGGTAGATAGGTAGGTAGGTAGGTGGATAGATAGATAGATAGATAGATAGATAGATAGATAGATAGATAGATAGATAGATAGATAGATAGATAGATAGATAGATAGATAGATAACTAGGTAGGAAGGTAGATAGGTAGGTAGGTAAGTCAGAAGGTATATAGATAAGTAGGTAGGTAGGTAGGTAGATTGATAGATGGATAGATAGATAGATAGGTAGATGGATGGATGGATGGATAGATAGATAGATAGATAGATAGATAGATAGATGATAGATAGATAGATAGATAGATAGATAGATAGATAGATAGATAGATAGATAGATAGACAGACAGACAGACAGACAGACAGACAGACAGACAGACAGACAGACAGGAAAGTAGGTAGGTAGGTAGACAGAGAGAGAGACAGACAGATAATTTCCAGGCTTACCGAATCGCCAAAGTGGTTCATGCCAAGCCAGTAGGTGTGTCTCCCCAGGTCAGCCTGCTTGTTATGCTCGTCAATCATCCTCAGATTGTCCTCCCACACGGCTCTGCGGAAGGATTCCTCCTCCTGCTGGGAAGCCAAAAACCGGCAAGATCCCTTAGTCCCCTCTGCCGAAAGAAGTGGCACCTGCGAGATCCAGAAGTGACCTCCTTCCTCTTGCACAAAAGGTTTCTCAGACTAGAACTCAGTCGCCCAGCAATCGGCCAGACAAATCCCTCCCATCTTTCATTTGGTGTGCATTTTAGTATTTTTCCTGAGAAAAAATTGTCTGAAGACAGATAAGAGAAAGTCGCTTCCTAAACGTGGCTGTTTTCAGCTGAAATCAAGGTGTAGAAATGGAACACTTGAACAGGTTAGAATTATTGAATTAAAACATAAACATCTCATCTGAAGCACCAGAATGAAGGAGAAACTTCCTGACGGTTAGAACAATTAAGCAATGGAACGACTTGCCACCAGAAGTTGTGAGCGCTCCGTCACTGGAGGTCTTTAAGAAGAGACTGGACGGCCAATTTGTCTGAAATGGTATAAGGTCTCCTGCCTGAGCAGGGGGCTGGACTAGAAGACCTCCAGTGTCCCTTCCAGCTCTATTCGGATCGATTGATTTGTGTTCGAGTGGAGCAAACTCACCAGGGCGTATTCTTTACCGTGAGTGGCCTTCCAATCTCTCCATGTCCCTTCCAGGCTGGGATCCGAAGCTGTGGACAAGGCCCTCACGAAGACCAGCCAGATCAGAGCCGTCACCGAGACGGACAGCATTGCCTTTCTCTAGGAGAAGGAAGAGAAGAGAATTGAAGAACTTCAGGCAGCAGGTTCAACGCAGTAGCTTGCTAGGAGTTACAACCCAGTTACATCTGGTTGTCTACAGGTTCCAACCCCTGATTTACAGTGCTAAAAAAAAAAAAAGATAAAAATTAATCAATTGCTGTTAATTAAATGCACAGATCAAACGAGGACGTGAAGTTGAAAGCAGGGGGTCTTCAAACGCGGCCCTTTCATGACTTGTGGACTTCAACTTCCAGAATTCCTCAGCCTGGCGTGCTTGGCTGAGGAATTCTGGGAGTTGAAGTCCACAAGTCATCAAAGGGCCGCGTTTGAAGACCCCCTGCTTTAAAGTAAGGAACCTCACCTCAAGCAGGTTTTTTTTAACCGAAGACCAAGAGGCAATTGTTGAGCAAAAACTGCTAATGTAAGCTAATATAAATCTGCCAATTCCCGCTGCCTGTAATTGACATTTATAAGGAAATAACGTATCTCTAGAGATCTTTGGAAAGCAATGGGGTGGGTTTTTTTTGTCCATTTCAGTAAGATAATATTCTATAAAGCAAAATAGCTGCTCCTCTGATTGGTATCTCCTATTTCTGGAAAACTCACCGGCTTTCTGTGGTTGCAACCGTTTTCGTGTCCCATGAAGATAAATTTCTTGCTTGATTTCTATCTAGCTTCTCTGCCTATCTTGCTCCTTCCAAGAAAGACCTTCTTCTCCACCCTGCTTCTTCTCCCGGCACGAGATTCAAAGACAACTGCAGTTATTACTAATTGTGTGTGTGTGTGTGTGGGGGGGGGAATATGTGAATTGTGGGTCCATCTTTATTTGTGCAAACGCCACACTGACTCCTGCAACCTCTAGAACTGTTCATTAATGCTCATGCCAAAATGGTTATAATTTGATATTTATTTCACAGAGGTGGCTTCTACATGCAAGTTTCAGCAGGCCTAAGATAGGTAGTCCCTGGCTTAAGGCCAGAGTTGAGCCCAACAGTGAGGTTCCTAAGTGAGAAATTTGTTCAGTGAGTTTCCCCCCCCCCCATTTTACCATCTTTGCTAAGAGAATCCCTGCAGTTGCTAAATGAGTAACATGGTTGTTAAGCGAATCTGGTTTCCTCCCATTGACTTTGCTTGTCAGAAGATCGCAAAAGGGGAATCATGTGCCCCCCCGGGACACTGCGCCCCGTCGTAAATATGAACCAGTTGCCAATCACATGAATTTTGATCATGTGACACCCCGGCCCCAGGACACGGCAACCACCATAAATGTGAGCCAGATGTCAAGCATCCAAATGTAAATCATGTGCCCGTGGGGAGGCTGAAACGGTCATAAGTGTGAAAAACGGTCATAACTGGCTTCTTTCAGTGCTGTTGCAACTTTGGACGGTCACTGTTGTAAGTTGAGGATTAACTGCGAAGGTTTGGCAAAAAAAACACCTCTGAACTGTCATCCATTCTTGAATTTTATTTTCATGAAAAGGTGCTTTTTGATCCAGACTTTTGTCTAATAGATTTTATTTTTTTATTTTATTTTATTTTTTATTACATTTATATCCCGCCCTTCTCCGAAGACTCAGGGCGGCTTACAAGCTTAGCAGTAGCCTTCATTCTATGTATATGCCTGCTTATTAGGGCTTTCACACACACACCAAGCGGCATTATTACAAAGTCAGCTTAATTGCCCCCAACAATCTGGGTCCTCATTTTACCTACCTGGGAAGGATGGAAGGCTGAGTCGACCTTGAGCCTGGTAGGACTCAAACCTGCACTAATTGCAGGCAGCTGGTGTTACTTTAGGAGGCATTAGCCCACTGCTCCACCAAGGCTCACCAAGATTTTGAACTTAGTTGGATGGCAAAATATATCTGCATCCAGTTTTGGTCACCACCATGTGAAAAAGATGTTGAGGCTCCAGAAAGAGTGCAGAGAAGAGCAACAAAGATGATCGGGGGACTGGAGGCTAAAACATAGAGGGAACGGTTGCTGGAACTGGGAATGTCTAATGAAGAGAAGGACCAGGGGGGGACATGATAGCCATGTGCCAATATTTGAGGGTCTGCCCCAAAGAAGAGGCAGTCAAGCTGTTCTCCAAAGCAGCTGAAGGCAAGACAAGAAGCAAGGGATGGAAACTAATCAAGGAGAGAAGCAACCTGGAATTAAGGAGGAATTTCCTGACAGTCAGAACAATTAACCAGTGGAACAACCTGTCTCCAGAAGCTCTGAATGCTCCAACATTGGAAGCTTTTAAGAAGAGACCATTTGTTTGAAATGGTGTAGGGTTTCCTGCCTGAGCAGTGGGGCTGGACTAGAAGACCTCTAAGGTCCCTTCCAACTCCGTGAGTTTTAATATTCTAAAATCCGGAGACATTTCCTTTTTGGCTTAGCTTAGACTGGAGGATAAAACGAACGGTTGCATGAACCGGATGTGTCTAGTTTAACAAAGAGAAGAACTAGGGGTGACGTGATAGCAGCCTTTCAATATTTGAGGGGCCGTCACAAAGAAGAGGGGGGGGGTTGTCAACCTGTTCTCCAAAGCATCTGAGGGCAGGACAAGGAGTAACGGATGTAAACTGATTAAAAAGAGAAGAGAACCAAACTAGAAGCAAGAAGAAATCTCTCGTCTCTCAGTGAGAACAATCCACCAGTAGAAGGCCTTGCCCCCAGTGCTTATGGATGCTCCATCTCTGGAGGTTTGTAAGAAGAGATTGGAGAGCCGTTTGTCTGGCTCGGTAGAGGATCTCCTGCTTGAGCAAGGGGTTGGGCTAGATGACCTCCAAGGTCCCTTTCAAATGTGTTGTACCGTGACCGCTCCTCTAAGCTTTTGATTCCTGTATTTTTTGCTGTCAGTATGTATACTTTAAAAGGGACGCGGTGGCTCAGTGGGTTAAGACGCTGAGCTTGTCGATCAGAAGGTCGGCAGTTTGGCGGGTCGAATCCCGAGTGCCGCGTAGCAGAGCGAGCGCCTGTTACTCGTCCCAGCTTCTGCCAACCTAGCAGTTCGAAAGCACGTAAAAATGCAAGTAGAAAAATAGGGACCACTACGGTGGGAAGGTAACAGCGTTCCGTGCGCCTTTGGCATCTAGTCATGCCGGCCACATGACCACGGAGACATCCTCGGACAAACGCTGGCTCTTCGGCTTTGAAACGGAGATGAGCACCGGCCCCTAGAGTCGGAAACGACTAGCACGCACGTGCGGGGGAACCTTTACCTTTACCTTATGTATATGTCAGGACCCACCTCAATCCACATCTTAGGAAATAAGAACTCTTGGATGCAAGTTTAGTCCAAAAAGGAAAATGTTTACTAGGATGGAATCGATTGTGGGAATACAAGATGGAATCTAACAAAGTTACATTTCAATCCTATATAAAACATTCCCATTTCAGCCCCTCCCCTCATCCATTTGGTCAGGCTCTCATCAGTTGCTAGGTGTCAAGTCCTTCCATGGGAAAGGGAACTCTCCTTGGTTTTATGGTTATTGCTTTCCTTTTCAGTTGTAAATGAAGATACAATCCAGACCTGTCTGTCCCCCTCCCTCCCCCAGTTAAAACATCTCCTGTTGTTTGAAAATCGCTTTAGTAACCATCCTCTCCCCCCCCCCCCTCGGAGAGATGGCAGAATCCCTAGAAATAGCACGTTGTTCTACCTATACAATTATGAAATGTGATATAAATGGATTCTGACATTCGGCTCTCCTTTCAGAAAAAAGATGAGTCCATCTGTGGGGAAAGAAAACATATAAATGTTAGCCTGGTTTGTTTGGATATTCTGTATGAAACCTCTTAAGCAACTTAGGTGCTTTAACATGGAGTTTGTTAACCCACTCATTTTCTGAGGAGGGGAGGTGTTTCCATGCCACTAAATATTGTATCGTTCCATGGTGTTTTCTGGAATCTAAGATTTCTTTCACTTCAAAATGTTGTTCTCCTTCCACCATGATGGGGGGGTGGTGGTGGTGGGATTTTTGCTCGTAGTGGTGATTGTTGTTCTCTCTTTAATAGACTGCAGTGGAAGGTTGGGTGTATTCGTCTAAGATTTTTGGGTAGTTCTAATTCAACTGTTACTGGGTTTATGATTCTTTTAATTGGAAAGGGTCCAATATATTTTGGTCCTAGTTTTTTACAGGGTTGGAGTGATTTCAGGTATTTTGTGGATAAATATACCATCTCTCCTACCCTAAATGGTGTGGGATCGGTTCTTTTTTTCTCTGCCTGTGTCTTGTATGCTTTTCTGGCATCTTCCAACGCTTTCCTAACGATTGGCCATGTATTTTGTAATTGAGCAATCCATTCCTTCAGATCAGGGATAACCGGTTCTTTTGGGGTTAGTTCTGGTATTGGGTTGAAACTCTGGCCTGTAGCTACTTGAAAAGGAGTGTAACCTGTGCTTGAGTGGACTGCATTATTATATGCTACTTCTGCAAAAGGCAGTAGGTCCGTCCAGTCGGACTGCTGAAAATTAATATAGCATCTCAGATATTGTTCAAGTATATTATTAAGTCTTTCAGAAGCTCCGTCTGTCTGAGGATGGTGACTAGATGACAGTCCTTGGGTGGTTCCTAAGAGGGATAAAAATTCTTTCCAAAATGCAGACGTAAATTGCACCCCTCTGTCAGATATGATGCGTTGTGGTACCCCGTGCAATCTGTAAATATGCTGTACAAAAAGTTTTGCTAATGCTTTTGCAGTCGGGATTTTTTGGCAAGGTATGAAATGTACTTGCTTAGAGAACAGATCTGTGACAGTCCAGACTACGGTGTTTCCATTACTTTCTGGCAGTTCTACGATAAAATCCATGGCTATGTCTTTCCATGGGGCTGAGGGGTTTGCCACCGGTTGTAACAGACCTGGCGGTTTCCCTTGCAGTCTTTTGGCCATCGCGCAAATTTGACAGATACCCACATAGCTTTCTATGTCCTTTTTCATAGATGGCCACCAAAATTGCCTTTTAGTTAAGTGTAAGGTTTTTACAAAGCCAAAGTGTCCTGCTGATTTTGTATCATGGCACAGTTGCATGAAATTGATTCTCTGTGTGGCAGGTATATATAGCTTCTCCCCCACCCACGGCAGTCCATCTTTAATTGTGCACACATGTCTATTTTTCTGGAACCATTCATCACTTTCCAAAGATTTCCTGAATTCTATTCCAGTTTGGCTATCTACCTTCGGCTTCATTTTTTCTTGTGCCCTGGTGGTGACTGGTGCTGCCAGTTGTTGTTCCGGTACAAGTGGTTTAAAGTCAGTAACTCTTGTGCTGTTATATTGGGGCATGCGGGATAATGCATCTGCAAGGAAGTTCTTTCCCCCCGGTAAGTGTTTGAGAGTGAAATTGAATCGGTGAAAATGTTGGGACCAGCGGGCTTGCTTAGGAGTGAGCTTCCTGGGCGTTTTTAGTGCTTCCCAATTTTTGTGGTCTGTCCAGACCTGGAAAGGTATTTTATTTCCTTGTAAAAATTGGCGCCATGTTAGTAATGCCCACCTCAATGAGACCCTCGGAGAGATGGCAGAATCCCCAGAAATAGCACGTTGTTCTACCTATACAATTATGAAATGTGATATAAATGGATTCTGACAGTATACTTTGAAGAGATCTGCTTATTGGCTTTGAGATCAATAATATCCTAGCCACATTATCACAGCAACAAAAATCCTTGGAAAAGGAAGGTTGTCAATCGTATATTAAACTGAAAGTCAGTAAACTGGTCACACCAAATTCATGGTTCCTAGAAGCTGTGGCATGCTGGGGCCATGGCAGAAACGGCTGCAATTACGTGTTGTTTTTCCCCCCTGCTAAACAAGGGACACTGTGCTTACAGCCTTGAAGGACTCTTGCTGAAAAATCACTGACAATACTTAATTTTGGGATACATTAGTCCAAAGAAGACTTGAGGGACTTTTTAGAAGATGCTCAGGAAGAATTTCTTTGCTTAGAAAAGGAAAAAAAAAATATTTATATACTACATAACATTGTTAGGCACCAGACCTGCCATCTTTCTAGTTTTATTCCTTCAACTATTTTTTCTCTCTTTTATGGCTGAACAGCAAACAGCTTCTTCAACGTGAGACTTAAGGAAAGAAAGGGAGGAATCAGCTGGTGTCTATTGGAAAATATTCCTTTTCTTTCGATAAGTTTTATCTAATGTTTTATCATTCTTTTTCAATAGTTGTATCGATCAGGTGGATTCTATTTTTCTCGAATAATGATGGATACAATTTTCCATGGCCTTTAATTTTTATTGACACGTTACTCCTCACATCAGCAGGCTTACTGAACATAAAAATAAAATAAAATAAACAGTACAGAGGACATCCCTCGCAATCATGGCGAACCTGCACTTTTATTTATTTATTTATTTATATTTATATTTATTTATTTATTTAGATTTATATGCCGCCCTTTCCCGAAGGACTCAGGGCGGTTTACAGGGTATTTAAAAGAGAACCAATGCAAAAGTTAAAACAAATTAAAAAAGATTAAATGAAACCCTGAGAAAAATAAAACCCAGTTAAAATTAAAAATTAAAAAATTCTCAGCCTGGGCCAGAGAGCTGTAAGTTGTGACAGTCATAAAGTGGGTCACTTGGGGGAGTTATTAAGCGAACACCGTAGTCGTTAAGCGAACACCACAGCAATTAGGCAACCCCATTCTTTGCTATGGGGCTTTTTTTTTGCTAGAAATGGGAAGGAAATCCCAGATTGTGCAAAAGCGTAAATTGGGGTCACGTGACTGTGAAGCGGTAGAAATGGCTGAAAATATCGTCCGGGTGCCAAGGCCCAAAATGCGGTCACGTGACCACAGAGGGTGGTGGTGGGGGACACTGGAACTTTGAAAGTAATATAATAATATAATAATAATATATATAAAGTTGGAAGGGACCTTGGAGGTCATCTAGTCCAACCCCCTGCTCAGGCAGGAAACCCTGTACCATTTCAGGCAAAGTGGGTCCTAGGAAGGTTTTTTGGGTGGGGGGATGTTCCATTGAAACCTCAAGCCGCCTTAAGGGCTCCTTGCACAGAATATTGGATTTCCTGTCACGGAAATCGCTGAGGAGTTGGTTACGTTTCTCCCTCCCCTTCATTTCAGGCAGTCCTGTTCTACGGACGACAAGAAAAGAGAAAAATGTCGTGTATTTTGTCGTGCTTGAACTTTGGTGGCCAGGGGAAAAAGGAGGGGGGTCTTCATCGAAAGAGAGAGAATGGTGGGACCTCCGCCGTGAGGTGAACCGAAAGGAAACAGTCAGGAAAACCACCGTAATTTATTTATTTATTTATTTATTTATTTATTTATTTATTTATTTATTTATTTATTTATTTATTTATTTGTTTGTTTGTTTGTTTGTTTGTTTATTTATTTATTTATTTATTTATTTATTTATTTTATTTTATTTTATTTTATTTTTCTACCGCCCTTCTCCCGAAGGACTCAGGGCGGTGAACAGGGCAATACATATTAAAAAACAAAATACAAAAATTAAAAACGATTAAACAAAATACCCATAAATAAGTTAAAACACATTACATATTAAAACAGGTTAAAAACAAATTAATAAAACCCAACCCCATCCCATCAGACCAGGCCAGCTTGTTCAAAAAGGAAGGTTTTAATGAACATGAGTCTCCCTCAAGGGAGGGACTTAACAGAGCTTCCCTACCAAGGGGCAGTCTACCTTGGGAGATCTAGGCCTCTTGGCTGACAAGAAAAGTCTGATTCTTTGGCTTTCTGGAAAGAGCAGGAGGGTCCCTCAGCCCTGGAACTGGTCTAGAAGAGGATCCTGTGATTTGGGGCGCAGCGTCATTAAGGGGCGCAATATTTTGTTTTGGTGGAATCTCTTCCACGTGGTTGGATTTTTTTCTTTCTTCTCTGGATTGCTTATGAGAAATTACCTCTCAGTTTATTTATTTATTTATTTATTTGATTTATATACCACCCTTCTCCCGAAGGACTCAGGGCGGTGTACAGGGCAATAAAAATAAGAATACAGGATACAAGATTTAAAATTAAATGATTCTGTTTGAGCACCCCAGGAGAGAACCTCTCTCTCTTTTGCTTATCTAACAATAATTTGGCAGTGGGAAAAAGGTCTCTGCCCCTCAGCAGAAACAACGCGGGCAGCTGACCCTTGACAGAGGGACGTTGCCACACAAAAAAAGGAAAAAAAGGACCCCAAAGCAGAATGGCAACACAAAGGGAATCAAAATGGAGGCTGGCCAAGAGCTGCCTCAGCTAGCTTAGTGGAGCTTCCACATCAAGAGGCAGTCTACAGCCAAAGAGCCGTGCCCTCTGTGCCCAAAGATGGGAAAGGGGCAGATTTGGGGATTTGTGGGTCCCTTCCCAGAGACTTTGGGCTGGCCTCGGGGTGTGCAGAAAAGGCGGGGAGGGGGATCTGTGGGGGACCCCAGAGGAGGCCTGTCCTCTCCTGGAGGATTCCACCGGCTTGGTGATGTCATCCGGACAGTTCAACTGACGCTCATCTGCCTCAAAATGGCTCCCGGGCTGTAAGTGGGGCTGCTGGGCTCTGGGGAACCTTCCCCGTTTTCTGGCCACTTTCCCCGAGGATTGGGACACTCCGCAGAGGAGGGGGGGCAGCCACGAACGGAAGGGAAGCGCTGCCTGCGGGAGTGGAAATCTCTCCGTTCTGGGGTGGGAGGCCAAAGCTCTCCAAGGGAAAAGCGGAAAGTCCGGTCGCCTGGTGGAAAAAGGAAAAAGGAATCAGAGGGATGGTGGGAAGGAGGCTTTCATTGCGTTCCTTTTTTTCCCTCTCTCTTCTAGGCGTTTCTTCTTCTTCTTCTTCCCCTTTTTCTTCCCCAAAAAGACGGCAAAGGTCTCCCCGATGCCTCCAGCCCGCAATGTCACCCCAAAGCCTAAAAGGCAAAAGGTGACCTTCACTATCACCATAGAGATGGTGAAGAGAGAGCCATATAGTAAGTGGAGACTTTGGGTCGGGCTCCTCCGGGCCCACTCAGCACCCCCCCTCTGCAGCTCCTGCTGGGGTACCTGGGAGCGTCTCTCATGGACGCCCAAAGGGAGCTGGATTTCCAAATGGCCCCCGCAGAGAGAGCAGGAGTTGCCCGAGGCCTGGGTGAGAATCTCTCCCCGGCCAGGAGGATCCACCAGCTCCGTGAACCGGAAGGAGCTTCCGGATAGATGGAGTGGGGTCTCGAGGGGAAGAGCGGTGCAGAGGAGGCCCTGATTTGGGGGGGGGTCTTCATCTGGGGGAGGCCTAAAAGTTTGCTCAGCACCTTCCTCTCCCTTTCCCAGGGTGCCCCATGAAGAAGAGGAGGGAGAAGAGGAGGAGGGGGCAGCCCTTCTTCATCAGAACGGAGAAGGTAAGTAGCAACCTGGAAAGGCCAAACTGTGGACCCCCCCCCTCATATAGTCCCCCTCTTGGGGAAAAAGGGCAGGGGACCCTTTCGATCCACTGGGTGGTGGATCGGGGGATCCCTGGACCAGGTGCGAATCCTCGTCTCGGTGGGCCAAAGGGAAGGCGGGGGGGTTTGACTCTGCAAGACCCTTTGGCCACAGCAAGCTGGAGCTCTCTCTTCTGTGTCTCTCTTCCAGCTGCCTCATCCCCAGATCCTCAACCTGGAGAAAGAGGAAGAGGATGACCATATAAACGAAGGTAAGTTTCTTACTGATAAAGTAATCGATGGAGATCCTTGTGGCGGGTCATTGTGTCGATAGGCATAGGCTTCCCTTCCTTCTTCCCTTCATTCGTCTCACTTCCCCTCTCCCCCATGCAGGAGACCTCATTTTAGAGGACATATAGCTTCCTCCCCACCACCTTCTCCACCGTCCCCCAAAGCGCCTGAAGGCCGGAGGAGAAGCAACGGACGGGAACCGATCAAGGAGAGAAGCAACCCGGAACTGAGGAGGAATTTCCTGACAGTGAGAATTATTAACCAGTGGAACTACCTGCCTTCAGAGGTTGTGGCTGCTCCAACACTGGAGGTCTTTAACAGGAGACTGGACAGCCACTTGTCTGAAATGGGATAGGGTTTCCTGCCTGACCAGGGGGTTGGACTAGATGACCTCCAAGGTCCCTTCCTCTATTATTATCATTATCATTATTATTATTATTATTATTATTATTATTATTATTATTATTATTATTATTATTATTATCATTATCATTATTATCATTATTATCATTATTATCATTATTATTATCATTACTATAGCGTGGATTTAAAGGACTTCCACTCGGACCCAAGAAAAGTCCCTGTGTTTCTAACGCCATCCGTTAATGAGGTTAGCCAAGATGGCGGCAGCGTTGGAAGCAGAATCAGATCCACGGGGAAAGAAGTAACCAAACCCAGTGGGAAGGTACTAGGAGAGAAGAAGGGGGAAGGGAGGAAAAAGAAGCAGAAAGCTAGATAGGGAAGAGAGAAAGGATAAAGGAAAAGGGGAAATTGGGGCCAGGAGGAAAAGGCCAGCAAGCCGGAGCGCAGTGAAGGAATGGCTGCAGGTGGAGTCTGAGGCAGCCGGCAGCAGAGAAGGAGGGGGCCAGCTCAGGAGCTCAGCTAAGCAGATCAATGCTGGGAAGGAAAAAGAAAGAGCAGCGAGCTGGCAGCTGAATAGCAGACCAGGAGGGAGACTGTGGGAAGCAAAGAACCGCCAAGATCGCACGTTTTAAGGGTTGGCCATCTGACTCTTCCCTCTGCAAGAGGAATTAACGGTTCAAAGGGATGCTCTGCACGAAACACCATCCAGGCTGAGGGAGGCCCAGCTGCACCCGGGAGGATGAGCCAAGAGACCGGAGGCCCGTGGAAGAGGAACCGGAGCGCCCCAACCCCATCCAACAGAGTGGCCATGCAGGATCATAAAGGGGAGGACGTGGGAGGACCTGAAAGGCCCGGCTGGCCAGTGACCCAGCCCGGCCCAACGAAGCAGAGACTAGTATGGCAAACCGGGCAATGCATTATGCCGGCAGCTTCAGCGGTGGAGAGGAGGCAGCCGGGGGCAGTGCAGAGCAAACAACAAACTCATGGAACAGGTGACATACTGTTGTGGTATGCAGCAGATGTTCCATGTATGTTCTTATGCCCAAAGAACATACAAACTACACATGCATTAGATCTGAACTACTACAAGGAAAAGTAAGGAACTTAGAGGCAACCCCAGCCAAACCCCAACGTACGAAAAAAAGCTCTACCAAAACCCAACCAAACAATGAACAAATAACTGACCCTATTGATAAACCCCTGCAGGAAGACAAATGGAGGTGTGTCACACAAAGAAGGAAACACAACACTGAAAGAAAGAAGCAGCGCACAACTAACAATCCCCTTCTGCTCAATCCAACCCATTAAAACTGAGCAATCGATGTCGCCCCTTAGATGGAAACGCTCAGACCCACAACCTGCCCTTCAAAGAAAACATGCAGACACCTAGCAAAGAAACAAGTTCAAATATCCCTAAAAAACTCACTTCAAATGTCCCTAATAATATCACATCCACAAACACACCTGAGATAAACAGAAAAGCGCCCCAGACTGCAGCCCCCCCAAAAGGAAGGCGAGTTTTGTTAATAGGAGATTCTACCCTCAAAGGAACAGAAAGATCCGTCTGCAGACCAGACACACAATCCAGGGTTTGTATGTTGTCTCCCTGGAGCAAAAATCAAAGATGTGGCTGAGAACCTACCCAAAATAACACAGATCCTTTCCTCTTCCTCCACATTGGGACGAGTGACACAGCAAAGCACCTGAGTACGATAGTGAGAAATTATAAACAACTAGCAATAAAGGAGAGTGCAAAACTTGGGTTGAAACTTAACATTAAGAAAACCAAGATCATGGCATCTGGCCCTCTCAATTCCTGGCAAATAGATGGGGAAGAAATGGAGGTAGTGACAGATTTTATTTTCCTGGGCTCCAAGATCACTGCAGATGGGGACTGTAGCCAAGAAATTAAAAGACGCTTGCTCCTCGGGAGGAAAGCCATGGCAAATCTAGATAGCACACTAAAAAGCAGAGACATCACCCTGTCAACAAAAGTGCGTATAGTCAAGGCTATGGTCTTCCCAGTTGCAATGTATGGCAGTGAAAGCTGGACCGTAAGAAAGGCTGAGCGCCAAAGAATTGAGGCCTTTGAACTATGGTGCTGGAGAAGACTCCTGCGAGTCCCTTGGACTGCAAGGCGATCAAACCGGTCAGTCCTAGAGGAGATCAATCCTGACTGCTCTTTAGAAGGCCAGATCCTGAAGTTGAAACTCAGATACTTTGGCCACCTAATGAGAAGGAATGACTCACTGGAGAAGAGCCTAATGCTGGGAAAGATCGAGGGCAATAGAAGAAGGGGACGACAGAGAATGAAGTGGCTGGATGGAGTCACTGAAGCAGTAGGCGTGAGCTTAAAGGGACTCCAGAAGATGGTAGACAGGAAGGCCTGGAGGAACGTTGTCCATGGGGTCGCGATGGGTTGGACACGACTTCACAGCTAACAACAACAACAATAACATAACAAGTCTAAGGAAAAGAAGAAATAGGGGAGACATGATAGCATCTGAGGGGCTGCCACAAAGCAGAGGGGGCCAGGTTGTTCACCAAAGCACCAGATGGAATGACGATAAACAACCGTTGGAAACTGACCAAAGAGAGAAGCAACTTGGAACTAAGGAGAATTTTCCTGACAGTGAAGATAATTAACCAGCTTGCCACCAGAAATTGTGGGTGCTCCATCACTGGAGATTTTAAAGAAGAGGCTGGACATTCACCTGTCTGAGACGATATAGGTTCTCCTGATTGAGCAGGGGGCTGGACTAGAAGACCTCCAAGGTCCCTTTCCAGCTCTATTCTATTCTATTCTTTAAAAACCACTGCAAAAAAACAAACTAGAAACAAACATTAAAATAAGCAAGAAAACAGTAAGAGAACACCCATCCGACCTTGACGAATATAAATCGCCGGGACCCGACAGATTACATCCCAGAGTTCTGAAGGAGCTGGCAGATCTTATTTAAGAACCATTGCACCATATCTTTCTCCCGAAGCACTGGGGAAGTACCAGAGGATTGGAAAATGGCTGATGTGGTCCCCATCTTCAAGAAAGGGGGGAAAAACGGACCCAGGAAACTACAGACCAATCAGTTTAACATCAATACCTGGGAAGTTCCTAGAAAAGATAATCAAAACACAGATTTGCAAACATCTAGTAGCAAATGGGGTGAGACCTGGCTTAAAAGCAGTAACTGTGAGAGGGACCTTGGAGTCCCAGTGGATGATAACTTTTACTATTAGCCAGCAGTGTGCAGCAGCTGCCAAAAAAGCTAACAAAATCCTGGGTTGTATAAACAGAGGCATAGAATCAAGTTCACGAGAAGTACTATCACCACTTTATGAAGCCATAGTAAGACCACACCTGGAATACTGCAGCCAATTTTGGTCACCGTATCACAAAAAAGATGTTGAGAGTTTGGAAAAAGTTCAGAGAAGAGCAACTAAGATGATCAGGGCCTTGGAGACTAAGAATGGCTGCAGGACTTGGGTTGGGCTACTCTAAAGACAAGAAGAAACAGGGGAGACATGATAGCAGTGTTCCAGTCATTGAGGGGCTGCCCCAAAGAAGAGGGGGTCACGTTATTCTCGAAAGCAGCAGAGGGCAGGACAAGAAACAATGGTTGGAAATTGATCAAGGAGAGAAGCAACCTGGAAATAACGAGAAACTTATCAACAGTGAGGAGAATTAACGAGTGGAACAGCTTGCCACCAGAAGTTGTGGGCGCTTTATCACTGGTGTTTTTTAAGAAGAAGGTGGACAGTCACTTGTCTGAGATGGTATAGGTCCTCCTGCTTGACCGGGGGCTGGACTAGAAGACCTCTAAGGTCCCGTCCATCTCTATCCGATTCTACTAGTAATTATTACACATAATGGTTGCATTTGCTCTGTTCTACTCTTCTGACCTTCAAATACGGCCTGTTGGGACAGCAGTGAATGTGGCACCTGGTTTCTCCGACTGTTGCCGTCTGGGGCATCTCTCCCCAGGCTGGAAGAAGGGTTAAAGACCGTGCGAATCCACGGACTCCACTGATGGGTGGCCTAGGAGATTTGATGGGTCACTGTCAAATCTTCCAGCCAGCGTTTTCTTCCATCTATGGGTCAGTTGCATCTCCCCAGTTACATGCTCCCCATTTAAGGCAAATACAAGATAAAGAAGACAGAGGTTCAGCTAAAAGGACTCTATTGACAGAATCTTGCATGTCTGAAAGTAGAAACTTCTCACTGTTGATTTAACTACAGATCTAATATGGCGGCTGCTTCCTCAGTCTCTTTCTCTGACTGTTACGTAGACGGGCGACTCCTCCTGCTCCTGTCTGACACCTCCCATTGCCCCCAGATTGTTGGGGGGCAATTAAGCTGACTTTGTAATAATGCCGCTGGGGTGTGTGTGAAAGCCCTAATAAGCAGGCATATACATAGAATGAAGGCTACTGCTAAGCTCGTAAGCCGCCCTGAGTCTTCGGAGAAGGGCGGGATATAAATGGAATTAAAATAAAAAATAAAAAAATAATTTAGAAGAAAAGATGAAAAAGTGGAGGAGAAAGGGGGGGGGGAAGAAAAGCATTGTGTTCCAACTTCTTTTGGAGTAGTACAATGATATATTGACCTACAATCTTGATTTTTCGTTTCAAATAATAATAATAGTAGTAGTAGTAAAATGATGATGATGATGATGATGATGATGATGATAATAATAATAATAATAATAATAATAATAATAATAATAATAATAATAATAATAATAATAATAATAATAATACCTTGATGTGGTTGCGGGGATTGCGTACTCTGAGGAAGGTGAGAGCTATGCCAGAGGCTCAACTATACTGGGCCGGTCTCATCAGAGGAGTGAAAAAGTGTCTCTCCCATAAAAAATACGGAGAGACGTAAATTGCGCAAAGCCACACCAGCTCGGATGTCGCCCAGGTTAACAAGGTCCACCCTAGATATTGGAGTTCCTGGATATCTGGTGAAAAATGGGCCAGAGCAGGGATCTCCAACCCCCGGTCCGTGGACAGACCCAGTCCGCGGCCTGCCAGCAACCGGTCCGCACAAACAAACAAAGCCCCATCCGAGGGATGCAGGCAGCAGAGAAAACCACGCACTCTCCGGTCTGCGGAAAAACCTCTCTCCACGGATCTTGTCCCTGGTGTCCCAAAGGTTGGGGGCCTCTGGGCTACAGGACTGTTGGCTGAACAACCAGGGCCAGCAGCTGCAGAACCACTGGAAGAAAAGGTGGATAATCAAGTGCCTAGAAATAACAGGAGTCAGTAGAAACAGCAGAAAATGTGTGCAAAGATCGATGGCAGAATGGAAGACACAGTTGCAGGTCGATGGTGAGAGACTGGGAGAGGTTAATATCAAGAGAGAAATATTTTATTTATTTATTTATTTATTTAGTTATATTTATATACCGCCCTATTCCCTGAGGACTCAGGGCGGTTTACAGGGAATTAAAAATCCAAAATACAAAAATTAAGAACCAAATTAAAAATATTAAATTAACCCTGTAGTCAGTTAAAAAGAACCCCAAATTTTAATATTTCACCTGCCACATAGCATCCTGGACTTAACAATTGTCGATAAGAAAGACGAAAATGTCTGGATAGTGGACGTGGCAGTGCCTGGAGACGGCAGAATAGACGAGAAAGAACGGGAGAAGATCACAAAATACAAAGACCTACAAATAGCAATAGAACGACTGTGGCAAAGGCAAGCAAGGGTGGCACCAGCAGTCATAGGCTCCTTGGATGCACCACTTGGACACCATTGGCACTGGCAAATTCGCCATTAGTCAATTGCAAATGGCGGCCTTACTGGGAACAGCTTCCATCCTGCGACGATATCTGTAACACCACCAAACATCCACATCTGCCCATCTGTTCTGACTCGGCTCCTGAACGCAACAATAAATCTCCAACATGCTTTTTGTTCAGGAACGCCAGCAGTTTCACCCAGCCGGATGTTAAAGTCTTTAGCTGCCTCCAAAATATTCAGAGTTAATCTCCGTCTCTCACTACGCTTGCAACCAAAATCCTTCAGGCAAGTTGGCTCTCTTCCAATAAAAGATGCACAGTCCCGCTCAGAAAGCGCTCTGACTCCCAGCGCCACAGGATCCGAGGAAACTCCGGCAAGTTTCCTAAAGAAGAGTCAGGAGTTCCAACTAAAACTGGCTGACTGGCAGAGAGACGGATAGTTGTCTGTCACGCGTATTTCTCTCCTTCCCCTGCCTTTTATCCACAGCCGAGGGTGGGACTCTGTTGACAGCGGTGGCTCTTCCGCCCCAAAGACTGGCCCATAGCCTCTCGCCCTTCTCCTCTCCTCAGCCTCCGTGGCGCCCGCACATCATCACTGGCCCCGTGTGATCCTCCGCTCCTGAATCACTTGCCTCCAGGCATGGAGGTCTCAGCCTTATCCTCTGGGGCTGGCAGATGGACCAGGCTCCCCGTCTGTCCCTGGCTGCGACAGATGCATTCCTTCTTCTCCATCAGAGCTTTCAGATGGCCCTGACGCTGGGACCGGCCCCCACTCCTGTCCTTCCTCCTCTGAGTCGGCCGTGGAGTCCTCTGGTGGCCGACAGGTGATGATCCATAATAATAATAATAGAGTTGGAAGGGACCTTGGAGGTTTTCTAGTCCAGGGCTTTTCAACCTGTGGTACGCCTACCATTGGTGGTACCTCGGCACCTGGCAGGTGGTACGCTTACGATGGGTTGACAAGCAGTGTAAAAAAACCGTATTTTTTTAAAAAGGTAAAAGTGTAGCGTGGGGATGAGCTGAAGCGGTGGCAATTGAGCACAGGCCTGTGGGAGAGTCAGCTGGAGCTGAGGTGTTCCCGGGGCTCTGCCGAGCACGCGGGATCCGCACCAGGCTCCAGCTGACTGGCACTTCCCGAGGCTGTGTACAACCTGGAGAAAGGAGTCAGTTGCAGCTACACCGAAGACAAAAGGAGGAGGATGGGGAGAGAGGAGAGGAGGCAGGGCAGCACCTGCTGGAAACTCCTCCACCCCTCCCACCCCACTCAGCTACCTCCTTCGAAGCCTTCCGGATGCCAATGGCCCTGCCAGCATAGGTCTGCCTGCTTCATCCTGCAAAGCGCAGCTCACCCGGCGCATCTCTGTGGCGTCAAACAAGCCATGCCACCCGCTAGGCGACTGGTGGGACTCAAATATTGGCATATCCCAAAGTGGATCAATCTGAACAGGTTGAAAAACCCTGTTCTAGTTCAACCTCGTTCTCAGGCAGGAAACCTTATACCATTTCAGACAAATGGCTGTCCAGTCTCTTCTTAAAACCCTCCAGTGTTGGAGCACTCAGAACTTCTGGAGTCAGGTTGTTCCACTGGTTAGTTGTTCTAACTGTCAGGAAGTTTCTCCTTAGTTCTAGGTTGCTTCTCTCCTTGACTAGTTTCCATCCGTTGCTTCTTGTCCTGCCTTCACGTGCTTTGGAGAATTGGTTGACCCTCCTCTTCCTTCCGTAAACCCCATATCGCCCCTGGTCCTTCCCCAACTGCATTTTGTTCCTTACGTTTGTTATACATGGTTGTTTTTCTTATTGTTGTTATCGTTGTTATATTTGTTATATTTGTTAGAGAAATAGGATTTGTTATATATATTTGTTATCTATGTTTGTTATAGTTATTTGAGAAATAGGATTTGTTATATATGTTATATTTGTTATATACGTTTGTTATAGTTGTTTGAGAAATAGGATTTGTTATATATGTTTGTTATATTTGTGTGTTCTGTTCTCTTGTTAATATTGAAATAAAAATGTTTGAAATATTTCTCTCGCCCCTCTTTTGTCACAGAGCACACAACCTTTTCACATCTTGGTCCTCTTGGCATTTGTGGTGAAAAAATGTGCAGGTGCCCCTTTTGGAGTGTTACTAGGGGGTGGAAACCAACCCAACGTCTTTTCCCCAGAAAGTGTCTTCCACGGATCACCTATTTCCACCGTCACCACAGCGGAGAAAGGACTCGTGTCCTCCAGTTGTGGGTCTGTTATGCAACCCAGCCTGAAGCAGGGGCAATCTCTGCCTCAAGGGAAGAGGCCCCAGACAGCCTCCATTCGGAGATCAATGGTGTCTCCTCTGAAGAAACGGCTTCTTTCGCAGGCCGGGCCTTGTGAGAAGGCCGTGGATGCTCCGTCTGGCGTTGGGCTCGTCTAGGGGGGGGGGCTCTGCCATTCCCAAGCCGGTATTTGGGGAAAGTTACCCTGGATTTGGCCAAAATCATCATTTCATTGTGTAGAGCAGGGGTGTCCATGCTTGGGAACTTTAAGACTTGGGGACTGGCGAATTCTGGGAGTTGCAGTTGAGAAGCCTTAAAGTTGCCAACTTTGAAGGGCCCCCCAACCTCCATGGGGAATTCTGGGAGTTGGAGTCCACTAGTTGCCAAGTTTGGAGTCCTCATGATCTAGATGGGGAATTCTGGCAGTTGGAGACCAAAAGATTCAAATTAGCCCAAGTTTGGAGACCAACCCCCCCCCCCCATGGTGGGATTCAAATACCTGAACGACCAGTTCTCATCTTTGATGCAGGCTGGCGAATTCTGGGAAATGCAGTCGACAAGCCTTACAGCTGCTATGTTTGAAGACTCCTGATGTAGATGGCTGGCTAGGCATTCTGGGATTTGTTGTCCACAGGTCTTAAAGTTGCTGAGTTTGGAGACCTCTGCTATAGAGTCTTCCAGAACTTCATTTATAGGGTATGAAGATTTGCTGTGACCTTACATTTTCCATTAAACCCAACATCTACAAGGTTCAGGGATCTAACTGTGAGGCGGATCTAGGAGTCCTGGTGGACAACCACTTAAAAATGAGGTGGGAAAAGGTCATCTTCAACTTACAACCTCGACTGAGCCCAAATTTCTGTCGGTAAGCGAGACAGACATTAAGTGAGTTTTGCCCCATCTTATGACCTTCATTGAGGACAGGAAGGCCTGGAGGAACGTGACGGTCGGAAACGACTTCACAACTAACAACGACAAAGGGCCTTCATTGCCAGAGCTCTCAGTGAATCACTGCAGGTGTTAACTTAGTAACACGGTTGTTAAGTGAATCTGGCTTCCCCACTGACTTTACTTGTCAGAAGGAAGCACCGTGTGGTCAGCCAACCCAGAGACTTGCTGCGATCACTGGCAGCTCAATAGACAAAAAACTTCTTTCTTAAAGCAGTCTCCATTTTGTTTATTCCCGGCTTGGACTGGACCCTGATGAAGATTTTTCTTTCAACAGAATGTTATACCTTTAAACGCTTACATGCTTTTTAACAGCCTAGAAGCCTTCAACATTCTGAATTCCCTCAGGAAACGTGCCGGCATTTATACTACCGTGGTGCCCATTCAACTCACAACACATCGTAAAGCAATTCAAGTGCCAGGCTAGATAGCATTGCATAAAAGGATTTATTGGTTTTAGCATATATGGATAGACTGTATGTATTTCTGGCTCTCCAGAAGCTCTCACTGCCGCAGTTAGTGTTTTTTTTTTGGTCCTGCTTCTCAAATGGTCCACTTGGCTGGTTACGCAATGGGGTAGGAAGCGCTGTTGCTGATGCCGCATTGATTGGATCCTTGTTCCAAGAGCATGTATCCATTGTCCCCCCAATGGCGAGACCAACTGTGGAGAGAAGCATGCAAGAGATTTATTTCAAAACCATGTAGGGCAGGGCCTGTTGGGAACCGGGCCACGCAAGCGGCAGGTGAGCACATGAAAAATTTATGTGCGCATGCGCGGGAACTAGGTTGCACGTGCGAAACCATTCCCCACCTTGCTGCTTCTGCTGCTGGTTCATGGGGCTAGAAAGGTTGAGGACTGCTGGAATAGGGAATCATGCTGGCTGTGGAATTCTGGGAGTTGTAGTCCATGTGTCTTCAAGTGGCCAAGACTGAGACACTCTGGAATGGAATGGAATGGAATGGAATGGAATGGAAAGGAAAGGAAAGGAAAGGAAAGGAAAGGAAAGGAAAGGAAAGGAAAGGAAAGGAAAGGAAAGGAAAGGAAAGGAAAGGAAAGGAAAGGAAAGGGATGGGATGGAATGGAATGGAATGGAATGGAATGGAATGGAAAGGAAAGGAAAGGAATGGAATAGAATAGAATAGAATAGAATAGAATAGAATAGAATAGAATAGAATAGAATAGAATAGAATGGAATGGAATGGAATGGAATGGAATGGAATGGAATGGAATAGAATAGAATAGAATAGAATAGAATAGAATAGAATAGAATAGAATAGAATAGAATAGAATAGAATAGAATAGAATAGAATAGAATAGAATAGAATAGAATAGAATAGAATAGAATAGAATAGAGTTAGAAGGGACCTTGGAGGTCATCTAGTCCAACCCCTTGCTCAGGTAGGAAACCCTATACCACTTCAGACAAATGGCTGTCCAGTCTCTTCTTAAAAACTTCCAGGATTGGAGCATTCACCACTTCTGTTGTTCCACTGGTTAATTGTTCTCACTGTCAGGAAGTTTCTCCTTAGTTCTAGGTTGCTTCTCTCCTTGGTTAGTTTCCATCTGTTGCTTCTTGTCCTGCCTTCGGGCGCTTTGGAGAATAGCTTGACCCCCTCTTCTTTGGGGCAGCCCCTGAGATACTGGAAGACTGCTATCCTGTCCCCCCTGGTCCTTCTCTTCCTTAAACTAGACAGAAGTTATATAGATAAGTAGGTAGGTAGGTAGGTAGGTAGGTAGGTAGGTAGGTGGATAGATAGATAGATAGATAGATAGATAGATAGATAGATAGATAGATAGATAGATAGATAGATAGATAGATAGATAGATAGATAGATAACTAGGTAGGTAGGTAGATAGGTAGGTAGGTAAGTCAGAAGGTATATAGATAAGTAGGTACGTAGGTAGGTAGATTGATAGATGGATAGATAGATAGATAGGTAGATGGATGGATGGATAGATAGATAGATAGATAGATAGATAGATAGATAGATGATAGATAGATAGATAGATAGATAGATAGATAGATAGATAGATAGATAGATAGATAGACAGACAGACAGACAGACAGACAGACAGACAGACAGACAGACAGGAAAGTAGGTAGGTAGGTAGACAGAGAGAGAGACAGACAGATAATTTCCAGGCTTACCGAATCGCCAAAGTGGTTCATGCCAAGCCAGTAGGTGTGTCTCCCCAGGTCAGCCTGCTTGTTATGCTCGTCAATCATCCTCAGATTGTCCTCCCACACGGCTCTGCGGAAGGATTCCTCCTCCTGCTGGGAAGCCAAAAACCGGCAAGATCCCTTAGTCCCCTCTGCCGAAAGAAGTGGCACCTGCCAGATCCAGAAGTGACCTCCTTCCTCTTGCACAAAAGGTTTCTCAGACTAGAACTCAGTCGCCCAGCAATCGGCCAGACAAATCCCTCCCATCTTTCATTTGGTGTGCATTTTAGTATTTTTCCTGAGAAAAAATTGTCTGAAGACAGATAAGAGAAAGTCGCTTCCTAAACGTGGCTGTTTTCAGCTGAAATCAAGGTGTAGAAATGGAACACTTGAACAGGTTAGAATTATTGAATTAAAACATAAACATCTCATCTGAAGCACCAGAATGAAGGAGAAACTACCTGACGGTTAGAACAATTAAGCAATGGAACGACTTGCCACCAGAAGTTGTGAGCGCTCCGTCACTGGAGGTCTTTAAGAAGAGACTGGACGGCCAATTTGTCTGAAATGGTATAAGGTCTCCTGCCTGAGCAGGGGGCTGGACTAGAAGACCTCCAGTGTCCCTTCCAGCTCTATTCGGATCGATTGATTTGTGTTCGAGTGGAGCAAACTCACCAGGGCGTATTCTTTACCGTGAGTGGCCTTCCAATCTCTCCATGTCCCTTCCAGGCTGGGATCCGAAGCTGTGGACAAGGCCCTCACGAAGACCAGCCAGATCAGAGCCGTCACCGAGACGGACAGCATTGCCTTTCTCTAGGAGAAGGAAGAGAAGAGAATTGAAGAACTTCAGGCAGCAGGTTCAACGCAGTAGCTTGCTAGGAGTTACAACCCAGTTACATCTGGTTGTCTACAGGTTCCAACCCCTGATTTACAGTGCTAAAAAAAAAAAAAGATTAAAATTATTCAATTGCTGTTAATTAAATGCACAGATCAAACGAGGACGTGAAGTTGAAAGCAGGGGGTCTTCAAACGCGGCCCTTTCATGACTTGTGGACTTCAACTTCCAGAATTCCTCAGCCTGGCGTGCCTGGCTGAGGAATTCTGGGAGTTGAAGTCCACAAGTCATCAAAGGGCCGCGTTTGAAGACCCCCTGCTTTAAAGTAAGGAACCTCACCTCAAGCAGGTTTTTTTTAACCGAAGACCAAGAGGCAATTGTTGAGCAAAAACTGCTAATGTAAGCTAATATAAATCTGCCAATTCCCGCTGCCTGTAATTGACATTTATAAGGAAATAACGTATCTCTAGAGATCTTTGGAAAGCAATGGGGTGGGTTTTTTTTGTCCATTTCAGTAAGATAATATTCTATAAAGCAAAATAGCTGCTCCTCTGATTGGTATCTCCTATTTCTGGAAAACACACCGGCTTTCTGTGGTTGCAACCATTTTCGTGTCCCATGAAGATAAATTTCTTGCTTGATTTCTATCTAGCTTCTCTGCCTATCTTGCTCCTTCCAAGAAAGACCTTCTTCTCCACCCTGCTTCTTCCCCCGGCACGAGATTCAAAGACAACTGCAGTTATTACTAATTGTGTGTGTGTGTGTGTGTGTGGGGAATATGTGAATTGTGGGTCCATCTTTATTTGTGCAAACGCCACACTGACTCCTGCAACCGCTAGAACTGTTCATTAATGCTCATGCCAAAACGGTTATAATTTGATATTTATTTCACAGAGGTGGCTTCTACATGCAAGTTTCAGCAGGCCTAACATAGGTAGTCCCTGGCTTAAGGCCAGAGTTGAGCCCAACAGTGAGGTTCCTAAGTGAGAAATTTGTTCAGTGAGTTTCCCCCCCCCCCATTTTACCATCTTTGCTAAGTGAATCCCTGCAGTTGCTAAATGAGTAACATGGTTGTTAAGCGAATCTGGTTTCCTCCCATTGACTTTGCTTGTCAGAAGATCGCAAAAGGGGAATCATGTGCCCCCCCGGGACGCTGCGCCCCGTCGTAAATATGAACCAGTTGCCAATCACATGAATTTTGATCATGTGACACCCCGGCCCCAGGACACGGCAACCACCATAAATGTGAGTTAAATGTCAAGCATCCAAATGTAAATCATGTGCCCGTGGGGAGGCTGAAACGGTCATAAGTGTGAAAAACGGTCATAACTGGCTTCTTTCAGTGCTGTTGCAACTTTGGACGGTCACTGTTGTAAGTTGAGGATTAACTGCGAAGGTTTGGCAAAAAAAACTCTGAACTGTCATCCATTCTTGAATTTTATTTTCATGAAAAGGTGCTTTTTGATCCAGACTTTTGTCTAATAGATTTTGAACTTAGTTGGATGGCAAAATATATAAAGAGAGGGAGAGAGAGAGAAGGAGAAAGAATTTTTTTTCTTGTTTTCCTGCTCTAAAAACTGGGTGCGTCTTATAGTCCGGTGCGTCTTATGGTCCGAAAAATACGGTAACCAGTGGAACAACCTGCCTCCAGAAGTTTTGAATGCTCCAAGATTGGAAGCTTTTAAGAAGAGACCATTTGTTTGAAATGGTGTAGGGTTTCCTGCCTGAGCAGTGGGGCTGGACTAGAAGACCTCTAAGGTCCCTTCCAACTCAGTGAGTTTTAATATTCTAAAATCCGGAGACATTTCCTTTTTGGCTTAGCTTAGACTGGAGGATAAAACGAACGGTTGCATGAACCGGATGTGTCTAGTTTAACAAAGAGAAGAACTAGGGGTGACGTGATAGCAGCCTTTCAATATTTGAGGGGCCGTCACAAAGAAGAGGGGGGGGGTTGTCAACCTGTTCTCCAAAGCATCTGAGGGCAGGACAAGGAGTAACGGATGTAAACTGATTAAAAAGAGAAGAGAACCAAACTAGAAGCAAGAAGAAATCTCTCGTCTCTCAGTGAAAACAATCCACCAGTAGAAGGCCTTGCCCTCAGTGCTTATGGATGCTCCATCTCTGGAGGTTTGTAAGAAGAGATTGGAGACCCGTTTGTCTGGCACGGTAGAGGATCTCCTGCTTGAGCAAGGGGTTGGGCTAGATGACCTCCAAGGTCCCTTTCAAATGTGTTGTACCGTTACCGCTCCTCTAAGCTTTTGATTCTTGTATTTTTGCTGTCAGTATGTATACTTTAAAAGGGACGCAGTGGCTCAGTGGGTTAGGACGCTGAGCATGTCGATCGGAAGGTTGGCAGTTTGGCGGGTCGAATCCCGAGTGCCGCGTAACAGAGTGAGCGCCTGTTACTCGTCCCAGCTTCTGCCAACCTAGCAGTTCGAAAGCACGTAAAAATGCAAGTAGAAAAATAGGGACCACTCCAGTGGGAAGGTAACAGCGTTCCGTGCGCCTTTGGCGTCTAGTCATGCCGGCCACATGACCACGGAGACGTCCTCGGACAAGCGCTGGCTCTTCGGCTTTGAAACGGAGATGAGCACCGGCCCCTAGAGTCGGAAACGAGTAGCACACACGTGCAGGGGAACCTTTACCTTTACCTTATGTATACTTTGAAGAGATCTGCTTATTGGCTTTGAGATCAATAATATCCTAGCCACATTATCACAGCAACAAAAATCCTTGGAAAAGGAAGGTTGTCAATCGTATATTAAACTGAAAGTCAGTAAACTGGTCACACCAAATTCATGGTTCCTAGAAGCTGTGGCATGCTGGGGCCATGGCAGAAACGGCTGCAATTACGTGTTGTTTTTCCCCCCTGCTAAACAAGGGACACTGTGCTTACAGCCTTGAAGGACTCTTGCTGAAAAATCACTGACAATACTTAATTTTGGGATATATTAGTCCAAAGAAGACTTGAGGGACTTTTTTTTTTATTGAAAAGTTTTAACATACAATTTTTCCCTTAAAAAATCCTCCCTCCCCCCCTTCTCCCTCCCCCCCTTCCTCTCCCCCCTCCCCCCGACTTCCCAGAGCTAAATACAAGGTATATATAAAAAAAAACAATCATAAACAACCATATACTAACAACCATAAACTCTAAAATCTATCACTCTCTAGCTTATATAGGATAAAACAAACCTTAGTAATATTAAATATATATAAATATATATAAAAAAAACTAATATAGAAAAAAAAACAAAAAAAGAAGACTTATTCAAATATAAAACTTCTTAACCCTATACTTGTTCTGAATAAACCCAAGCCATTTTCTCCCTTCCATAATATAACGTTCCTGCGAGTAATCTTTCAAATAGGCCGAAATCTTCACCATTCCGACCAGGTCAGAAACCTTTAAAATCCACTCTTCTATGGTCGGCAGTTCCTCTTTCCAAGTCTACCATATATGAAAATATGAAAATATATTACATCTTTATCACCACACCTCCAACATTTAGGCTAATAATTCAGATACATGAGACTTGAGGGACTTTTTAGAAGATGCTCAGGAAGAATTTCTTTGCTTAGAAAAGGGGAAAAATATTTATATGCTACATAACATTGTTAGGCACCAGACCTGCCATCTTGCTAGTTTTATCCCTTCAACTATTTTTTCTCTCTTTTATGGCTGAACAGCAAACAGGTTCTTCAATGTGAGACTTAAGGAAAGAAAGGGAGGAATCAGCTGGTGTCTACTGGAAAATATTCCTTTTCTTTTGATAAGTTTTATCTAACATTTTACAATTCTTTTTCAATAGTTGTATCGATCAGGTGGATTATATTTTTCTCGAATAATGATGGATACAATTTTCGATGGCCTTTAATTTTTATTGACACGTTACTCCTCACATCAGCAGGCTGACTGAACATAAAAATAAAATTAAAATAAACAGTACAGAGGACATCCCTCGCAATCATGGTGAAGCTGCAATTTTGGCTGTAAGTTGTGACAGTCACTTGGGGGGGTTATTAAGCGAACACCGTAGTCGTTAAGCAAAGACCACAGCAATTAGGCAACCCCATTCTTTGCTATGGGCCTTTTGTTCTTTTGCTAGAAATGGTGAAGGAAATACCAGATTGTGCAAAAGCGTAAATTGGGGTCACGTGACTGTGAGGCGGTACAAATGGCTGAAAATATCGTCCGGGTGCCAAGGCCCAAAATGCGGTCACGTGACCACAGAGGGTGGTGGTGGGGGACACTGGAACTTTGAAAGTAATATAATAATATAATAATAATATATATAAAGTTGGAAGGGACCTTGGAGGTCATCTAGTCCAACCCCCTGCTCAGGCAGGAAACCCTGTACCATTTCAGGCAAAGTGGGTCCTAGGAAGGTTTTTTGGGTGGGGGGATGTTCCATTGAAACCTCAAGCCGCCTTAAGGGCTCCTTGCACAGAATATTGGATTTCCTGTCACGGAAATCGCTGAGGAGTTGGTTACGTTTCTCCCTCCCCTTCATTTCAGGCAGTCCTGTTCTACGGACGACAAGAAAAGAGAAAAATGTCGTGTATTTTGCCGTGCTTGAACTTTGGTGGCCAGGGGAAAAAGGAGGGGGGTCTTCATCGAAAGAGAGAGAATGGTGGGACCTCAGCCGTGAGGTGAACCGAAAGGAAACAGTCAGGAAAACCACCGTAATTTATTTATTTATTTATTTATATATTTATTTATTTATTTATTTATTTATTTATTTATTTGTTTGTTTGTTTATTTATTTGTTCGTTTGTTTATTTGTTTGTTTGTTTATTTATTTATTTATTTATTTGTTTGTTTGTTATTTATTTATTTATTTATTTATTTATTTATTTATTTATTTATTTATTTTATTTTATTTTATTTTTATACCGCCCTTCTCCCGAAGGACTCAGGGCGGTGAACAGGGCAATACATATTAAAAAACAAAATACAAAAATTAAAAACGATTAAACAAAATACCCATAAATAAGTTAAAACACATTACATATTAAAATAGGTTAAAAACAAATTAATAAAACCCAACCCCATCCCATCAGACCAGGCCAGCTTGTTCAAAAAGGTAGGTTTTAATGAACATGAGTCTCCCTCAAGGGAGGGACTTAACAGAGCTTCCCTACCAAGGGGCAGTCTACCTTGGGAGATCTAGGCCTCTTGGCTGAAAAGAAAAGTCTGATTCTTTGGCTTTCTGGAAAGAGCAGGAGGGTCCCTCAGCCCTGGAACTGGTCTAGAAGAGGATCCTGTGATTTGGGGCGCAGCGTCATTAAGGGGCGCAATATTTTGTTTTGGTGGAATCTCTTCCACGTGGTTGGATTTTTTTCTTTCTTGTCTGGATTGCTTATGAGAAATTACCTCTCAGTTTATTTATTTATTTGATTTATTTATTTGATTTATATACCGCCCTTCTCCCGAAGGACTCAGGGCGGTGTACAGGGCAATAAAAATAAGAATACAGGATACAAGATTTAAAATTAAATGATTCTGTTTGAGCACCCCAGGAGAGAACCTCTCTCTCTTTTGCTTATCTAACAATAATTTGGCAGTGGGAAAAAGGTCTCTGCCCCTCAGCAGAAACAACGCGGGCAGCTGACCCTTGACAGAGGGACGTTGCCACAAAAACAAGGAAAAAAGGACCCCAAAGCAGAATGGCAACACAAAGGGAATCAAAATGGAGGCTGGCCAAGAGCTGCCTCAGCTAGCTTAGTGGAGCTTCCACATCAAGAGGCAGTCTACAGCCAAAGAGCCGTGCCCTCTGTGCCCAAAGATGGGAAAGGGGCAGATTTGGGGACTTGTGGGTCCCTTCCCAGAGACTTTGGGCTGGCCTCGGGGTGTGCAGAAAAGGCGGGGAGGGGGATCTGTGGGGGACCCCAGAGGAGGCCTGTCCTCTCCTGGAGGATTCCACCGGCTTGGTGATGTCATCCGGACAGTTCAACTGACGCTCATCTGCCTCAAAATGGCTCCCGGGCTGTAAGTGGGGCTGCTGGGCTCTGGGGAACGTTTCCCGTTTTCTGGCCACTTTCCCCGAGGATTGGGACACTCCGCAGAGGAGGGGGGGCAGCCACGAACGGAAGGGAAGCGCTGCCTGCGGGAGTGGAAATCTCTCCGTTCTGGGGTGGGAGGCCAAAGCTCTCCAAGGGAAAAGCGGAAAGTCCGGTCGCCTGGTGGAAAAAGGATCTTTGGGATGATCCTCCTAGGAAAGGGGAACGGGGGGGGGGAGGAGGAGGCAAAGGGGTTATAATTTTATCTCATTGGGGCTAAAAGCTTCGGCTGAGCCCTTCCAGCAGGTTTAAGCCAGGTTGAAAGGGAGGGGCTGGTTTCTGGAATCAGAGGGATGGTGGGAAGGAGGCTTTCATTGCGTTCCTTTTTTTCCTCTCTCTTCTAGGCGTTTCTTCTTCTGCTTCCCCTTTTTCTTCCCCAAAAAGACGGCAAAGGTCTCCCCGATGCCTCCAGCCCGCAATGTCACCCCAAAGCCTAAAAGGCAAAAGGTGACCTTCACTATCACCATAAAAATGGTGAAGAGAGAGCCATATAGTAAGTGGAGACTTTGGGTCGGGCTCCTCCGGGCCCACTCAGCACCCCCCCTCTGCAGCTCCTGCTGGGGTACCTGGGAGCGTCTCTCATGGACGCCCAAAGGGAGCTGGATTTCCAAATGGCCCCCGCAGAGAGAGCAGGAGTTGCCCGAGGCCTGGGTGAGAATCTCTCCCCGGCCAGGAGGATCCACCAGCTCCGTGAACCGGAAGGAGCTTCCGGATAGATGGAGTGGGGTCTCGAGGGGAAGAGCGGTGCAGAGGAGGCCCTGATTTGGGGGGGGTCTTCATCTGGGGGAGGCCTAAAAGTTTGCTCAGCACCTTCCTCTCCCTTTCCCAGGGTGCCCCATGAAGAAGAGGAGGGAGAAGAGGAGGAGGGGGCAGCCCTTCTTCATCAGAACGGAGAAGGTAAGTAGCAACCTGGAAAGGCCAAACTGTGGAACCCCCCCCTCATATAGTCCCCCTCTTGGGGAAAAAGGGCAGGGGATCCTTTCGATCCACTGGGTGGTGGATCGGGGGATCCCTGGACCAGGCGCGAATCCTCGTCTCGGTGGGCCAAAGGGAAGGCGGGGGGGTTTGACTCTGCAAGACCCTTTGGCCACAGCAAGCTGGAGCTCTCTCTTCTGTGTCTCTCTTCCAGCTGCCTCATCCCCAGATCCTCAACCTGGAGAAAGAGGAAGAGGATGACCATATAAACGAAGGTAAGTTTCTTACTGATAAAGTAATCGATGGAGATCCTTGTGGCGGGTCATTGTGTCGATAGGCATAGGCTTCCCTTCCTTCGTCTCACTTCCCCTCTCCCCCATGCAGGAGACCTCATTTTAGAGGACATATAGCTTCCTCCCCACCACCTTCTCCACCGTCCCCCAAAGCGCCTGAAGGCCGGACGAGAAGCAACGGACGGGAACCGATCAAGGAGAGAAGCAACCCGGAACTGAGGAGGAATTTCCTGACAGTGAGAATTATTAACCAGTGGAACTACCTGCCTTCAGAGGTTGTGGCTGCTCCAACACTGGAGGTCTTTAACAGGAGACTGGACAGCCACTTGTCTGAAATGGGATAGGGTTTCCTGTCTGACCAGGGGGGTGGACTAGATGACCTCCAAGGTCCCTTCCTCTATTATTATCATTATCATTATCATTATTATTATTATTATTATTATTATTATTATTATTATTATTATTATTATCATTATCATTATTATCATTATTATTATCATTACTATAGCGTGGATTTAAAGGACTTCCACTCGGACCCAAGAAAAGTCCCTGTGTTTCTAACGCCATCCGTTAATGAGGTTAGCCAAGATGGCGGCAGCGTTGGAAGCAGAATCAGAACCACGGGGAGAGAAGTAACCAAACTCAGTGGGAAGGTACTAGGAGAGAAGAAGGGGGAAGGGAGGAAAAAGAAGGAGAAAGCTAGATAGGGAAGTGAGAAAGGATAAAGGAAAAGGGGGAATTGGGGCCAGGAGGAAAAAGCCAGCAAGCCGGAGCGCAGTGAAGGAATGGCTGCAGGTGGAGTCTGAGGCAGCCGGCAGCAGAGAAGGAGGGGGCCAGCTCAGGAGCTCAGCTAAGCAGATCAATGCTGGGAAGGAAAAAGAAAGAGCAGTGAGCCGGCAGCTGAATAGCAGACCAGGAGGGAGACTGTGGGAAGCAAAGAACCGCCAAGATCGCACGTTTTAAGGGTTGGCCATCTGACTCTTCCCTCTGCAAGAGGAATTAACGGTTCAAAGGGATGCTCTGCACGAAACACCATCCAGGCTGAGGGAGGCCCAGCTGCACCCGGGAGGATGAGCCAAGAGACCGGAGGCCCGTGGAAGAGGAACCGGAGCGCCCCAACCCCATCCAACAGAGTGGCCATGCAGGATCATAAAGGGGAGGACGTGGGAGGACCTGAAAGGCCCGGCTGGCCAGCGACCCAGCCCGGCCCAACGAAGCAGAGACTAGTATGGCAAACCGGGCAATGCATTATGCCGACAGCTTCAGCGGTGGAGAGGAGGCAGCCGGGGGCAGTGCAGAGCAAACAACAAACTCATGGAACAGGTGACATACTGTTGTGGTATGCAGCACATGTTCCATGTATGTTCTTATGCCCAAAGAACATACAATCTACACATGCATTAGATCTGAACTACTACAAGGAAAAGTAAGGAACTTAGAGGCAACCCCAGCCAAACCCCAAGGTACGAAAAAAAGCTCTACCAAAACCCAACCAAACAATGAACAAATAACTGACCCTACTGATAAACTCCTGGAGGAAGACAAATGGAGGTGTGTCACACAAGGAAGGAAACACAACACTGAAAGAAAGAAGCAGCGCACAACTAACAATCCCCTTCTGCCCAATCCAACCCATTAAAACTGAGCAATCGATGTCGCCCCTTAGATGGAAACGCTCAGACCCACAACCTGCCCTTCAAAGAAAACATGCAGACACCTAGCAAAGAAACAAGTTCAAATATCCCTAAAAAACTCACTTCAAATGTCCCTAATAATATCACATCCACAAACACACCTGAGATAAACAGAAAAGCGCCCCAGACTGCAGCCCCCCAAAAAGGAAGGCGAGTTTTGTTAATAGGAGATTCTACCCTCAAAGGAACAGAAAGATCCGTCTGCAGACCAGACACACAATCCAGGGTTTGTATGTTGTCTCCCTGGAGCAAAAATCAAAGATGTGGCTGAGAACCTAACCAAAATAACACAGATCCTTTCCTGTTCCTCCACATTGGGACAAGTGACACAGCAAAGAACCTGAGTACGATAGTGAGAAATTATAAACAACTAGCAATAAAGTTAAGAAGCCAGGAGCATAAGTAGCATTCTCATCAGTACTCTCTGAGAAGAAGTGATGGAGGGAGTTAGTTAGTTTAGTTTAGTTTAGTTTTATTAAATTTTTATACCGCCCTTCTCCCGAGGGACTCAGGGCGGTGAACAGGGCATATGATAAAAATACAAAACTACAAAAGTTAAAATAGAATTAAATTAATGCCCAAGATAAAAACAATAAAATATACAAATATTTAAAACCCAAATTAACTCCCCATCAGGCCAGGCCAGCTTGTTCAAACAGGTGGGTCTTTAACCCGCGCCGGAAGGAGCGGAGATCCGGTGCCATCCGGAGCTCCACCGGCAGTTGATTCCACAAAGCCACAAAGAGTTGAAGTGGCTGTAATCTTGGGCGAAAGTGACCGTGTCGTACCGGAATTTAATATAATGCAAACAGCAGCAAGAGAAAACAATGCAACCAGTGTCTTAAACTTCAAAAGAGCTGACTTTAACAAACTCAGAGATAACTTAGGCAAGATCCCATGGATGAAAATCCTAAAGGGGAAAACAACTCAAGAAGCGTGATAAACTCTGAAAAATGCGATCATTAAAGCCCAGACCAGCACAATACTACTTGTTAGGAATTGTTGTGCAGAGGTCTCCTTGTGCTAGCAAACGAGTTGCACAGACAAGGAAGGGTACTGAGAGTAGTAAGAGTCACACAGTAACCACAAGAGTACACTGAGTTGTGAAAACAGAAAGTATTTTACTTTTGAGGTGGTGTAAAAACAAAAATGCACGGTCGAAAAGAAAAAAACAGTCCAGGTCATACACAATAGTAACAGTCCAAGGAGTATTCCAAATACAAAATCTTCTTACCGGTCCAGAGGTCATATACACAGTTCAGGTTTATCACAGTACAGCAAAACAGTAATAGTAGAGAGAGCAGTGAATTCAGAGAGAAAGAAGCTACGTTCCTAGCTAGCTCTAATGGCCATGAGAAGACTTACACACCCATTGGCCAATTTACGTCTTAAACTCACAACATCATGGTTTATATTTTCAACCCAATTACGAAGGCTATCACCATATGCCTAACACCACTGAAAAAGGAAAAACAAGAAATTCAAGACAGTACCAGCATGGCTGCACAAAGGTCTCTCTGACAAACTGAAGGACAAGAAGGACAAATACAAAAAACGGAAAGAGGGGCGCATTACTAAGGACGATTATGAGCAGACAGCCAGAACATGCAAAGTCAGGAAAGCAAAGGTCCCTTCCAGCTCTACTCTATTCTACTCCCAATGAAAGGCAACACACATTGAGAGGAGAAAATAATTCTAGAAATAAAGCACTGGCTAAAACTTTGGTTTCCTGGATCATGGACTGCATTTCCTACGGGAAGGACTCTTGCCAAGGGAAGGGCTGCACCTCACGAAAACAGGCAAAAATGTACTTGGAAATAGACTGGCCCAACTCATCAGGAGGGCTTTAAACTAAGACTGAGGGGGAAGGGGGACCAATCTCTAGAACCTCTTGAACCCAAAACCAATCACAAATCCTAAGAAAAGAAATCAAACAATGAGGTAGGGAGTGATGAGAAGCATAGCGACGCACAGGCAGAAAAGTATCTACTGAAATGCACGTGATCAAAGGTAAAATCTCTCCAGAATGTATATGGGTCAATATAAAAGAGGGAAAAAAGGGATGTTTCCATACGTGTGTATTACAGGCCACCCAACCAATCTGAAGAAATAGATGAACTCTTTCCCAACCAATTAACTAATATATGTAGGAAGCATACCACAATAGTAATGGAAAACTTGGACTATCCAGATACCAACTGGGAGACAAACTCTGCAGCGAGCAGGAGATGAAAGAGATTCCTAACCAACCTAGCCGACAACATTGTCATCCAAAAGGTGGAGTAGGGAACGAGACGCAAAGCTATACTGGACGTAATTCTTACTAATAGAGAAGAAGTGATAAAGGGAGTTGAAGTGGCTGTAATCTTGGGCGAAAGTGACCACCTCATATTGGAATTTAATATACTGCAAACACTAGCAATAAAAAAAACAATCCAACCAGGGTCTTAAATTTCAAAAGAGCTGAGTTTAACAAACTCAGAGTGACCCTAGGCAAGATCCCATGGATGAAAATCCTAAAGGGGAAAAACAACTCAAGAAGCGTGATAAACTCAGAAAAATGCGATCATTAAAGCCCAGGCCAGCACAATACCACTGAAAAAGAAAAACAAGAAATTCAAAAAGAAACCAGCATGGCTGCACAAAGACCTCTCTGACAAACTGAAAGACAAAAAGGACAAATGCAAAGAACGGAAAAAGGGGCACATAACTAAGGCCGATTATGAGCAGACAGCCAGAACATGCAAAGTCACGAAGGCAAAGGCTCAGAACGAACAAAGACTTGCAACAGAAATCAAGGATAATTTAAAAAAAAGTTTCATCCAATACATTAACAACAAGAAAGAAGTCAACGAAACTCTAGATCCACTGAAGAGAGAAGATGGCAAGGAAATAACAGGCAGCAGAGAGAAAGCAGAGCTGCTTAACTCATACTTTGCATCAGTCTTCACACAAAGGAAACTATAGCCCAACATATAAAAAGAACATTGCAAAAGACAAACTAGAAACAAAAATTAAGATAAGCAAGAAAGTGGTAAGAGAACACCCGTCCAACCTTGACGAATATAAATCACCTGGACCCGACAGATTACATCCCAGAGTTCTGAAGAATCTGACAGATGTTATCTCAGAACCGTTGCAACACATCTTTGACAAATCCTGGAGCAGCAGAGAAGTACCTGAGGATTGGAAAAGGGCTGAAGTCCCTATCTTTAAGAAAGGGGGGAAAAACAGACCAATCAGGCTAACATCAATACCTGGGAAGATCCTGGAAAAGATAATAATAATAAAAAAGATCTACAAAGAGCTAAAAGCAAACAAAGTCATAACCAGCAGCCAGCACAGGTTTCTTAAAAACAGATCATGCCAAACCAATCTTATTCCATTCTTCGATCAAGTGACTGAACTAGTAGACCAGCAAAATCCTGTGGACATAATATACTTGGACTTCAGTAAGTCATTTGATAAGGTAGACCACATCCTACTCCTTGATAAACTAAGAAAAGGTGGGATAGACAACCTCACGACCAGATGGATCTGTGGCTGGCTAACAAACCGTACTCAACGAGTAGTCCTCAACGGCACTGCATCCACATGGAGAGAAGGAAGCAATGGGGCACCACAAGGCTCCGTCTTAGGCCCACGACTCTTCAATATCTTCATAGGTGACTGAGATGAGGGAATTGAAGGGGAACTCATCAAATGTGCAGATGACACCAAACTAGCAGGAGGAGCCAACACCCCAGAAGACAAACACAGGATCCAGAAAGTTATTGACCAACTTGAACAATGGGCCCTATCCAACAAAATGAGTTTCAATGTGGAGAAAAGCAAAGTCTTATATTTAGGCAGGAAAAACCAAAGTACAAATACAGATTGGAGGAGACCTGGCTCAGAAACAGCCACTGTGAGAAGGATCTTGGAGTCCTAGTGGACCATCACTTGACTATGAGCCAGCCGTGTGCAGCAGCGACCAAAAAAGCTAACAAAATCCTGGGTTGTATGAACAGAGGCATAGAATCAAGATCACGAGAAGTACTATTTGCACTTTATAAAGTCCTAGTAAGACCACACCTAGAATACTGCAGCCAGTTTTGGTCACCATACCACAAAAAAGATGTTGAGAGTTTGCAAAAAACATCAAAGAAGAGCAACTAAGATGATCAGGGGCTTGGAGATCAAAACATACGAAGAACGGCTACAGGATTTCTGTCTGGCTAGTCTAAGGAATTATTTGTCTCTTGAGAAACCTATATGTGGGCCAAGAAGCAACAGTGAGAACTGGACACGGAACCACTCATTGGTTCAAAATTGGGAAAGGAGTCCGGCAAGGCTGTATACTGTCGCCCTGCCTATTTAATTTATATGCAGAGCACATCATGAGAAAGGCAGGGCTAGATGAATCCAAAGCTGGAGTTAAGATTGCCGGAAGAAATATCAACAACCTAAGATATGCAGATGATACCACTCTAATGGCAGATAGTGGAGAAGAACTAAAGAGCCTCTTGTTGCGGGTGAAGAAGGAGAATGCAAAACCTGGGTTGAAGCTAAACATTAAGAAAACCAAGATCATGGCATCCGGCCCTCTCAATTCCTGGCAAATAGATGGGGAAGAAATGGAGGTAGTGACAGATGTTATTTTCCTGGGCTCCAAGATCATTGCAGATGGGGACTGTAGCCAAGAAATTAAAAGACGCTTGCTCCTGGGGAGGAAAGCCATGGCAAATCTAGACAGCACACTAAAAAGTAGAGACATCACCCTTTCAACAAAAGTGCATATAGTCAAGGCTATGGTCTTCCCAGTTGCAATGTGTGGCAGTGAAAGACGGACCATAAAAAAGGCTGAGCGCCAAAGAATTGAGGCCTTTGAACTCTGGTGCTGGAGAAGACTCCTGCGAGTCCCTTGGACTGCAAGGCGATCAAACCGGTCAGTCCTAGAGGAGATCAACCCTGACTGCTCTTTAGAAGGCCAGATCCTGAAGCTAAAACTCAAATCCTTTGGCCACCTAATGAGAAGGAAGGACTCACTGGAGAAGAGCCTAATGCTGGGAAAGGTTGAGGGCAAGAGAAGAAGGGGACGACAGAGAATGAGGTGGCTGGATGGAGTCACTGAAGCAGTAGGCGTGAGCCTCAATGGACTCCAGAAGATGGTAGAGGACAGGAAGGCCTGGAGGAACATTGTCCATAAGGTCGCGATGGGTTGGACACGACTTCACAGCTAACAACAACTTAACAAGTCTAAGGAAAAGAAGAAATAGGGGAGACACGATAGCATCTGAGGGGCTGCCACAAAGCAGAGGGGGCCAGGTTGTTCACCAAAGCACCAGATGGAAGGACGAGAAACAACTGTTGGAAACTGACCAAAGAGAGAAGCAACTTGGAACTAAGGAGAATTTTCCTGACAGTGAAGATAATTAACCAGTGGAACAGCTTGCCACCAGAAATTGTGGGTGCTCCATCACTGGAGATTTTAAAGAAGAGGCTGGACATCCACCTGTCTGAGACGATATAGGTTCTCCTGATTGAGCAGGGGGCTGGACTAGAAGACCTCCAAGGTCCCTTTCCAGCTCTATTCTATTCTATTCTTTAAAAACCACTGCAAAAAACAAACTAGAAACAAACATTAAAATAAGCAAGAAAACAGTAAGAGAACACCCATCCGACCTTGACGAATATAAATCGCCGGGACCCGACAGATTACATCCCAGAGTTCTGAAGGAGCTGGCAGATCTTATTTAAGAACCATTGCACCATATCTTTCTCCCGAAGCACTGGGGAAGTACCAGAGGATTGGAAAATGGCTGATGTGGTCCCCATCTTCAAGAAAGGGGGAAAAAAACAGACCCAGGAAACTACAGACCAATCAGTTTAACATCAATACCTGGGAAGTTCCTAGAAAAGATAATCAAAACACAGATTCGCAAACATCTAGTAGCAAATGGGGTGAGACCTGGCTTAAAAGCAGTAACTGCGAGAGGGACCTTGGAGTCCCAGTGGATGATAACTTTTACTATTAGCCAACAGTGTGCAGCAGCCGCCAAAAAAGCTAACAAAATCCTGGGTTGTATAAACAGAGGCATAGAATCAAGTTCACGAGAAGTACTATCACCACTTTATGAAGCCATAGTAAGACCACACCTGGAATACTGCAGCCAATTTTGGTCACCGTATCACAAAAAAGATGTTGAGAGTTTGGAAAAAGTTCAGAGAAGAGCAACTAAGATGATCAGGGCCTTGGAGACTAAGAATGGCTGCAGGACTTGGGTTGGGCTAGTCTAAAGACAAGAAGAAACAGGGGAGACATGATAGCAGTGTTCCAGTCTTTGAGGGGCTGCCCCAAAGAAGAGGGGGTCACGTTATTCTCGAAAGCAGCAGAGGGCAGGACAAGAAACAATGGTTGGAAATTGATCAAGGAGAGAAGCAACCTGGAAATAACGAGAAACTTATCAACAGTGAGGAGAATTAACGAGTGGAACAGCTTGCCACCAGAAGTTGTGGGCGCTTTATCACTGGTGTTTTTTAAGAAGAAGGTGGACAGTCACTTGTCTGAGATGGTATAGGTCCTCCTGCTTGGCCAGGGGCTGGACTAGAAGACCTCTAAGGTCCCGTCCATCTCTATCCGATTCTACTATTAATTATTACACATAATGGTTGCACTTGCTCTGTTCTACTCTTCTGACCTTCAAATACGGCCTGTTGGGACAGCAGTGAACGTGGCGCCTGGTTTCTCCGACTGTTGCCGTCTGGAGCATCTCTCCCCAGGTGGAGGAAGGGTTAAAGACCGTGCGAATCCACGGACTCCACTGATGGGTGGCCTAGGAGATTTGATGGGTCAGTGTCAAACCTTCCAGCCAGCGTTTTCTTCCATCTATGGGTCAGTTGCATCTCCCCAGTTACATGCTCCCCATTTAAGGCAAATACAAGATAAAGAAGACAGAAGTTCAGCTAAAAGGACTCTATTGACAGAATCTTTCATGTCTGAAAGTACAAACGTCCCACTGTTGTTTTTAACTACAGATCTAATATGGCGGCTGCTTCCTCAGTCTCTTTCTCTGACTGTTACGTAGACGGGCGACTCCTCCTGCTCCTGTCTGACACCTCCCATTGCCCCCAGATTGTTGGGGGCAATTAAGCTGACTTTGTAATAATGCCGCTTGGGGTGTGTGTGAAAGCCCTAATAAGCAGGCATATACATAGAATGAAGGCTACTGCTAAGCTTGTAAGCCGCCCTGAGTCTTCGGAGAAGGGCGGGATATAAATGGAATTAAAATAAAAAATAAAAAAATAATTTAGAAGAAAAGATGAAAAAGTGGAGGAGAAAGGGGGGGGGAGAAAAGCATTGTGTTCCAACTTCTTTTGGAGCAGTACAATGATGTATTGACCTACAATCTTGATTTTTTGTTTCAAATAATAATAATAGTAGTAGTAGTAAAATGATAATAATGATGATGATGATGATGATGATGATGATGATGATAATAATAATAATAATAATAATAATAATAATAATAATAATAATTAATAATAATAATAATACCTTGATGTGGTTGTGGGGATTGCGTACTCTGAGGAAGGTGAGAGCTATGCCAGAGGCTCAACTATACTGGGCCGGTCTCATCAGAGGAGTGAAAAAGTGTCTCTCCCATAAAAAATACGGAGAGACGTAAATTGCGCAAAGCCACACCAGCTCGGATGTCGCCCAGGTTAACAAGGTCCACCCTAGATATTGGAGTTCCTGGATATCTGGTGAAAAATGGGCCAGAGCAGGGATCTCCAACCCCCGGTCCGTGGACAGACCCAGTCCGCGGCCTGCCAGCAACCGGTCCGCACAAACAAACAAAGCCCCATCCGGGGGATGCAGGCAGCAGAGAAAACCACGCACTCTCCGGTCTGCGGAAAAACCTCTCTCCACGGATCTTGTCCCTGGTGTCCCAAAGGTTGGGGGCCTCTGGGCTACAGGACTGTTGGCTGAACAACCAGGGCCAGCAGCTGCAGAACCACTGGAAGAAAAGGTGGATAATCAAGTGCCTAGAAATAACAGTAGAAACATCAGAAAATGTGTGCAAAGATCGATGGCAGAATGGAAGACACAGTTGCAGGTCGATGGTGAGAGACTGGGAGAGGTTAATATCAAGAGAGAAATATTTTAATATTTCACCTGCCACATAGCATCCTGGACTTAACAATTGTCGATAAGAAAGATGAAAAAGTCTGGATAGTGGACGTGGCAGTGCCTGGAGACGGCAGAATAGAGGAGAAAGAACTGGAGAAGATCACAAAATACAAAGACCTACAAATAGAAATAGAACGACTGTGGCAAAGGCAAGCAAAGGTGGCACCACCGGTCATAGGCCCCTTGGATGCACCACTTGGACACCATTGGCACTGGCAAATTCGCCATTAGTCAATTGCAAATGGCGGCCTCACTGGGAACTGCTTCCATCCTGCGACGATATCTGTAACACCACCAAACATCCACATCGGCCCATCTGTTCTGACTCGGCTCCTGAACGCAACAGACGCACCAATAAATCTCCAACATGCTTTTTGTTCAGGAACGCCAGCAGTTTCACCCAGCCGGATGTTAAAGTCTTTAGCTGCCTCCAAAATATCCAGAGTTAATCTCCGTCTCTCACTACGCTTGCAACCAAAATCCTTCAGGCAGGCTGGCTCTCTTCCAATAAAAGATGCACAGTCCCGCTCAGAAAGCGCTCCGACTCCCAGCGCCACAGGATCCGAGGAAACTCCGGCAAGTTTCCTAAAGAAGAGTCAGGAGTTCCAACTAAAACTGGCTGACTGGCAGAGAGACGGATAGTTGTCTGTCACGCGTATTTCTCTCCTTCCCCTGCCTTTTATCCACAGCCGAGGGTGGGACTCTGTTGACAGCGGTGGCTCTTCCGCCCCAAAGACTGGCCCATAGCCTCTCGCCCTTCTCCTCTCCTCAGCCTCCGTGGCGCCCGCACATCATCACTGGCCCCGTGTGATCCTCCGCTCCTGAATCACTTGCCTCCAGGCATGGAGGTCTCAGCCTTATCCTCTGGGGCTGGCAGATGGACCAGGCTCCCCGTCTGTCCCTGGCTGCGACAGATGCATTCCTTCTTCTCCATCAGAGCTTTCAGATGGCCCTGACGCTGGGACCGGCCCCCACTCCTGTCCTTCCTCCTCTGAGTCGGCCGTGGAGTCCTCTGGTGGCCGACAGGTGATGATCCATAATAATAATAATAGAGTTGGAAGGGACCTTGGAGGTTTTCTAGTCCAGGGCTTTTCAACCTGTGGTACGCCTACCATTGGTGGTACCTCGGCACCTGGCAGGTGGTACGCTTACGATGGGTTGACAAGCAGTGTAAAAAAACCGTATTTTTTTAAAAAGGTAAAAGTGTAGCGTGGGGATGAGCTGAAGCGGTGGCAATTGAGCACAGGCCTGTGGGAGAGTCAGCTGGAGCTGAGGTGTTCCCGGGGCTCTGCCGAGCACGCGGGATCCGCACCAGGCTCCAGCTGACTGGCACTTCCCGAGGCTGTGTACAACCTGGAGAAAGGAGTCAGTTGCAGCTACACCGAAGACAAAAGGAGGAGGATGGGGAGAGAGGAGAGGAGGCAGGGCAGCACCTGCTGGAAACTCCTCCACCCCTCCCACCCCACTCAGCTACCTCCTTCGAAGCCTTCCGGATGCCAATGGCCCTGCCAGCATAGGTCTGCCTGCTTCATCCTGCAAAGCGCAGCTCACCCGGCGCATCTCTGTGGCGTCAAACAAGCCATGCCACCCGCTAGGCGACTGGTGGGACTCAAATATTGGCATATCCCAAAGTGGATCAATCTGAACAGGTTGAAAAACCCTGTTCTAGTTCAACCTCGTTCTCAGGCAGGAAACCTTATACCATTTCAGACAAATGGCTGTCCAGTCTCTTCTTAAAACCCTCCAGTGTTGGAGCACTCAGAACTTCTGGAGTCAGGTTGTTCCACTGGTTAGTTGTTCTAACTGTCAGGAAGTTTCTCCTTAGTTCTAGGTTGCTTCTCTCCTTGACTAGTTTCCATCCGTTGCTTCTTGTCCTGCCTTCACGTGCTTTGGAGAATTGGTTGACCCTCCTCTTCCTTCCGTAAACCCCATATCGCCCCTGGTCCTTCCCCAACTGCATTTTGTTCCTTACGTTTGTTATACATGGTTGTTTTTCTTATTGTTGTTATCGTTGTTATATTTGTTATATTTGTTAGAGAAATAGGATTTGTTATATATATTTGTTATCTATGTTTGTTATAGTTATTTGAGAAATAGGATTTGTTATATATGTTATATTTGTTATATACGTTTGTTATAGTTGTTTGAGAAATAGGATTTGTTATATATGTTTGTTATATTTGTGTGTTCTGTTCTCTTGTTAATATTGAAATAAAAATGTTTGAAATATTTCTCTCGCCCCTCTTTTGTCACAGAGCACACAACCTTTTCACATCTTGGTCCTCTTGGCATTTGTGGTGAAAAAATGTGCAGGTGCCCCTTTTGGAGTGTTACTAGGGGGTGGAAACCAACCCAACGTCTTTTCCCCAGAAAGTGTCTTCCACGGATCACCTATTTCCACCGTCACCACAGCGGAGAAAGGACTCGTGTCCTCCAGTTGTGGGTCTGTTATGCAACCCAGCCTGAAGCAGGGGCAATCTCTGCCTCAAGGGAAGAGGCCCCAGACAGCCTCCATTCGGAGATCAATGGTGTCTCCTCTGAAGAAACGGCTTCTTTCGCAGGCCGGGCCTTGTGAGAAGGCCGTGGATGCTCCGTCTGGCGTTGGGCTCGTCTAGGGGGGGGGGCTCTGCCATTCCCAAGCCGGTATTTGGGGAAAGTTACCCTGGATTTGGCCAAAATCATCATTTCATTGTGTAGAGCAGGGGTGTCCATGCTTGGGAACTTTAAGACTTGGGGACTGGCGAATTCTGGGAGTTGCAGTTGAGAAGCCTTAAAGTTGCCAACTTTGAAGGGCCCCCCAACCTCCATGGGGAATTCTGGGAGTTGGAGTCCACTAGTTGCCAAGTTTGGAGTCCTCATGATCTAGATGGGGAATTCTGGCAGTTGGAGACCAAAAGATTCAAATTAGCCCAAGTTTGGAGACCAACCCCCCCCCCCATGGTGGGATTCAAATACCTGAACGACCAGTTCTCATCTTTGATGCAGGCTGGCGAATTCTGGGAAATGCAGTCGACAAGCCTTACAGCTGCTATGTTTGAAGACTCCTGATGTAGATGGCTGGCTAGGCATTCTGGGATTTGTTGTCCACAGGTCTTAAAGTTGCTGAGTTTGGAGACCTCTGCTATAGAGTCTTCCAGAACTTCATTTATAGGGTATGAAGATTTGCTGTGACCTTACATTTTCCATTAAACCCAACATCTACAAGGTTCAGGGATCTAACTGTGAGGCGGATCTAGGAGTCCTGGTGGACAACCACTTAAAAATGAGGTGGGAAAAGGTCATCTTCAACTTACAACCTCGACTGAGCCCAAATTTCTGTCGGTAAGCGAGACAGACATTAAGTGAGTTTTGCCCCATCTTATGACCTTCATTGAGGACAGGAAGGCCTGGAGGAACGTGACGGTCGGAAACGACTTCACAACTAACAACGACAAAGGGCCTTCATTGCCAGAGCTCTCAGTGAATCACTGCAGGTGTTAACTTAGTAACACGGTTGTTAAGTGAATCTGGCTTCCCCACTGACTTTACTTGTCAGAAGGAAGCACCGTGTGGTCAGCCAACCCAGAGACTTGCTGCGATCACTGGCAGCTCAATAGACAAAAAACTTCTTTCTTAAAGCAGTCTCCATTTTGTTTATTCCCGGCTTGGACTGGACCCTGATGAAGATTTTTCTTTCAACAGAATGTTATACCTTTAAACGCTTACATGCTTTTTAACAGCCTAGAAGCCTTCAACATTCTGAATTCCCTCAGGAAACGTGCCGGCATTTATACTACCGTGGTGCCCATTCAACTCACAACACATCGTAAAGCAATTCAAGTGCCAGGCTAGATAGCATTGCATAAAAGGATTTATTGGTTTTAGCATATATGGATAGACTGTATGTATTTCTGGCTCTCCAGAAGCTCTCACTGCCGCAGTTAGTGTTTTTTTTTTGGTCCTGCTTCTCAAATGGTCCACTTGGCTGGTTACGCAATGGGGTAGGAAGCGCTGTTGCTGATGCCGCATTGATTGGATCCTTGTTCCAAGAGCATGTATCCATTGTCCCCCCAATGGCGAGACCAACTGTGGAGAGAAGCATGCAAGAGATTTATTTCAAAACCATGTAGGGCAGGGCCTGTTGGGAACCGGGCCACGCAAGCGGCAGGTGAGCACATGAAAAATTTATGTGCGCATGCGCGGGAACTAGGTTGCACGTGCGAAACCATTCCCCACCTTGCTGCTTCTGCTGCTGGTTCATGGGGCTAGAAAGGTTGAGGACTGCTGGAATAGGGAATCATGCTGGCTGTGGAATTCTGGGAGTTGTAGTCCATGTGTCTTCAAGTGGCCAAGACTGAGACACTCTGGAATGGAATGGAATGGAATGGAATGGAATGGAAAGGAAAGGAAAGGAAAGGAAAGGAAAGGAAAGGAAAGGAAAGGAAAGGAAAGGAAAGGAAAGGAAAGGAAAGGAAAGGGATGGGATGGAATGGAATGGAATGGAATGGAATGGAATGGAAAGGAAAGGAAAGGAATGGAATAGAATAGAATAGAATAGAATAGAATAGAATAGAATAGAATAGAATGGAATGGAATGGAATGGAATGGAATGGAATGGAATGGAATAGAATAGAATAGAATAGAATAGAATAGAATAGAATAGAATAGAATAGAATAGAATAGAATAGAATAGAATAGAATAGAATAGAATAGAATAGAGTTAGAAGGGACCTTGGAGGTCATCTAGTCCAACCCCTTGCTCAGGTAGGAAACCCTATACCACTTCAGACAAATGGCTGTCCAGTCTCTTCTTAAAAACTTCCAGGATTGGAGCATTCACCACTTCTGTTGTTCCACTGGTTAATTGTTCTCACTGTCAGGAAGTTTCTCCTTAGTTCTAGGTTGCTTCTCTCCTTGGTTAGTTTCCATCTGTTGCTTCTTGTCCTGCCTTCGGGCGCTTTGGAGAATAGCTTGACCCCCTCTTCTTTGGGGCAGCCCCTGAGATACTGGAAGACTGCTATCCTGTCCCCCCTGGTCCTTCTCTTCCTTAAACTAGACAGAAGTTATATAGATAAGTAGGTAGGTAGGTAGGTAGGTAGGTAGGTAGGTGGATAGATAGATAGATAGATAGATAGATAGATAGATAGATAGATAGATAGATAGATAGATAACTAGGTAGGTAGGTAGATAGGTAGGTAGGTAAGTCAGAAGGTATATAGATAAGTAGGTACGTAGGTAGGTAGATTGATAGATGGATAGATAGATAGATAGGTAGATGGATGGATGGATAGATAGATAGATAGATAGATAGATAGATAGATAGATGATAGATAGATAGATAGATAGATAGATAGATAGATAGATAGATAGATAGACAGACAGACAGACAGACAGACAGACAGACAGACAGACAGACAGGAAAGTAGGTAGGTAGGTAGACAGAGAGAGAGACAGACAGATAATTTCCAGGCTTACCGAATCGCCAAAGTGGTTCATGCCAAGCCAGTAGGTGTGTCTCCCCAGGTCAGCCTGCTTGTTATGCTCGTCAATCATCCTCAGATTGTCCTCCCACACGGCTCTGCGGAAGGATTCCTCCTCCTGCTGGGAAGCCAAAAACCGGCAAGATCCCTTAGTCCCCTCTGCCGAAAGAAGTGGCACCTGCCAGATCCAGAAGTGACCTCCTTCCTCTTGCACAAAAGGTTTCTCAGACTAGAACTCAGTCGCCCAGCAATCGGCCAGACAAATCCCTCCCATCTTTCATTTGGTGTGCATTTTAGTATTTTTCCTGAGAAAAAATTGTCTGAAGACAGATAAGAGAAAGTCGCTTCCTAAACGTGGCTGTTTTCAGCTGAAATCAAGGTGTAGAAATGGAACACTTGAACAGGTTAGAATTATTGAATTAAAACATAAACATCTCATCTGAAGCACCAGAATGAAGGAGAAACTACCTGACGGTTAGAACAATTAAGCAATGGAACGACTTGCCACCAGAAGTTGTGAGCGCTCCGTCACTGGAGGTCTTTAAGAAGAGACTGGACGGCCAATTTGTCTGAAATGGTATAAGGTCTCCTGCCTGAGCAGGGGGCTGGACTAGAAGACCTCCAGTGTCCCTTCCAGCTCTATTCGGATCGATTGATTTGTGTTCGAGTGGAGCAAACTCACCAGGGCGTATTCTTTACCGTGAGTGGCCTTCCAATCTCTCCATGTCCCTTCCAGGCTGGGATCCGAAGCTGTGGACAAGGCCCTCACGAAGACCAGCCAGATCAGAGCCGTCACCGAGACGGACAGCATTGCCTTTCTCTAGGAGAAGGAAGAGAAGAGAATTGAAGAACTTCAGGCAGCAGGTTCAACGCAGTAGCTTGCTAGGAGTTACAACCCAGTTACATCTGGTTGTCTACAGGTTCCAACCCCTGATTTACAGTGCTAAAAAAAAAAAAAGATTAAAATTATTCAATTGCTGTTAATTAAATGCACAGATCAAACGAGGACGTGAAGTTGAAAGCAGGGGGTCTTCAAACGCGGCCCTTTCATGACTTGTGGACTTCAACTTCCAGAATTCCTCAGCCTGGCGTGCCTGGCTGAGGAATTCTGGGAGTTGAAGTCCACAAGTCATCAAAGGGCCGCGTTTGAAGACCCCCTGCTTTAAAGTAAGGAACCTCACCTCAAGCAGGTTTTTTTTAACCGAAGACCAAGAGGCAATTGTTGAGCAAAAACTGCTAATGTAAGCTAATATAAATCTGCCAATTCCCGCTGCCTGTAATTGACATTTATAAGGAAATAACGTATCTCTAGAGATCTTTGGAAAGCAATGGGGTGGGTTTTTTTTGTCCATTTCAGTAAGATAATATTCTATAAAGCAAAATAGCTGCTCCTCTGATTGGTATCTCCTATTTCTGGAAAACACACCGGCTTTCTGTGGTTGCAACCATTTTCGTGTCCCATGAAGATAAATTTCTTGCTTGATTTCTATCTAGCTTCTCTGCCTATCTTGCTCCTTCCAAGAAAGACCTTCTTCTCCACCCTGCTTCTTCCCCCGGCACGAGATTCAAAGACAACTGCAGTTATTACTAATTGTGTGTGTGTGTGTGTGTGTGGGGAATATGTGAATTGTGGGTCCATCTTTATTTGTGCAAACGCCACACTGACTCCTGCAACCGCTAGAACTGTTCATTAATGCTCATGCCAAAACGGTTATAATTTGATATTTATTTCACAGAGGTGGCTTCTACATGCAAGTTTCAGCAGGCCTAACATAGGTAGTCCCTGGCTTAAGGCCAGAGTTGAGCCCAACAGTGAGGTTCCTAAGTGAGAAATTTGTTCAGTGAGTTTCCCCCCCCCCATTTTACCATCTTTGCTAAGTGAATCCCTGCAGTTGCTAAATGAGTAACATGGTTGTTAAGCGAATCTGGTTTCCTCCCATTGACTTTGCTTGTCAGAAGATCGCAAAAGGGGAATCATGTGCCCCCCCGGGACGCTGCGCCCCGTCGTAAATATGAACCAGTTGCCAATCACATGAATTTTGATCATGTGACACCCCGGCCCCAGGACACGGCAACCACCATAAATGTGAGTTAAATGTCAAGCATCCAAATGTAAATCATGTGCCCGTGGGGAGGCTGAAACGGTCATAAGTGTGAAAAACGGTCATAACTGGCTTCTTTCAGTGCTGTTGCAACTTTGGACGGTCACTGTTGTAAGTTGAGGATTAACTGCGAAGGTTTGGCAAAAAAAACTCTGAACTGTCATCCATTCTTGAATTTTATTTTCATGAAAAGGTGCTTTTTGATCCAGACTTTTGTCTAATAGATTTTGAACTTAGTTGGATGGCAAAATATATAAAGAGAGGGAGAGAGAGAGAAGGAGAAAGAATTTTTTTTCTTGTTTTCCTGCTCTAAAAACTGGGTGCGTCTTATAGTCCGGTGCGTCTTATGGTCCGAAAAATACGGTAACCAGTGGAACAACCTGCCTCCAGAAGTTTTGAATGCTCCAAGATTGGAAGCTTTTAAGAAGAGACCATTTGTTTGAAATGGTGTAGGGTTTCCTGCCTGAGCAGTGGGGCTGGACTAGAAGACCTCTAAGGTCCCTTCCAACTCAGTGAGTTTTAATATTCTAAAATCCGGAGACATTTCCTTTTTGGCTTAGCTTAGACTGGAGGATAAAACGAACGGTTGCATGAACCGGATGTGTCTAGTTTAACAAAGAGAAGAACTAGGGGTGACGTGATAGCAGCCTTTCAATATTTGAGGGGCCGTCACAAAGAAGAGGGGGGGGGTTGTCAACCTGTTCTCCAAAGCATCTGAGGGCAGGACAAGGAGTAACGGATGTAAACTGATTAAAAAGAGAAGAGAACCAAACTAGAAGCAAGAAGAAATCTCTCGTCTCTCAGTGAAAACAATCCACCAGTAGAAGGCCTTGCCCTCAGTGCTTATGGATGCTCCATCTCTGGAGGTTTGTAAGAAGAGATTGGAGACCCGTTTGTCTGGCACGGTAGAGGATCTCCTGCTTGAGCAAGGGGTTGGGCTAGATGACCTCCAAGGTCCCTTTCAAATGTGTTGTACCGTTACCGCTCCTCTAAGCTTTTGATTCTTGTATTTTTGCTGTCAGTATGTATACTTTAAAAGGGACGCAGTGGCTCAGTGGGTTAGGACGCTGAGCATGTCGATCGGAAGGTTGGCAGTTTGGCGGGTCGAATCCCGAGTGCCGCGTAACAGAGTGAGCGCCTGTTACTCGTCCCAGCTTCTGCCAACCTAGCAGTTCGAAAGCACGTAAAAATGCAAGTAGAAAAATAGGGACCACTCCAGTGGGAAGGTAACAGCGTTCCGTGCGCCTTTGGCGTCTAGTCATGCCGGCCACATGACCACGGAGACGTCCTCGGACAAGCGCTGGCTCTTCGGCTTTGAAACGGAGATGAGCACCGGCCCCTAGAGTCGGAAACGAGTAGCACACACGTGCAGGGGAACCTTTACCTTTACCTTATGTATACTTTGAAGAGATCTGCTTATTGGCTTTGAGATCAATAATATCCTAGCCACATTATCACAGCAACAAAAATCCTTGGAAAAGGAAGGTTGTCAATCGTATATTAAACTGAAAGTCAGTAAACTGGTCACACCAAATTCATGGTTCCTAGAAGCTGTGGCATGCTGGGGCCATGGCAGAAACGGCTGCAATTACGTGTTGTTTTTCCCCCCTGCTAAACAAGGGACACTGTGCTTACAGCCTTGAAGGACTCTTGCTGAAAAATCACTGACAATACTTAATTTTGGGATATATTAGTCCAAAGAAGACTTGAGGGACTTTTTTTTTTATTGAAAAGTTTTAACATACAATTTTTCCCTTAAAAAATCCTCCCTCCCCCCCTTCTCCCTCCCCCCCTTCCTCTCCCCCCTCCCCCCGACTTCCCAGAGCTAAATACAAGGTATATATAAAAAAAAACAATCATAAACAACCATATACTAACAACCATAAACTCTAAAATCTATCACTCTCTAGCTTATATAGGATAAAACAAACCTTAGTAATATTAAATATATATAAATATATATAAAAAAAACTAATATAGAAAAAAAAACAAAAAAAGAAGACTTATTCAAATATAAAACTTCTTAACCCTATACTTGTTCTGAATAAACCCAAGCCATTTTCTCCCTTCCATAATATAACGTTCCTGCGAGTAATCTTTCAAATAGGCCGAAATCTTCACCATTCCGACCAGGTCAGAAACCTTTAAAATCCACTCTTCTATGGTCGGCAGTTCCTCTTTCCAAGTCTACCATATATGAAAATATGAAAATATATTACATCTTTATCACCACACCTCCAACATTTAGGCTAATAATTCAGATACATGAGACTTGAGGGACTTTTTAGAAGATGCTCAGGAAGAATTTCTTTGCTTAGAAAAGGGGAAAAATATTTATATGCTACATAACATTGTTAGGCACCAGACCTGCCATCTTGCTAGTTTTATCCCTTCAACTATTTTTTCTCTCTTTTATGGCTGAACAGCAAACAGGTTCTTCAATGTGAGACTTAAGGAAAGAAAGGGAGGAATCAGCTGGTGTCTACTGGAAAATATTCCTTTTCTTTTGATAAGTTTTATCTAACATTTTACAATTCTTTTTCAATAGTTGTATCGATCAGGTGGATTATATTTTTCTCGAATAATGATGGATACAATTTTCGATGGCCTTTAATTTTTATTGACACGTTACTCCTCACATCAGCAGGCTGACTGAACATAAAAATAAAATTAAAATAAACAGTACAGAGGACATCCCTCGCAATCATGGTGAAGCTGCAATTTTGGCTGTAAGTTGTGACAGTCACTTGGGGGGGTTATTAAGCGAACACCGTAGTCGTTAAGCAAAGACCACAGCAATTAGGCAACCCCATTCTTTGCTATGGGCCTTTTGTTCTTTTGCTAGAAATGGTGAAGGAAATACCAGATTGTGCAAAAGCGTAAATTGGGGTCACGTGACTGTGAGGCGGTACAAATGGCTGAAAATATCGTCCGGGTGCCAAGGCCCAAAATGCGGTCACGTGACCACAGAGGGTGGTGGTGGGGGACACTGGAACTTTGAAAGTAATATAATAATATAATAATAATATATATAAAGTTGGAAGGGACCTTGGAGGTCATCTAGTCCAACCCCCTGCTCAGGCAGGAAACCCTGTACCATTTCAGGCAAAGTGGGTCCTAGGAAGGTTTTTTGGGTGGGGGGATGTTCCATTGAAACCTCAAGCCGCCTTAAGGGCTCCTTGCACAGAATATTGGATTTCCTGTCACGGAAATCGCTGAGGAGTTGGTTACGTTTCTCCCTCCCCTTCATTTCAGGCAGTCCTGTTCTACGGACGACAAGAAAAGAGAAAAATGTCGTGTATTTTGCCGTGCTTGAACTTTGGTGGCCAGGGGAAAAAGGAGGGGGGTCTTCATCGAAAGAGAGAGAATGGTGGGACCTCAGCCGTGAGGTGAACCGAAAGGAAACAGTCAGGAAAACCACCGTAATTTATTTATTTATTTATTTATATATTTATTTATTTATTTATTTATTTATTTATTTATTTGTTTGTTTGTTTATTTATTTGTTCGTTTGTTTATTTGTTTGTTTGTTTATTTATTTATTTATTTATTTGTTTGTTTGTTATTTATTTATTTATTTATTTATTTATTTATTTATTTATTTATTTATATTTTATTTTATTTTTATACCGCCCTTCTCCCGAAGGACTCAGGGCGGTGAACAGGGCAATACATATTAAAAAACAAAATACAAAAATTAAAAACGATTAAACAAAATACCCATAAATAAGTTAAAACACATTACATATTAAAATAGGTTAAAAACAAATTAATAAAACCCAACCCCATCCCATCAGACCAGGCCAGCTTGTTCAAAAAGGTAGGTTTTAATGAACATGAGTCTCCCTCAAGGGAGGGACTTAACAGAGCTTCCCTACCAAGGGGCAGTCTACCTTGGGAGATCTAGGCCTCTTGGCTGAAAAGAAAAGTCTGATTCTTTGGCTTTCTGGAAAGAGCAGGAGGGTCCCTCAGCCCTGGAACTGGTCTAGAAGAGGATCCTGTGATTTGGGGCGCAGCGTCATTAAGGGGCGCAATATTTTGTTTTGGTGGAATCTCTTCCACGTGGTTGGATTTTTTTCTTTCTTGTCTGGATTGCTTATGAGAAATTACCTCTCAGTTTATTTATTTATTTGATTTATTTATTTGATTTATATACCGCCCTTCTCCCGAAGGACTCAGGGCGGTGTACAGGGCAATAAAAATAAGAATACAGGATACAAGATTTAAAATTAAATGATTCTGTTTGAGCACCCCAGGAGAGAACCTCTCTCTCTTTTGCTTATCTAACAATAATTTGGCAGTGGGAAAAAGGTCTCTGCCCCTCAGCAGAAACAACGCGGGCAGCTGACCCTTGACAGAGGGACGTTGCCACAAAAACAAGGAAAAAAGGACCCCAAAGCAGAATGGCAACACAAAGGGAATCAAAATGGAGGCTGGCCAAGAGCTGCCTCAGCTAGCTTAGTGGAGCTTCCACATCAAGAGGCAGTCTACAGCCAAAGAGCCGTGCCCTCTGTGCCCAAAGATGGGAAAGGGGCAGATTTGGGGACTTGTGGGTCCCTTCCCAGAGACTTTGGGCTGGCCTCGGGGTGTGCAGAAAAGGCGGGGAGGGGGATCTGTGGGGGACCCCAGAGGAGGCCTGTCCTCTCCTGGAGGATTCCACCGGCTTGGTGATGTCATCCGGACAGTTCAACTGACGCTCATCTGCCTCAAAATGGCTCCCGGGCTGTAAGTGGGGCTGCTGGGCTCTGGGGAACGTTTCCCGTTTTCTGGCCACTTTCCCCGAGGATTGGGACACTCCGCAGAGGAGGGGGGGCAGCCACGAACGGAAGGGAAGCGCTGCCTGCGGGAGTGGAAATCTCTCCGTTCTGGGGTGGGAGGCCAAAGCTCTCCAAGGGAAAAGCGGAAAGTCCGGTCGCCTGGTGGAAAAAGGATCTTTGGGATGATCCTCCTAGGAAAGGGGAACGGGGGGGGGGAGGAGGAGGCAAAGGGGTTATAATTTTATCTCATTGGGGCTAAAAGCTTCGGCTGAGCCCTTCCAGCAGGTTTAAGCCAGGTTGAAAGGGAGGGGCTGGTTTCTGGAATCAGAGGGATGGTGGGAAGGAGGCTTTCATTGCGTTCCTTTTTTTCCTCTCTCTTCTAGGCGTTTCTTCTTCTGCTTCCCCTTTTTCTTCCCCAAAAAGACGGCAAAGGTCTCCCCGATGCCTCCAGCCCGCAATGTCACCCCAAAGCCTAAAAGGCAAAAGGTGACCTTCACTATCACCATAAAAATGGTGAAGAGAGAGCCATATAGTAAGTGGAGACTTTGGGTCGGGCTCCTCCGGGCCCACTCAGCACCCCCCCTCTGCAGCTCCTGCTGGGGTACCTGGGAGCGTCTCTCATGGACGCCCAAAGGGAGCTGGATTTCCAAATGGCCCCCGCAGAGAGAGCAGGAGTTGCCCGAGGCCTGGGTGAGAATCTCTCCCCGGCCAGGAGGATCCACCAGCTCCGTGAACCGGAAGGAGCTTCCGGATAGATGGAGTGGGGTCTCGAGGGGAAGAGCGGTGCAGAGGAGGCCCTGATTTGGGGGGGGTCTTCATCTGGGGGAGGCCTAAAAGTTTGCTCAGCACCTTCCTCTCCCTTTCCCAGGGTGCCCCATGAAGAAGAGGAGGGAGAAGAGGAGGAGGGGGCAGCCCTTCTTCATCAGAACGGAGAAGGTAAGTAGCAACCTGGAAAGGCCAAACTGTGGAACCCCCCCCTCATATAGTCCCCCTCTTGGGGAAAAAGGGCAGGGGATCCTTTCGATCCACTGGGTGGTGGATCGGGGGATCCCTGGACCAGGCGCGAATCCTCGTCTCGGTGGGCCAAAGGGAAGGCGGGGGGGTTTGACTCTGCAAGACCCTTTGGCCACAGCAAGCTGGAGCTCTCTCTTCTGTGTCTCTCTTCCAGCTGCCTCATCCCCAGATCCTCAACCTGGAGAAAGAGGAAGAGGATGACCATATAAACGAAGGTAAGTTTCTTACTGATAAAGTAATCGATGGAGATCCTTGTGGCGGGTCATTGTGTCGATAGGCATAGGCTTCCCTTCCTTCGTCTCACTTCCCCTCTCCCCCATGCAGGAGACCTCATTTTAGAGGACATATAGCTTCCTCCCCACCACCTTCTCCACCGTCCCCCAAAGCGCCTGAAGGCCGGACGAGAAGCAACGGACGGGAACCGATCAAGGAGAGAAGCAACCCGGAACTGAGGAGGAATTTCCTGACAGTGAGAATTATTAACCAGTGGAACTACCTGCCTTCAGAGGTTGTGGCTGCTCCAACACTGGAGGTCTTTAACAGGAGACTGGACAGCCACTTGTCTGAAATGGGATAGGGTTTCCTGTCTGACCAGGGGGGTGGACTAGATGACCTCCAAGGTCCCTTCCTCTATTATTATCATTATCATTATTATTATTATTATTATTATTATTATTATTATTATTATTATTATTATCATTATCATTATTATCATTATTATTATCATTACTATAGCGTGGATTTAAAGGACTTCCACTCGGACCCAAGAAAAGTCCCTGTGTTTCTAACGCCATCCGTTAATGAGGTTAGCCAAGATGGCGGCAGCGTTGGAAGCAGAATCAGAACCACGGGGAGAGAAGTAACAAGAAGGAGAAAGCTAGATAGGGAAGTGAGAAAGGATAAAGGAAAAGGGGGAATTGGGGCCAGGAGGAAAAAGCCAGCAAGCCGGAGCGCAGTGAAGGAATGGCTGCAGGTGGAGTCTGAGGCAGCCGGCAGCAGAGAAGGAGGGGGCCAGCTCAGGAGCTCAGCTAAGCAGATCAATGCTGGGAAGGAAAAAGAAAGAGCAGTGAGCCGGCAGCTGAATAGCAGACCAGGAGGGAGACTGTGGGAAGCAAAGAACCGCCAAGATCGCACGTTTTAAGGGTTGGCCATCTGACTCTTCCCTCTGCAAGAGGAATTAACGGTTCAAAGGGATGCTCTGCACGAAACACCATCCAGGCTGAGGGAGGCCCAGCTGCACCCGGGAGGATGAGCCAAGAGACCGGAGGCCCGTGGAAGAGGAACCGGAGCGCCCCAACCCCATCCAACAGAGTGGCCATGCAGGATCATAAAGGGGAGGACGTGGGAGGACCTGAAAGGCCCGGCTGGCCAGCGACCCAGCCCGGCCCAACGAAGCAGAGACTAGTATGGCAAACCGGGCAATGCATTATGCCGACAGCTTCAGCGGTGGAGAGGAGGCAGCCGGGGGCAGTGCAGAGCAAACAACAAACTCATGGAACAGGTGACATACTGTTGTGGTATGCAGCACATGTTCCATGTATGTTCTTATGCCCAAAGAACATACAATCTACACATGCATTAGATCTGAACTACTACAAGGAAAAGTAAGGAACTTAGAGGCAACCCCAGCCAAACCCCAAGGTACGAAAAAAAGCTCTACCAAAACCCAACCAAACAATGAACAAATAACTGACCCTACTGATAAACTCCTGGAGGAAGACAAATGGAGGTGTGTCACACAAGGAAGGAAACACAACACTGAAAGAAAGAAGCAGCGCACAACTAACAATCCCCTTCTGCCCAATCCAACCCATTAAAACTGAGCAATCGATGTCGCCCCTTAGATGGAAACGCTCAGACCCACAACCTGCCCTTCAAAGAAAACATGCAGACACCTAGCAAAGAAACAAGTTCAAATATCCCTAAAAAACTCACTTCAAATGTCCCTAATAATATCACATCCACAAACACACCTGAGATAAACAGAAAAGCGCCCCAGACTGCAGCCCCCCAAAAAGGAAGGCGAGTTTTGTTAATAGGAGATTCTACCCTCAAAGGAACAGAAAGATCCGTCTGCAGACCAGACACACAATCCAGGGTTTGTATGTTGTCTCCCTGGAGCAAAAATCAAAGATGTGGCTGAGAACCTAACCAAAATAACACAGATCCTTTCCTGTTCCTCCACATTGGGACAAGTGACACAGCAAAGAACCTGAGTACGATAGTGAGAAATTATAAACAACTAGCAATAAAGTTAAGAAGCCAGGAGCATAAGTAGCATTCTCATCAGTACTCTCTGAGAAGAAGTGATGGAGGGAGTTAGTTAGTTTAGTTTAGTTTAGTTTTATTAAATTTTTATACCGCCCTTCTCCCGAGGGACTCAGGGCGGTGAACAGGGCATATGATAAAAATACAAAACTACAAAAGTTAAAATAGAATTAAATTAATGCCCAAGATAAAAACAATAAAATATACAAATATTTAAAACCCAAATTAACTCCCCATCAGGCCAGGCCAGCTTGTTCAAACAGGTGGGTCTTTAACCCGCGCCGGAAGGAGCGGAGATCCGGTGCCATCCGGAGCTCCACCGGCAGTTGATTCCACAAAGCCACAAAGAGTTGAAGTGGCTGTAATCTTGGGCGAAAGTGACCGTGTCGTACCGGAATTTAATATAATGCAAACAGCAGCAAGAGAAAACAATGCAACCAGTGTCTTAAACTTCAAAAGAGCTGACTTTAACAAACTCAGAGATAACTTAGGCAAGATCCCATGGATGAAAATCCTAAAGGGGAAAACAACTCAAGAAGCGTGATAAACTCTGAAAAATGCGATCATTAAAGCCCAGACCAGCACAATACTACTTGTTAGGAATTGTTGTGCAGAGGTCTCCTTGTGCTAGCAAACGAGTTGCACAGACAAGGAAGGGTACTGAGAGTAGTAAGAGTCACACAGTAACCACAAGAGTACACTGAGTTGTGAAAACAGAAAGTATTTTACTTTTGAGGTGGTGTAAAAACAAAAATGCACGGTCGAAAAGAAAAAAACAGTCCAGGTCATACACAATAGTAACAGTCCAAGGAGTATTCCAAATACAAAATCTTCTTACCGGTCCAGAGGTCATATACACAGTTCAGGTTTATCACAGTACAGCAAAACAGTAATAGTAGAGAGAGCAGTGAATTCAGAGAGAAAGAAGCTACGTTCCTAGCTAGCTCTAATGGCCATGAGAAGACTTACACACCCATTGGCCAATTTACGTCTTAAACTCACAACATCATGGTTTATATTTTCAACCCAATTACGAAGGCTATCACCATATGCCTAACACCACTGAAAAAGGAAAAACAAGAAATTCAAGACAGTACCAGCATGGCTGCACAAAGGTCTCTCTGACAAACTGAAGGACAAGAAGGACAAATACAAAAAACGGAAAGAGGGGCGCATTACTAAGGACGATTATGAGCAGACAGCCAGAACATGCAAAGTCAGGAAAGCAAAGGTCCCTTCCAGCTCTACTCTATTCTACTCCCAATGAAAGGCAACACACATTGAGAGGAGAAAATAATTCTAGAAATAAAGCACTGGCTAAAACTTTGGTTTCCTGGATCATGGACTGCATTTCCTACGGGAAGGACTCTTGCCAAGGGAAGGGCTGCACCTCACGAAAACAGGCAAAAATGTACTTGGAAATAGACTGGCCCAACTCATCAGGAGGGCTTTAAACTAAGACTGAGGGGGAAGGGGGACCAATCTCTAGAACCTCTTGAACCCAAAACCAATCACAAATCCTAAGAAAAGAAATCAAACAATGAGGTAGGGAGTGATGAGAAGCATAGCGACGCACAGGCAGAAAAGTATCTACCGAAATGCACGTGATCAAAGGTAAAATCTCTCCAGAATGTATATGGGTCAATATAAAAGAGGGAAAAAAGGGATGTTTCCATACGTGTGTATTACAGGCCACCCAACCAATCTGAAGAAATAGATGAACTCTTTCCCAACCAATTAACTAATATATGTAGGAAGCATACCACAATAGTAATGGAAAACTTGGACTATCCAGATACCAACTGGGAGACAAACTCTGCAGCGAGCAGGAGATGAAAGAGATTCCTAACCAACCTAGCCGACAACATTGTCATCCAAAAGGTGGAGTAGGGAACGAGACGCAAAGCTATACTGGACGTAATTCTTACTAATAGAGAAGAAGTGATAAAGGGAGTTGAAGTGGCTGTAATCTTGGGCGAAAGTGACCACCTCATATTGGAATTTAATATACTGCAAACACTAGCAATAAAAAAAACAATCCAACCAGGGTCTTAAATTTCAAAAGAGCTGAGTTTAACAAACTCAGAGTGACCCTAGGCAAGATCCCATGGATGAAAATCCTAAAGGGGAAAAACAACTCAAGAAGCGTGATAAACTCAGAAAAATGCGATCATTAAAGCCCAGGCCAGCACAATACCACTGAAAAAGAAAAACAAGAAATTCAAAAAGAAACCAGCATGGCTGCACAAAGACCTCTCTGACAAACTGAAAGACAAAAAGGACAAATGCAAAGAACGGAAAAAGGGGCACATAACTAAGGCCGATTATGAGCAGACAGCCAGAACATGCAAAGTCACGAAGGCAAAGGCTCAGAACGAACAAAGACTTGCAACAGAAATCAAGGATAATTTAAAAAAAAGTTTCATCCAATACATTAACAACAAGAAAGAAGTCAACGAAACTCTAGATCCACTGAAGAGAGAAGATGGCAAGGAAATAACAGGCAGCAGAGAGAAAGCAGAGCTGCTTAACTCATACTTTGCATCAGTCTTCACACAAAGGAAACTATAGCCCAACATATAAAAAGAACATTGCAAAAGACAAACTAGAAACAAAAATTAAGATAAGCAAGAAAGTGGTAAGAGAACACCCGTCCAACCTTGACGAATATAAATCACCTGGACCCGACAGATTACATCCCAGAGTTCTGAAGAATCTGACAGATGTTATCTCAGAACCGTTGCAACACATCTTTGACAAATCCTGGAGCAGCAGAGAAGTACCTGAGGATTGGAAAAGGGCTGAAGTCCCTATCTTTAAGAAAGGGGGGAAAAACAGACCAATCAGGCTAACATCAATACCTGGGAAGATCCTGGAAAAGATAATAATAATAAAAAAGATCTACAAAGAGCTAAAAGCAAACAAAGTCATAACCAGCAGCCAGCACAGGTTTCTTAAAAACAGATCATGCCAAACCAATCTTATTCCATTCTTCGATCAAGTGACTGAACTAGTAGACCAGCAAAATCCTGTGGACATAATATACTTGGACTTCAGTAAGTCATTTGATAAGGTAGACCACATCCTACTCCTTGATAAACTAAGAAAAGGTGGGATAGACAACCTCACGACCAGATGGATCTGTGGCTGGCTAACAAACCGTACTCAACGAGTAGTCCTCAACGGCACTGCATCCACATGGAGAGAAGGAAGCAATGGGGCACCACAAGGCTCCGTCTTAGGCCCACGACTCTTCAATATCTTCATAGGTGACTGAGATGAGGGAATTGAAGGGGAACTCATCAAATGTGCAGATGACACCAAACTAGCAGGAGGAGCCAACACCCCAGAAGACAAACACAGGATCCAGAAAGTTATTGACCAACTTGAACAATGGGCCCTATCCAACAAAATGAGTTTCAATGTGGAGAAAAGCAAAGTCTTATATTTAGGCAGGAAAAACCAAAGTACAAATACAGATTGGAGGAGACCTGGCTCAGAAACAGCCACTGTGAGAAGGATCTTGGAGTCCTAGTGGACCATCACTTGACTATGAGCCAGCCGTGTGCAGCAGCGACCAAAAAAGCTAACAAAATCCTGGGTTGTATGAACAGAGGCATAGAATCAAGATCACGAGAAGTACTATTTGCACTTTATAAAGTCCTAGTAAGACCACACCTAGAATACTGCAGCCAGTTTTGGTCACCATACCACAAAAAAGATGTTGAGAGTTTGCAAAAAACATCAAAGAAGAGCAACTAAGATGATCAGGGGCTTGGAGATCAAAACATACGAAGAACGGCTACAGGATTTCTGTCTGGCTAGTCTAAGGAATTATTTGTCTCTTGAGAAACCTATATGTGGGCCAAGAAGCAACAGTGAGAACTGGACACGGAACCACTCATTGGTTCAAAATTGGGAAAGGAGTCCGGCAAGGCTGTATACTGTCGCCCTGCCTATTTAATTTATATGCAGAGCACATCATGAGAAAGGCAGGGCTAGATGAATCCAAAGCTGGAGTTAAGATTGCCGGAAGAAATATCAACAACCTAAGATATGCAGATGATACCACTCTAATGGCAGATAGTGGAGAAGAACTAAAGAGCCTCTTGTTGCGGGTGAAGAAGGAGAATGCAAAACCTGGGTTGAAGCTAAACATTAAGAAAACCAAGATCATGGCATCCGGCCCTCTCAATTCCTGGCAAATAGATGGGGAAGAAATGGAGGTAGTGACAGATGTTATTTTCCTGGGCTCCAAGATCATTGCAGATGGGGACTGTAGCCAAGAAATTAAAAGACGCTTGCTCCTGGGGAGGAAAGCCATGGCAAATCTAGACAGCACACTAAAAAGTAGAGACATCACCCTTTCAACAAAAGTGCATATAGTCAAGGCTATGGTCTTCCCAGTTGCAATGTGTGGCAGTGAAAGACGGACCATAAAAAAGGCTGAGCGCCAAAGAATTGAGGCCTTTGAACTCTGGTGCTGGAGAAGACTCCTGCGAGTCCCTTGGACTGCAAGGCGATCAAACCGGTCAGTCCTAGAGGAGATCAACCCTGACTGCTCTTTAGAAGGCCAGATCCTGAAGCTAAAACTCAAATCCTTTGGCCACCTAATGAGAAGGAAGGACTCACTGGAGAAGAGCCTAATGCTGGGAAAGGTTGAGGGCAAGAGAAGAAGGGGACGACAGAGAATGAGGTGGCTGGATGGAGTCACTGAAGCAGTAGGCGTGAGCCTCAATGGACTCCAGAAGATGGTAGAGGACAGGAAGGCCTGGAGGAACATTGTCCATAAGGTCGCGATGGGTTGGACACGACTTCACAGCTAACAACAACTTAACAAGTCTAAGGAAAAGAAGAAATAGGGGAGACACGATAGCATCTGAGGGGCTGCCACAAAGCAGAGGGGGCCAGGTTGTTCACCAAAGCACCAGATGGAAGGACGAGAAACAACTGTTGGAAACTGACCAAAGAGAGAAGCAACTTGGAACTAAGGAGAATTTTCCTGACAGTGAAGATAATTAACCAGTGGAACAGCTTGCCACCAGAAATTGTGGGTGCTCCATCACTGGAGATTTTAAAGAAGAGGCTGGACATCCACCTGTCTGAGACGATATAGGTTCTCCTGATTGAGCAGGGGGCTGGACTAGAAGACCTCCAAGGTCCCTTTCCAGCTCTATTCTATTCTATTCTTTAAAAACCACTGCAAAAAACAAACTAGAAACAAACATTAAAATAAGCAAGAAAACAGTAAGAGAACACCCATCCGACCTTGACGAATATAAATCGCCGGGACCCGACAGATTACATCCCAGAGTTCTGAAGGAGCTGGCAGATCTTATTTAAGAACCATTGCACCATATCTTTCTCCCGAAGCACTGGGGAAGTACCAGAGGATTGGAAAATGGCTGATGTGGTCCCCATCTTCAAGAAAGGGGGAAAAAAACAGACCCAGGAAACTACAGACCAATCAGTTTAACATCAATACCTGGGAAGTTCCTAGAAAAGATAATCAAAACACAGATTCGCAAACATCTAGTAGCAAATGGGGTGAGACCTGGCTTAAAAGCAGTAACTGCGAGAGGGACCTTGGAGTCCCAGTGGATGATAACTTTTACTATTAGCCAACAGTGTGCAGCAGCCGCCAAAAAAGCTAACAAAATCCTGGGTTGTATAAACAGAGGCATAGAATCAAGTTCACGAGAAGTACTATCACCACTTTATGAAGCCATAGTAAGACCACACCTGGAATACTGCAGCCAATTTTGGTCACCGTATCACAAAAAAGATGTTGAGAGTTTGGAAAAAGTTCAGAGAAGAGCAACTAAGATGATCAGGGCCTTGGAGACTAAGAATGGCTGCAGGACTTGGGTTGGGCTAGTCTAAAGACAAGAAGAAACAGGGGAGACATGATAGCAGTGTTCCAGTCTTTGAGGGGCTGCCCCAAAGAAGAGGGGGTCACGTTATTCTCGAAAGCAGCAGAGGGCAGGACAAGAAACAATGGTTGGAAATTGATCAAGGAGAGAAGCAACCTGGAAATAACGAGAAACTTATCAACAGTGAGGAGAATTAACGAGTGGAACAGCTTGCCACCAGAAGTTGTGGGCGCTTTATCACTGGTGTTTTTTAAGAAGAAGGTGGACAGTCACTTGTCTGAGATGGTATAGGTCCTCCTGCTTGGCCAGGGGCTGGACTAGAAGACCTCTAAGGTCCCGTCCATCTCTATCCGATTCTACTATTAATTATTACACATAATGGTTGCACTTGCTCTGTTCTACTCTTCTGACCTTCAAATACGGCCTGTTGGGACAGCAGTGAACGTGGCGCCTGGTTTCTCCGACTGTTGCCGTCTGGAGCATCTCTCCCCAGGTGGAGGAAGGGTTAAAGACCGTGCGAATCCACGGACTCCACTGATGGGTGGCCTAGGAGATTTGATGGGTCAGTGTCAAACCTTCCAGCCAGCGTTTTCTTCCATCTATGGGTCAGTTGCATCTCCCCAGTTACATGCTCCCCATTTAAGGCAAATACAAGATAAAGAAGACAGAAGTTCAGCTAAAAGGACTCTATTGACAGAATCTTTCATGTCTGAAAGTACAAACGTCCCACTGTTGTTTTTAACTACAGATCTAATATGGCGGCTGCTTCCTCAGTCTCTTTCTCTGACTGTTACGTAGACGGGCGACTCCTCCTGCTCCTGTCTGACACCTCCCATTGCCCCCAGATTGTTGGGGGCAATTAAGCTGACTTTGTAATAATGCCGCTTGGGGTGTGTGTGAAAGCCCTAATAAGCAGGCATATACATAGAATGAAGGCTACTGCTAAGCTTGTAAGCCGCCCTGAGTCTTCGGAGAAGGGCGGGATATAAATGGAATTAAAATAAAAAATAAAAAAATAATTTAGAAGAAAAGATGAAAAAGTGGAGGAGAAAGGGGGGGGGAGAAAAGCATTGTGTTCCAACTTCTTTTGGAGCAGTACAATGATGTATTGACCTACAATCTTGATTTTTTGTTTCAAATAATAATAATAGTAGTAGTAGTAAAATGATAATAATGATGATGATGATGATGATGATGATGATGATGATGATGATAATAATAATAATAATAATAATAATAATAATAATAATAATAATAATTAATAATAATAATAATACCTTGATGTGGTTGTGGGGATTGCGTACTCTGAGGAAGGTGAGAGCTATGCCAGAGGCTCAACTATACTGGGCCGGTCTCATCAGAGGAGTGAAAAAGTGTCTCTCCCATAAAAAATACGGAGAGACGTAAATTGCGCAAAGCCACACCAGCTCGGATGTCGCCCAGGTTAACAAGGTCCACCCTAGATATTGGAGTTCCTGGATATCTGGTGAAAAATGGGCCAGAGCAGGGATCTCCAACCCCCGGTCCGTGGACAGACCCAGTCCGCGGCCTGCCAGCAACCGGTCCGCACAAACAAACAAAGCCCCATCCGGGGGATGCAGGCAGCAGAGAAAACCACGCACTCTCCGGTCTGCGGAAAAACCTCTCTCCACGGATCTTGTCCCTGGTGTCCCAAAGGTTGGGGGCCTCTGGGCTACAGGACTGTTGGCTGAACAACCAGGGCCAGCAGCTGCAGAACCACTGGAAGAAAAGGTGGATAATCAAGTGCCTAGAAATAACAGTAGAAACATCAGAAAATGTGTGCAAAGATCGATGGCAGAATGGAAGACACAGTTGCAGGTCGATGGTGAGAGACTGGGAGAGGTTAATATCAAGAGAGAAATATTTTAATATTTCACCTGCCACATAGCATCCTGGACTTAACAATTGTCGATAAGAAAGATGAAAAAGTCTGGATAGTGGACGTGGCAGTGCCTGGAGACGGCAGAATAGAGGAGAAAGAACTGGAGAAGATCACAAAATACAAAGACCTACAAATAGAAATAGAACGACTGTGGCAAAGGCAAGCAAAGGTGGCACCACCGGTCATAGGCCCCTTGGATGCACCACTTGGACACCATTGGCACTGGCAAATTCGCCATTAGTCAATTGCAAATGGCGGCCTCACTGGGAACTGCTTCCATCCTGCGACGATATCTGTAACACCACCAAACATCCACATCGGCCCATCTGTTCTGACTCGGCTCCTGAACGCAACAGACGCACCAATAAATCTCCAACATGCTTTTTGTTCAGGAACGCCAGCAGTTTCACCCAGCCGGATGTTAAAGTCTTTAGCTGCCTCCAAAATATCCAGAGTTAATCTCCGTCTCTCACTACGCTTGCAACCAAAATCCTTCAGGCAGGCTGGCTCTCTTCCAATAAAAGATGCACAGTCCCGCTCAGAAAGCGCTCCGACTCCCAGCGCCACAGGATCCGAGGAAACTCCGGCAAGTTTCCTAAAGAAGAGTCAGGAGTTCCAACTAAAACTGGCTGACCGGCAGAGAGACGGATAGTTGTCTGTCACGCGTATTTCTCTCCTTCCCCTGCCTTTTATCCACAGCCGAGGGTGGGACTCTGTTGACAGCGGTGGCTCTTCCGCCCCAAAGACTGGCCCATAGCCTCTCGCCCTTCTCCTCTCCTCAGCCTCCGCGGCGCCCGCACATCATCACTGGCCCCGTGTGATCCTCCGCTCCTGAATCACTTGCCTCCAGGCATGGAGGTCTCAGCCTTATCCTCTGGGGCTGGCAGATGGACCAGGCTCCCCCTCTGTCCCTGGCTGTGACAGATGCATTCCTTCTTCTCCATCAGAGCTTTCAGATGGCCCTGACGCTGGGACCGGCCCCCACTCCTGTCCTTCCTCCTCTGAGTCGGCCGTGGAGTCCTCTGGTGGCCGACAGGTGATGATCCATAATAATAATAATAGAGTTGGAAGGGACCTTGGAGGTTTTCTAGTCCAGGCTTTTCAACCTGTGGTACGCCTACCATTGGTGGTACCTCGGCACCTGGCAGGTGGTACGCTTACGATGGGTTGACAAGCAGTGTAAAAAAAACGTATTTTTTTAAAAAGGTAAAAGTGTAGCGTGGGGATGAGCTGAAGCGGTGGCAATTGAGCACAGGCCTGTGGGAGAGTCAGCTGGAGCTGCGGTGTTCCCGGGGCTCTGCCGAGCACGCAGGATCCGCACCAGGCTCCAGCTGACTGGCACTTCCCGAGGCTGCATACAACCTGGAGAAAAGAATCAGTTGCAGCTACACCGAAGACAAAAAGAGGAGGATGGGGAGAGAGGAGAGGAGGCAGGGCAGCACCTGCTGGAAACTCCCACCCCTCCCACCCCACTCAGCTACCTCCTTCGGAGCCTTCCGGATGCTGATGGCCCTGCCAGCATAGGTCTGCCTGCTTCATCCTGCAAAGCGCGGCTCACCCGGCGCATCTCTGTGGCGTCAAACAAGCCATGCCACCCGCTAGGCGACTGGTGGGACTCAAATATTGGCATATCCCAAAGTGGATCAATATGAACAGGTTGAAAAACCCTGTTCTAGTTCAACCTCGTTCTCAGGCAGGAAACCTTATACCATTTCAGACAAATGGCTGTCCAGTCTCTTCTTAAAACCCTCCAGTGTTGGAGCACTCAGAACTTCTGGAGTCAGGTTGTTCCACTGGTTAGTTGTTCTAACTGTCAGGAAGTTTCTCCTTAGTTCTAGGTTGCTTCTCTCCTTGACTAGTTTCCATCCGTTGCTTCTTGTCCTGCCTTCACGTGCTTTGGAGAATTGGTTGACCCTCCTCTTCCTTCCGTAAACCCCATATCGCCCCTGGTCCTTCCCCAACTGCATTTTGTTCCTTACGTTTGTTATACATGGTTGTTTTTCTTATCGTTGTTATATTTGTTAGAGAAATAGGATTTGTTATCTATATTTGTTATATATGTTTGTTATAATTATTTGAGAAATAGGATTTGTTATATATGTTATATTTGTTATATACGTTTGTTATAATTGTTTGAGAAATAGGATTTGTTATATATGTTTGTCATATTTGTGTGTTCTGTTCTCTTGTTAATATTGAAATAAAAATGTTTGAAATATTTCTCTCGCCCCTCTTTTGTCACAGAGCACACAACCTATTCACATCTTGGTCCTCTTGGCATTTGTGGTGAAAAAATGTGCAGGTGCCCCTTTTGGAGTGTTACTAGGGGGTGGAAACCAACCCAACGTCTTTTCCCCAGAAAGTGTCTTCCACAGATCACCTATTTCCACCGTCACCACAGCGGAGAAAGGACTCGTGTCCTCCAGTTGTGGGTCTGTTATGCAACCCAGCCTGAAGCAGGGGCAATCTCTGCCTCAAGGGAAGAGGCCCCAGACAGCCTCCATTCGGAGATCAATGGTGTCTCCTCTGAAGAAACGGCTTCTTTCGCAGGCCGGGCCTTGTGAGAAGGCCGTGATGCTCCGTCTGGCGTTGGGCTCGTCTAGGGGGGGCTCTCTGCCATTCCCAAGCCAGTATTTGGGGAAAGTTACCCTGGATTTGGCCAAAATCATCATTTCATTGCGTAGAGCAGGGGTGTCCATGCTTGGGAACTTTAAGACTTGGGGACTGGCGAATTCTGGGAGTTGCAGTTGAGAAGCCTTAAAGTTGCCAACTTTGAAGGGTCCCCCAACCTCCATGGGGAATTCTGGGAGTTGGAGTCCACTAGTTGCCAAGTTTGGAGTCCTCATGATCTAGATGGGGAATTCTGGCAGTTGGAGACCAAAAGATTCAAATTAGCCCAAGTTTGGAGACCAACCCCCGCCCCCCATGGTGGGATTCAAATACCTGAACGACCAGTTCTCATCTTTGATGCAGGCTGGCGAATTCTGGGAAATGCAGTCGACAAGCCTTAAAGCTGCTATGTTTGAAGACTCCTGATGTAGATGGCTGGCTAGGCATTCTGGGATTTGTTGTCCACAGGTCTTAAAGTTGCTGAGTTTGGAGACCTCTGCTATAGAGTCTTCCAGAACTTCATTTATAGGGAATGAAGATTTGCTGTGACCTTACATTTTCCATTAAACCCAACATCTACTAGGTTCAGGGATCTAACTGTGAGGCGGATCTAGGAGTCCTGGTGGACAACCACTTAAAAATGAGGTGGGAAAAGGTCATCTTCAACTTACAACCTCGACTGAGCCCAAATTTCTGTCGGTAAGCGAGACAGACATTAAGTGAGTTTTGCCCCATCTTATGACCTTCATTGAGGACAGGAAGGCCCGGAGGAACATGACAGTCGGAAACGACTTCACAACTAACAACGACAAAGGGCCTTCATTGCCAGAGCTCTCAGTGAATCACTGCAGGTGTTAACTTAGTAACACGGTTGTTAAGTGAATCTGGCTTCCCCACTGACTTTACTTGTCAGAAGGAAGCACCGTGTGGTCAGCCAACCCAGAGACTTGCTGCGATCACTGGCAGCTCAATAGACAAAAAACTTCTTTCTTAAAGCAGTCTCCATTTTGTTTATTCCCGGCTTGGACTGGACCCTGATGAAGATTTTTCTTTCAACAGAATGTTATACCTTTAAACGCTTACATGCTTTTTAGCAGCCTAGAAGCCTTCAACATTCTGAATTCCCTCAGGAAACGTGCCGGCATTTATACCACCGTGGTGCCCATTCAACTCACAATACATCGTAAAACAATTCAAGTGCCAGGCTAGATAGCATTGCATAAAAGGATTTATTGGTTTTAGCATATATGGATAGACTGTATGTATTTCTGGCTCTCCAGAAGCTCTCGGTGCCGCAGTTAGCTTTTTTTTTGGTCCTGCTTCTCAAATGGTCCACTTGGCTGGTTACGCAATGGGGTAGGAAGCGCTGTTGCTGATGCCGCATTGATTGGATCCTTGTTCCAAGAGCATGTATCCATTGTCCCCCCAATGGCGAGACCAACTGCGGAGGGAAGCATGCAAGAGATTCATTTCAAAACCATGTAGGGCAGGGCCTGTTGGGAACCGGGCCACGCAAGCGGCAGGTGAGCACGTGAAAAATTTATGTGCGCATGCGCGGGAACTAGGTTGCACGTGCGAAACCATTCCCCACCTTGCTGCTTCTGCTGCTGGTTCATGGGGCTAGAAAGGTTGAGGACTGCTGGAATAGGGAATCATGCTGGCTGTGGAATTCTGGGAGTTGTAGTCCATGTGTCTTCAAGTGGCCAAGACTGAGACACTCTGGAATGGAATGGAATGGAATGGAAAGGAAAGGAAAGGAAAGGAAAGGAAAGGAAAGGAAAGGAAAGGAAAGGAAAGGAAAGGAAAGGAAAGGAAAGGAAAGGAAAGGAAAGGAGAGGAAAGGAAAGGAAAGGAAAGGAAAGGACTGGAATGAAGTGGAGTGGAATGGAATGGAATGGAATGGAATGGAATGGAATGGAATGGAATAGAATGGAAAATAATAGAATAGAATAGAATAGAATAGAATAGAATAGAATAGAATAGAATAGAATAGAATAGAATAGAATAGAATAGAATAGAATAGAATAGAATAGAATAGAATAGAATAGAATAGAAGAATAGAATAGAATAGAATAGAATAGAATAGAATAGAATAGAATAGAATAGAATAGAATAGAATAGAATAGAGTTGGAAGGGACCTTGGAGGTCATCTAGTCCAACCCCCTGCTCAGGCAGGAAACCCTATACCATTTCAGACAAACGGCTGTCCAGTCTCTTCTTAAAAACTTCCAGTGTTGGAGCATTCACCACTTCTGGAGGCAGGTAGTTCCACTGGTTAATTGTCCTCACTGTTAGGAAGTTTCTCCTTAATTCTAGGTTGCTTCTCTCCTTGCTTAGTTTCCATCCGTTGCTTCTTGTCCTGCCTTCAGGTGCTTTGGAGGATAGCTTGACTCCCTCTTCTTTGGGGCAGCCCCTGAGATACTGGAAGACTTGTTATCCTGTCCCCCCTCGTCCTTCTCTTAATTAAACTACACATACCCAATTCCAGCAACCGTTCTTCGTATGTTTTAGCCTCCAGTCCCCTGATCCTCTTTGTTGCTCTTCTCTGCACTCTGTACTAGTGGCCAAGATTGTGACACTCTGGAATAGTAGAAGTTGCCCTTTAGTTCCCCTCCTGCCACCATCCCCTTCCCGTCGCTCACCTGTTCTTCACAATCCAGTACTTGGTGCTGTTATACCCAACCACCAGCACAGCATGATCCAAGTGGGGGTCTCCAAGCCAGGGGTTTTTGAAGACACCTAGAGAAAGAGGAGGAGAAATCATTTGATAAAGTGAAAGCTCCGTGCTTCTTTGCCAGATCGTCCAGATTTTGAAATCATAGGAAACGCTTGTAGATCGGGGTTTTAGATTTTGGCTGTGGTTTGTTTCTCCCAGCTTCTTTTAATATAACTCCTGAATGTTTCGTTAGCAAACTAGGTACCACCATCACCAGGAGCTGCAGGCATTTCCTATTCTTTCGAAACGATACAGGCGTCAACTTACTGAGGCCTGATATTCCACCAAAGGAGCAGTTAACATGGATCTAGATCAGGGGGTATGGCAACCTTGGCTCTTTGATGACTCGTGAACTTCAACTCCCAGAATTCCTGAGCCAGCCGGGAGCATTGGAAGTGCCAATCCACATACTATCACTTATGGTGGACATGTCCGGAAGTGGTTAGATATTGGATGAGGATCCAAAAATGGATAGAGGAAATCACACGGTGTTTAGTTGATCTTAAACCAGAGACGTATCTGCTTGGCTCCAGGCCTGGAAATATTAAGAAGGAAATATGGTATTTGGTTTTACATATCTTAACGGCGGCAAGGATGGGGTATGCTCAATTTTGGAAGGCAAATCATACCCCGCCGGATGAAGTTATAATTAGGAGAATATTTGATTGTGCAGAAGCAGACACATTGGCCAAGAAGTTGAAAGGTAAAGAAGAGACACCAGCATTTCTATCATGGAATAAATGGTATATTTGGATGGATAAAAGATTAAAGAAATGAGGGTGGCTTGGAGGTTGGTCAAAAATGAAGCGATATAGTTTTTGTTAATGAATAAGCTTTGGAGTTGGATAGTTATAAGAGATTTAGTGAGTGGAATATAATTGTCAGCTTAGAAGTAGATATAATGTGAAATTTTTGAAATGGTTTTCAATTTTTTGATTTCTTCGTTTTTTGTATATTGTAAATGTTTTTTTTGTCTTTGTTGGTGTATGGTGTGTTTTTAACATGAAATGTAAATAAAGATTCATTTATAAAAAAAAGGAAGTGCCAATCAACAACAGAACCAATCAGCTTGCTCGGAATTCAACTGTAGCTCCAGACAACTGAGCAGAGAGTCACCCGAGACGCTTCTGAGCTAAGGAGGGTCGTAGAATTAAATTATGTTGCTGAGGTTACCTAGTTTGGGAACAAAACGGTCAGGAATGATCTTGAAAGAAGCTTGGAGAACAAAGCACAGCCAATCATAATCACAATCATAATAGTAAGGTTGGAAGGGACCTTGGAGGTCATCTAGTCCAACCCCCTGCTCAGGCAGGAAACCCTGTACCATTTCAGACAAATGGCTGTCCGGTCTCTTCTTAAAAACTTCCGGTGTTGGAGCATTCACCACTTCTGGAGGCAGGTTGTCCCACTGGTTAATTGTCCTCACTGTCAGGAAGTTTCTCCTTAGTTCTAGGTTGCTTCTCTCCATGATGAGTTTCCATCTGTTGCTTCTTGTCCTGCCTTCAGGCGCTTTGGAGAACAGCTTGACTACCTCTTCTTTGGGGCAGCCCCTGAGATATTGGAAGACTGCTTTTATGTCACCCCTTGTCCTTCTCTTCATTAAACTAGACATGCCCAATTCCAGCAACCGTTCCTTGTATGTTTTAGCCTCCAGTCCCCTAATCATCTTTCTTGCTCTTCTCTGCACTCTTTCTAGAGTCTCAACATCTTTTTTACATCGTGGTGACCAAAACTGGATGCAGTATTCCAGGTGTGGCCTTACCAAGGCCTTGTAAAGTGGTATTAACACTTCACATGATCTGGATTCTATCCCTCTGTTAATGCAGCCTAGCACTGTGTTGGCTTTTTTGGCAGCTGCAGCACACGGCTGGCTCCTATTGAAGTGATTGTCCACTAGGACTCCGAGATCCCTCTCACAGTTACTACTATTGAGCAAGGTACCCCCTATACTGTACCTGTACATTTGGTTTTCCTTGCCTAAATGCAGAATCTTACTTTTTTCACAATTGAATTTCATTTTGTTAGATAGTGCCCAGTGTTCGAGTCTATCCAGATCCTCCTGTATCTTAAGCCTATCTTCTGGATTATTGGCTATTCCTGCCAGCTTGGTGTCGCCTGCAAATTTGATCATCAGCCAAGATCATCTGGATTCCCAAAAGGACAGCCAGGGACATCACTCCGTCCTCGAATTTTGCTCTTTTTAATGGGACCACCTCTTCTGCAAAACAGGCAGCCCGGAAGAGGCTTTTACCTTGTTGTTGTTGTTGTTGTTAGCTGCGAAGTCGTGTCCGACCCATCGCGACCCTATGGACAATGTTCCTCCAGGCCTTCCTGTCCTCTACCATCTTCTGGAGTCCATTTAAGCTCACGCCTACAGCTTCAGTGACTCCATCCAGCCACCTCATTCTCTGTCGTCCCCTTCTTCTATTGCCCTCGATCTTTCCCAGCATTAGGCTCTTCTCCAGTGAGTCCTTCCTTCTCATTAGGTGGCCAAAGTATTTGAGTTTTAGCTTCAGGATCTGGCCTTCTAAAGAGCAGTCAGGGTTTATCTCCTCTAGGACTGACCGGTTTGATCGCCTTGCAGTCCAAGGGACTCGCAGGAGTCTTCTCCAGCACCATAGTTCAAAGGCCTCAATTCTTTGGCGCTCAGCCTTTCTTATGGTCCAACTTTCACTGCCATACATTGCAACTGGGAAGACCATAGCCTTGACTATACGCACTTTTGTTGACAGGGTGATGTCTCTGCTTTTTAGTGTGCTGTCTAGATTTGCCATGGCTTTCCTCCCCAGGAGCAAGCGTCTTTTAATTTCTTGGCTACAGTCCCCATCTGCAGTGATCTTGGAGCCCAGGAAAATAAAATCTGTCACTACCTCCATTTCTTCCCCATCTATTTGCCAGGAATTGAGAGGGCCAGATGCCATGATCTTGGTTTTCTTAATGTTAAGTTTCAACCCAAGTTTTGCACTCTCCTTCTTCACCCGCAACAAGAGGCTCTTTAGTTCTTCTTCACTTTCTGCCATTAGAGTGGTATCATCTGCGTATCTTAGGTTGTTGATATTTCTTCCGGCAATCTTAATTCCAACTTTTGATTCATCTAGCCCTGCCTTTCTCATGATGTGCTCTGCATATAAGTTAAATAGGCAGGGTGACAGTATACAGCCTTGCCGGACTCCTTTCCCAATTTTGAACCAATCAGTGGTTCCGTGTCCAGTTCGCTTTTACCTAGACCCGTTCAGATATTTATCTAATGCAGAGAGGGAAGGACAAAGAGGGAGGGAAGGAAGGAAGGAAGGAAGCAAGGAAGGGACAATGGGAGAGGGAGGGAGAGAAAGAGAGAGAGAGAGAAAGAGAGGGAGAGAGAGAGAAGGAGAAAGAATTTTTTTTCTTGTTTTCCTGCTCTAAAAACTGGGTGCGTCTTATAGTCCGGTGCGTCTTATGGTCCGAAAAATACGGTAACCAGTGGAACAACCTGCCTCCAGAAGTTTTGAATGCTCCAAGATTGGAAGCTTTTAAGAAGAGACCATTTGTTTGAAATGGTGTAGGGTTTCCTGCCTGAGCAGTGGGGCTGGACTAGAAGACCTCTAAGGTCCCTTCCAACTCAGTGAGTTTTAATATTCTAAAATCCAGAGACATTTCCTTTTTGGCTTAGCTTAGACTGGAGGGTGAAACTTACAACGAATGGTTGGATGAACCGGATGTGTCTAGTTTAACAAAGAGAAGAACTAGGGGTGACGTGATAGCAGCCTTTCAATATTTGAGGGGCCGTCACAAAGAAGAGGGGGGGGGGTTGTCAACCTGTTCTCCAAAGCATCTGAGGGCAGGACAAGGAGTAACGGATGTAAACTGATTAAAAAGAGAAGAGAACCAAACTAGAAGCAAGAAGAAATCTCTCGTCTCTCAGTGAAAACAATCCACCAGTAGAAGGCCTTGCCCTCAGTGCTTATGGATGCTCCATCTCTGGAGGTTTGTAAGAAGAGATTGGAGACCCGTTTGTCTGGCACGGTAGAGGATCTCCTGCTTGAGCAAGGGGTTGGGCTAGATGACCTCCAAGGTCCCTTTTAAATGTGTTGTACCGTTACCGCTCCTCTAAGCTTTTGATTCTTGTATTTTTGCTGTCAGTATGTATACTTTAAAAGGGACGCAGTGGCTCAGTGGGTTAGGACGCTGAGCATGTCGATCGGAAGGTTGGCAGTTTGGCGGGTCGAATCCCGAGTGCCGCGTAGCAGAGTGAGCGCCTGTTACTCGTCCCAGCTTCTGCCAACCTAGCAGTTCGAAAGCACGTAAAAATGCAAGTAGAAAAATAGGGACCACTACGGTGGGAAGGTAACAGCGTTCCGTGCGCCTTTGGCGTCTAGTCATGCCGGCCACATGACCACGGAGACATCCTCGGACAAGCGCTGGCTCTTCGGCTTTGAAACGGAGATGAGCACCGGCCCCTAGAGTCAGAAACGACTAGCACACACGTGCAGGGGAACCTTTACCTTTACCTTATGTATACTTTGAAGAGATCTGCTTATTGGCTTTGAGATCAATAATATCCTAGCCACATTATCACAGCAACAAAAATCCTTGGAAAAGGAAGGTTGTCAATCGTATATTAAACTGAAAGTCAGTAAACTGGTCACACCAAATTCATGGTTCCTAGAAGCTGTGGCATGCTGGGGCCATGGCAGAAACGGCTGCAATTACGTGTTGTTTTTCCCCCCTGCTAAACAAGGGACACTGTGCTTACAGCCTTGAAGGACTCTTGCTGAAAAATCACTGACAATACTTAATTTTGGGATATATTAGTCCAAAGAGGACTTGAGGGATTTTTTAGAAGAGTTTCTTTGCTTACAAAAGAAAAAAAAATATTTATATGCTACATAACATTGTTAGGCACCAGACCTGCCATCTTTCTAGTTTTATTCCTTCAACTATTTTTTCTCTCTTTTATGGCTGAACAGCAGACAGGTTCTTCAATGTGAGACTTAAGGAAAGAAAGGGAGGAATCAGCTGGTGTCTATTGGAAAATATTCCTTTTCTTTCGATAAGTTTTATCTAACGTTTTATCATTCTTTTTCAATAGTTGTATCGATCAGGTGGATTATATTTTTCTCGAATAATGATGGATACAATTTTCCATGGCCTTTAATTTTTATTGACACGTTACTCCTCACATCAGCAGGCTGACTGAACATAAAAATAAAATTAAAATAAACAGTACAGAGGACATCCCTCGCAATCATGGTGAAGCTGCACTTTTATTTATTTATTTATATTTATATTTATTTATTTATTTAGATTTATATACCGCCCTTTCCCGAAGGACTCAGGGCGGTTTACAGGGTATTTAAAAGAGAACCAATGCAAAAGTTAAAACAAATTAAAAAAGATTAAATGAAACCCTGAGAAAAATAAAACCCAGTTAAAATTAAAAATCAAAAAAATTCTCAGCCTGGGCCAGAGAGCTGTAAGTTGTGACAGTCATAAAGTGGGTCACTTGGGGGGGTTATTAAGCGAACACCGTAGTCGTTAAGCAAACACCACAGCAATTAGGCAACCCCATTCTTTGCTATGGGGCTTTTTTTTTGCTAGAAATGGGAAGGAAATCCCAGATTGTGCAAAAGCGTAAATTGGGGTCACGTGACTGTGAGGAGGTACAAATGGCTGAAAATATCGTCCGGGTGCCAAGGCCCAAAATGCGGTCACGTGACCACAGAGGGTGGTGGTGGGGGACACTGGAACTTTGAAAGTAATATAATAATATAATAATAATATATATAAAGTTGGAAGGGACCTTGGAGGTCATCTAGTCCAACCCCCTGCTCAGGCAGGAAACCCTGTACCATTTCAGGCAAAGTGGGTCCTAGGAAGGTTTTTTGGGTGGGGGGATGTTCCATTGAAACCTCAAGCCGCCTTAAGGGCTCCTTGCACAGAATATTGGATTTCCTGTCACGGAAATCGCTGAGGAGTTGGTTACGTTTCTCCCTCCCCTTCATTTCAGGCAGTCCTGTTCTACGGACGACAAGAAAAGAGAAAAATGTCGTGTATTTTGTCGTGCTTGAACTTTGGTGGCCAGGGAAAAAAGGAGGGGGGTCTTCATCGAAAGAGAGAGAATGGTGGGACCTCCGCCGTGAGGTGAACCGAAAGGAAACAGTCAGGAAAACCACCGTAATTTATTTATTTATTTATTTGTTTGTTTGTTTGTTTGTTTATTTATTTATTTATTTATTTGTTTGTTTGCTTGTTTATTTATTTATTTATTTGTTTGTTTGTTTGTTTATTTATTTATTTATTTATTTGTTTGTTTGTTTGTTTGTTATTTATTTATTTATTTATTTATTTATTTATTTTATTTTATTTTTATACCGCCCTTCTCCCGAAGGACTCAGGGCGGTGAACAGGGCAATACATATTAAAAAACAAAATACAAAAATTAAAAGCGATTAAACAAAATACCCATAAATAAGTTAAAACACATTACATATTAAAACAGGTTAAAAACAAATTAATAAAACCCAACCCCATCCCATCAGACCAGGCCAGCTTGTTCAAAAAGGTAGGTTTTAATGAACATGAGTCTCCCTCAAGGGAGGGACTTAACAGAGCTTCCCTACCAAGGGGCAGTCTACCTTGGGAGATCTAGGCCTCTTGGCTGGAAAGAAAAGTCTGATTCTTTGGCTTTCTGGAAAGAGCAGGAGGGTCCCTCAGCCCTGGAACTGGTCTAGAAGAGGATCCTGTGATTTGGGGCGCAGCGTCATTAAGGGGCGCAATATTTTGTTTTGGTGGAATCTCTTCCACGTGGTTGGATTTTTTTCTTTCTTGTCTGGATTGCTTATGAGAAATTACCTCTCAGTTTATTTATTTATTTATTTATTTATTTGATTTATATACCACCCTTCTCCCGAAGGACTCAGGGCGGTGTACAGGGCAATAAAAATAAGAATACAGGATACAAGATTTAAAATTAAATGATTGTGTTTGAGCACCCCAGGAGAGAACCTCTCTCTCTTTTGCTTATCTAACAATAATTTGGCAGTGGGAAAAAGGTCTCTGCCCCTCAGCAGAAACAACGCGGGCAGCTGACCCTTGACAGAGGGACGTTGCCACACAAAAAAAGGAAAAAAAGGACCCCAAAGCAGAATGGCAACACAAAGGGAATCAAAATGGAGGCTGGCCAAGAGCTGCCTCAGCTAGCTTAGTGGAGCTTCCACATCAAGAGGCAGTCTACAGCCAAAGAGCCGTGCCCTCTGTGCCCAAAGATGGGAAAGGGGCAGATTTGGGGACTTGTGGGTCCCTTCCCAGAGACTTTGGGCTGGCCTCGGGGTGTGCAGAAAAGGCGGGGAGGGGGATCTGTGGGGGACCCCAGAGGAGGCCTGTCCTCTCCTGGAGGATTCCACCGGCTTGGTGATGTCATCCGGACAGTTCAACTGACGCTCATCTGCCTCAAAATGGCTCCCGGGCTGTAAGTGGGGCTGCTGGGCTCTGGGGAACGTTTCCCGTTTTCTGGCCACTTTCCCCGAGGATTGGGACACTCCGCAGAGGAGGGGGGGCAGCCACGAACGGAAGGGAAGCGCTGCCTGCGGGAGTGGAAATCTCTCCGTTCTGGGGTGGGAGGCCAAAGCTCTCCAAGGGAAAAGCGGAAAGTCCGGTCGCCTGGTGGAAAAAGGATCTTTGGGATGATCCTCCTAGGAAAGGGGAACGGGGGGGGGGAGGAGGAGGCAAAGGGGTTATAATTTTATCTCATTGGGGCTAAAAGCTTCGGCTGAGCCCTTCCAGCAGGTTTAAGCCAGGTTGAAAGGGAGGGGCTGGTTTCTGGAATCAGAGGGATGGTGGGAAGGAGGCTTTCATTGCGTTCCTTTTTTTCCTCTCTCTTCTAGGCGTTTCTTCTTCTTCTTCCCCTTTTTCTTCCCCAAAAAGACGGCAAAGGTCTCCCCGATGCCTCCAGCCCGCAATGTCACCCCAAAGCCTAAAAGGCAAAAGGTGACCTTCACTATCACCATAGAAATGGTGAAGAGAGAGCCATATAGTAAGTGGAGACTTTGGGTCGGGCTCCTCCGGGCCCACTCAGCACCCCCCCTCTGCAGCTCCTGCTGGGGTACCTGGGAGCGTCTCTCATGGACGCCCAAAGGGAGCTGGATTTCCAAATGGCCCCCGCAGAGAGAGCAGGAGTTGCCCGAGGCCTGGGTGAGAATCTCTCCCCGGCCAGGAGGATCCACCAGCTCCGTGAACCGGAAGGAGCTTCCGGATAGATGGAGTGGGGTCTCGAGGGGAAGAGCGGTGCAGAGGAGGCCCTGATTTGGGGGGGGTCTTCATCTGGGGGAGGCCTAAAAGTTTGCTCAGCACCTTCCTCTCCCTTTCCCAGGGTGCCCCATGAAGAAGAGGAGGGAGAAGAGGAGGAGGGGGCAGCCCTTCTTCATCAGAACGGAGAAGGTAAGTAGCAACCTGGAAAGGCCAAACTGTGGACCCCCCCCCTCATATAGTCCCCCTCTTGGGGAAAAAGGGCAGGGGATCCTTTCGATCCACTGGGTGGTGGATCGGGGGATCCCTGGACCAGGTGCGAATCCTCGTCTCCGTGGGCCAAAGGGAAGGCGGGGGGTTTGACTCTGCAAGACCCTTTGGCCACAGCAAGCTGGAGCTCTCTCTTCTGTGTCTCTCTTCCAGCTGCCTCATCCCCAGATCCTCAACCTGGAGAAAGAGGAAGAGGATGACCATATAAACGAAGGTAAGTTTCTTACTGATAAAGTAATCGATGGAGATCCTTGTGGCGGGCCATTGTGTCGATAGGCATAGGCTTCCCTTCCTTCTTCCCTTCCTTCGTCTCACTTCCCCTCTCCCCCATGCAGGAGACCTCATTTTAGAGGACATATAGCTTCCTCCCCACCACCTTCTCCACCGTCCCCCAAAGCGCCTGAAGGCCGGACGAGAAGCAACGGACGGGAACCGATCAAGGAGAGAAGCAACCCGGAACTGAGGAGGAATTTCCTGACAGTGAGAATTATTAACCAGTGGAACTACCTGCCTTCAGAGGTTGTGGCTGCTCCAACACTGGAGGTCTTTAACAGGAGACTGGACAGCCACTTGTCTGAAATGGGATAGGGTTTCCTGCCTGACCAGGGGGTTGGACTAGATGACCTCCAAGGTCCCTTCCTCTATTATTATCATTATCATTATCATTATTATTATTATTATTATTATTATTATTATTATTATTATTATTATTATTATCATTATCATTATTATCATTATTATTATCATTACTATAGCGTGGATTTAAAGGACTTCCACTCGGACCCAAGAAAAGTCCCTGTGTTTCTAACGCCATCCGTTAATGAGGTTAGCCAAGATGGCGGCAGCGTTGGAAGCAGAATCAGATCCACGGGGAGAGAAGTAACCAAACCCAGTGGGAAGGTACTAGGAGAGAAGAAGGGGGAAGGGAGGAAAAAGAAGGAGAAAGCTAGATAGGGAAGAGAGAAAGGATAAAGGAAAAGGGGGAATTGGGGCCAGGAGGAAAAAGCCAGCAAGCCGGAGCGCAGTGAAGGAATGGCTGCAGGTGGAGTCTGAGGCAGCAGGCAGCAGAGAAGGAGGGGGCCAGCTCAGGAGCTCAGCTAAGCAGATCAATGCTGGGAAGGAAAAAGAAAGAGCAGCGAGCCGGCAGCTGAATAGCAGACCAGGAGGGAGACTGTGGGAAGCAAAGAACCGCCAAGATCGCACGTTTTAAGGGTTGGCCATCTGACTCTTCCCTCTGCAAGAGGAATTAACGGTTCAAAGGGATGCTCTGCACGAAACACCATCCAGGCTGAGGGAGGCCCAGCTGCACCCGGGAGGATGAGCCAAGAGACCGGAGGCCCGTGGAAGAGGAACCGGAGCGCCCCAACCCCATCCAACAGAGTGGCCATGCAGGATCATAAAGGGGAGGACGTGGGAGGACCGGAAAGGCCCGGCTGGCCAGCGACCCAGCCCGGCCCAACGAAGCAGAGACTAGTATGGCAAACCGGGCAATGCATCATGCCGGCAGCTTCAGCGGTGGAGAGGAGGCAGCCGGGGGCAGTGCAGAGCAAACAACAAACTCATGGAACAGGTGACATACTGTTGTGGTATGCAGCAGATGTTCCATGTATGTTCTTATGCCCAAAGAACATACAAACTACACATGCATTAGATCTGAACTACTACAAGGAAAAGTAAGGAACTTAGAGGCAACCCCAGCCAAACCCCAAGGTACGAAAAAAAGCTCTACCAAAACCCAACCAAACAATGAACAAATAACTGACCCTACTGATAAACTCCTGCAGGAAGACAAATGGAGGTGTGTCACACAAGGAAGGAAACACAACACTGAAAGAAAGAAGCAGCGCACAACTAACAATCCCCTTCTGCCCAATCCAACCCATTAAAACTGAGCAATCGATGTCGCCCCTTAGATGGAAACGCTCAGACCCACAACCTGCCCTTCAAAGAAAACATGCAGACACCTAGCAAAGAAACAAGTTCAAATATCCCTAAAAAACTCACTTCAAATGTCCCTAATAATATCACATCCACAAACACACCTGAGATAAACAGAAAAGCGCCCCAGACTGCAGCCCCCCCAAAAGGAAGGCGAGTTTTGTTAATAGGAGATTCTATCCTCAAAGGAACAGAAAAATCCGTCTGCAGACCAGACACACAATCCAGGGTTTGTATGTTGTCTCCCTGGAGCAAAAATCAAAGATGTGGCTGAGAACCTACCCAAAATAACACAGATCCTTTCCTCTTCCTCCACATTGGGAGGAGTGACACAGCAAAGCACCTGAGTACGATAGTCAGAAATTATAAGCAACTAGCAATAAAGCTAAGAAGCCAGGAGCAGAAGTAGCGTTCTCATCAGTACTCGTCTCACCTGAGAAGAAGTGATGGAGGGAGTTGAAGTGGCTGTAATCTTGGGCGAAAGTGACCATGTCGTACCGGAATTTAATATAATGCAAACAGCAGCAAGAGAAAACAATGCAACCAGTGTCTTAAACTTCAAAAGAGCTGACTTTAACAAACTCAGAGATAACTTAGGCAAGATCCCATGGATGAAAATCCTAAAGGGTAAAACAACTCAAGAAGCGTGATAAACTCTGAAAAATGCAATCATTAAAGCCCAGACCAGCACAATACTACTTGTTAGGAATTGTTGTGCAGAGGTCTCCTTGTGCTAGCAAACGAGTTGCACAGACAAGGAAGGGTACTGAGAGCAGTAAGAGTCACACAGTAACCACAAGAGTACACTGAGTTGTGAAAACAGAAAGTATTTTACTTTTGAGGTGGTGTAAAAACAAAAATGCACGGTCGAAAAGAAAAAACAGTCCAGGTCATACACAATAGTAACAGTCCAAGGAGTATTCCAAATACAAAATCTTCTTACCGGTCCAGAGGTCATATACACAGTTCAGGTTTATCACAGTAGTAAACCAACAGTACAGCAAAACAGTAATAGTAGAGAGAGCAGTGAATTCAGAGAGAAAGAAGCTACGTTCCTAGCTAGCTCTTATGGCCATGAGAAGACTTACACACCCATTGGCCAATTAACATCTTAAACTCACAGCATCATGGTTTATATTTTCAACCCAATTACGAAGGCTATCACCATATGCCTAACACCACTGAAAAAGGAAAAACAAGAAATTCAAGACGGTACCAGCATGGCTGCACAAAGGTCTCTCTGACAAACTGAAGGACAAGAAGGACAAATACAAAAAACGGAAAGAGGGGCGCATTACTAAGGACGATTATGAGCAGACAGCCAGAACATGCAAAGTCAGGAAAGCAAAGGTCCCTTCCAGCTCTACTCTATTCTACTCCCAATGAAAGGCAACACACATTGAGGGGAGAAAATAATTCTAGAAATAAAGCACTGGCTAAAACTTTGGTTTCCTGGATCATGGACTGCATTTCCTACGGGAAGGACTCTTGCCAAGGGAAGGGCTGCACCTCACGAAAACAGGCAAAAATGTACTTGGAAATAGACTGGCCCAACTCATCAGGAGGGCTTTAAACTAAGACTGAGGGGGAAGGGGGACCAATCTCTAGAACCTCTTGAACCCAAAACCAATCATAAATCCTAAGAAAAGAAATCAAACAATGAGGTAGGGAGTGATGAGAAGCATAGCGACGCACAGGCAGAAAAGTATCTACCGAAATGCACGTGATCAAAGGTAAAATCTCTCCAGAATGTATATGGGTCAATATAAAAGAGGGAAAAAAGGGATGTTTCCATACGTGTGTATTACAGGCCACCCAACCAATCTGAAGAAATAGATGAACTCTTTCCCAACCAATTAACTAATATATGTAGGAAGCATACCACAATAGTAATGGAAAACTTCGACTATCCAGATACCAACCGGGAGACAAACTCTGCAGCGAGCAGGAGATGAAAGAGATTCCTAACCAACCTAGCCGACAACATTGTCATCCAAAAGGTGGAGTAGGGAACGAGACGCAAAGCTATACTGGACGTAATTCTTACTAATAGAGAAGAAGTGATAAAGGGAGTTGAAGTGGCTGTAATCTTGGGCGAAAGTGACCACCTCATGTTGGAATTTAATATACTGCAAACACTAGCAATAAAAAAAACAATCCAACCAGGGTCTTAAATTTCAAAAGAGCTGAGTTTAACAAACTCAGAGAGAACCTAGGAAAGATCCCATGGATGAAAATCCTAAAGAGGGAAAACAACTCAAGAAGCGTGATAAACTCTGAAAAATGCGATCATTAAAGCCCAGACCAGCACAATACCACTGAAAAAGAAAAACAAGAAATTCAAAAAGAAACCAGCATGGCTGCACAAAGACCTCTCTGACAAACTGAAAGACAAAAAGGACAAATGCAAAGAACGGAAAAAGGGGCACATAACTAAGGCCGATTATGAGCAGACAGCCAGAACATGCAAAGTCACGAAGGCAAAGGCTCAGAACGAACAAAGACTTGCAACAGAAATCAAGGATAATTTAAAAAAAAGTTTCATCCAATACATTAACAACAAGAAAGAAGTCAACGAAACTCTAGGTCCACTGAAGAGAGAAGATAGCAAGGAAATAACAGGCAGCAGAGAGAAAGCAGAGCTGATTAACTCATACTTTGCATCAGTCTTCACACAAAGGAAACTATAGCCCAACATATAAAAAGAACATTGCAAAAGAGAAACTAGAAACTAAAATTAAGATAAGCAAGAAAGTGGTAAGAGAACACCTGTCCAACCTTGACGAATATAAATCACCTGGACCCGACAGATTACATCCCAGAGTTCTGAAGAATCTGACAGATGTTATCTCAGAACCGTTGCAACACATCTTTGACAAATCCTGGAGCAGCAGAGAAGTACCTGAGGATTGGAAAAGGGCTGAAGTCCCTATCTTTAAGAAAGGGGGGGAAAACAGACCAATCAGGCTAACATCAATACCTGGGAAGATCCTGGAAAAGATAATAAAAAAAAGATCTACAAAGAGCTAAAAGCAAACAAAGTCATAACCAGCAGCCAGCACAGGTTTCTTAAAAACAGATCATGCCAAACCAATCTTATTCCATTCTTCGATCAAGTGACTGAACTAGTAGACCAGCAAAATCCTGTGGACATAATATACTTGGACTTCAGTAAGTCATTTGATAAGGTAGACCACATCCTACTCCTTGATAAACTAAGAAAAGGTGGGATAGACAACCTCACTACCAGATGGATCTGTGGCTGGCTAACAAACCGTACTCAACGAGTAGTCCTCAACGGCACTGCATCCACATGGAGAGAAGGAAGCAATGGGGCACCACAAGGCTCCGTCTTAGGCCCACGACTCTTCAATATCTTCATAGGTGACTGAGATGAGGGAATTGAAGGGGAACTCATCAAATGTGCAGATGACACCAAACTAGCAGGAGGAGCCAACACCCCAGAAGACAAACACAGGATCCAGAAAGTTATTGACCAACTTGAACAATGGGCCCTATCCAACAAAATGAGTTTCAATGTGGAGAAAAGCAAAGTCTTATATTTAGGCAGGAAAAACCAAAGTACAAATACAGATTGGAGGAGACCTGGCTCAGAAACAGCCACTGTGAGAAGGATCTTGGAGTCCTAGTGGACCATCACTTGACTATGAGCCAGCCGTGTGCAGCAGCGACCAAAAAAGCTAACAAAATCCTGGGTTGTATGAACAGAGGCATAGAATCAAGATCACGAGAAGTACTATTTGCACTTTATAAAGTCCTAGTAAGACCACACCTAGAATACTGCAGCCAGTTTTGGTCACCATAACACAAAAAAGATGTTGAGAGTTTGGGAAAAAATCAAAGAAGAGCAACTAAGATGATCAGGGGCTTGGAGACCAAAACATACGAAGAATGGCTACAGGATTTGTGTCTGGCTAGTCTAAGGAACCCCTTCATGGATTACTGCCTTGTCGTGGCGAAGGGGCTTGCGTAATTCAATGAAGCTATGAGCTATGCCGTGCAGGGCCACCCAAGACGGAAAGGTCATAGCAGAGAGTTCTGACAAAACGTGATCCACTGGAGAAGGAAATGGCAACCCACTCCAGTATCTTTGCCATGAAAACCCTATGGACAGTACCAAAAGGCAAAACGATATGACGCTGGAAGATGAGCCCCTCAGGTCGGAAGGCGTCCAATATGCTACTGGGGAAGAGCAGAGGGCTAGTACTAGTAGCGCCAGAAAGAATGAAGCGACTGGGCCAAAGCCGAAAGGACGCTCAGCTGTGGATGTGTCTGGTGGTGAAAGGAAAGTCCGATGCTGTAAAGATTTTTTCTCCATAGGAACCTGGAATGTAAGATCCATGAAGCAAGGCAAGCTGGACGTGGTCAAACAAGAGATGACAAGACTGAACATCGACATCTTAGATGTCCTTATCGTCATGGTTGCATTTGCTCTGTTCTACTCTTCTGACCTTCAAATACGGCCTGTTGGGACAGCAGTGAACGTGGCGCCTGGTTTCTCCGACTGTTGCTGTCTGGGGCATCTCTCCCCAGGTGGAGGAAGGGTTAAAGACCCTGCGAATCCACGGACTCCACTGATGGGTGGCCTAGGAGATTTGATGGGTCAGTGTCAAACCTTCCAGCCAGCGTTTTCTTCCATCTATGGGTCATTTGCATCTCCCCAGTTACATGCTCCCCATTTAAGGCAAATACAAGATAAAGAAGACAGACGTTCAGCTAAAAGGACTCTATTGACAGAATCTTGCATGTCTGAAAGTACAAACGTCCCACTGTTGTTTTTAACTACAGATCTAATATGGCGGCTGCTTCCTCAGTCTCGTTCTCTGACTGTTACGTAGACGGGCGACTCCTCCTGCTCCTGTCTGACACCTCCCATTGCCCCCAGATTGTTGGGGGGCAATTAAGCTGACTTTGTAATAATGCCGCTTGGTGTGTGTGTGAAAGCCCTAATAAGCAGGCATATACATAGAATGAAGGCTACTGCTAAGCTTGTAAGCCGCCCTGAGTCTTTGGAGAAGGGCGGGATATAAATGGAATTAAAATAAAAAATAAAAAAATAATTTAGAAGAAAAGATGAAAAAGTGGAGGAGAAAGGGGGGGGGAAAAAGAAAAGCATTGTGTTCCAACTTCTTTTGGAGCAGTACAATGATGTATTGACCTACAATTTTTTATTTTTTCGTTTCAAATAATAATAATAATAGTAGTAGTAGTAAAATGATGATGATGATGATGATGATGATAATAATAATAATAATAATAACAATAATAATAATAATAATAATAATAATAATAATAATAATAATAATAATAATAATAATAATAATAATAATAATAATAATAATAATAATACCTTGATGTGGTTGTGGGGATTGCGTACTCTGAGGAAGGTGAGAGCTATGCCAGAGGCTCAACTATACTGGGCCGGTCTCATCAGAGGAGTGAAAAAGTGTCTCTCCCATAAAAAATACGGAGAGACGTAAATTGCACAAAGCCACACCAGCTCGGATGTTGCCCAGGTTAACAAGGTCCACTCTAGATATTGGAGTTCCTGGATATCTGGTGAAAAATGGACTAGAGCAGGGATCTCCAACCCCCGGTCCGTGGACAGACCCAGTCCGCGGCCTGCCAGCAACCGGTCCGCACAAACAAACAAAGCCCCATCGGAGGGATGCAGGCAGCAGAGAAAACCACGCACTCTCCGGTCTGCGGAAAAACCTCTCTCCACGGATCTTGTCCCTGGTGTCCCAAAGGTTGGGGGCCTCTGGGCTACAGGACTGTTGGCTGAACAACCAGGGCCAGCAGCTGCAAAACCACTGGAAGAAAAGGTGGATAATCAAGTGCCTAGAAATAACAGGACTCAGTAGAAACATCAGAAAATGTGTGCAAAGATCGATGGCAGAATGGAAGACACAGTTGCAGGTCGATGGTGAGAGACTGGGAGAGGTTAACATCAAGGGAGGAAAATTTCAATATTTCACCTGCCACATAGCATCCTGGACTTAACAATTGTCGATAAGAAAGACGAAAATGTCTGGATAGTGGACGTGGCAGCGCCTGGAGAGAAAGAACTGGAGAAGATCACAAAATACAAAGACCTACAAATAGCAATAGAACGACTGTGGCAAAGGCAAGCAAGGGTGGCACCAGCAGTCATAGGCTCCTTGGATGCACCACTTGGACACCATTGGCACTGGCAAATTCGCCATTAGTCAATTGCAAATGGCGGCCTTACTGGGAACAGCTTCCATCCTGCGACGAGATCTGTAACACCACCAAACATCCACATCGGCCCATCTGTTCTGACTCGGCTCCTGAACGCAACAATAAATCTCCAACATGCTTTTTGTTCAGGAACGCCAGCAGTTTCACCCAGCCGGATGTTAAAGTCTTTAGCTGCCTCCAAAATATCCAGAGTTAATCTCCGTCTCTCACTACGCTTGCAACCAAAATCCTTCAGGCAAGTTGGCTCTGTTCCAATAAAAGATGCACAGTCCCGCTCAGAAAGCGCTCCGACTCCCAGCGCCACAGGATCCGAGGAAACTCCGGCAAGTTTCCTAAAGAAGAGTCAGGAGTTCCAACTAAAACTGGCTGACCGGCAGAGAGATGGACAGTTGTCTGTCACGCGTATTTCTCTCCTTCCCCTGCCTTTTATCCACAGCCGAGGGTGGGGCTCTGTTGACAGCGGTGGCTCTTCCGCCCCAAAGACCGGCCCATAGCCTCTCGCCCTTCTCCTCTCCTCAGCCTCCGCGGCGCCCGCACATCATCACTGGTCCCGTGTGATTCTCCGCTCCTGAATCACTTGCCTCCAGGCATGGAGGTCTCAGCCTTATCCTCTGGGGCTGGCAGATGGACCAGGCTCCCTGTCTGTCCTTGGCTATGACAGATACATTCCTTCTTCTCCATCAGAGCTTTCAGATGGCCCTGACGCTGGGACCGGCCCCCACTCCTGTCCTTCCACCTCTGAGTCGGCCGTGGAGTCCTCCGGTGGCCGACAGGTGATGATCCATAATAATAATAATAGAGTTGGAAGGGACCTTGGAGGTTTTCTAGTCCAGGGCTTTTCAACCTGTGGTACGCCTACCATTGGTGGTACCTCGGCACCTGGCAGGTGGTACGCTTACGATGGGTTGACAAGCAGTGTAAAAAAACCGTATTTTTTTAAAAAGGTAAAAGTGTAGCGTGGGGATGAGCTGAAGCGGTGGCAATGCAGCACAGGCCTGTGGGAGAGTCAGCTGGAGCTGCGGTGTTCCCGGGGCTCTGCCGAGCTCGCAGGATCCACACCAGGCTCCAGCTGACTGGCACTTCCCGAGGCTGTGTACAACCTGGAGAAAGGAGTCAGTTGCAGCTACACCGAAGACAAAAGGAGAAGGATGTGGAGAGAGGAGAGGAGGCAGGGCAGCACCTGCTGGAAACTCCTCCACCCCTCCCACCTCACGCAGCTACCTCCTTTGGAGCCTTCCGGATGCCAATGGCCCTGCCAGCATAGGTCTGCCCGCTTCATCCTGCAAAGCACAGCTCACCAGCACATCTCTGTGGCGTCAAACAAGCCATGCCACCCGCTAGGCGACTGGTGGGACTTGAATATTGACATATCCCAAAGTGGATCAATCTGAACAGGTTGAAAAACCCTGTTCTAGTCCAACCTCGTTCTCAGGCAGGAGACCCTATGCCATTTCAGGCAAGTGGCTGTCCAGTCTCTTCTTAAAACCCTCCAGTGTTGGAGCACTCAGAACTTCTGGAGTCAGGTTGTTCCACTGGTTAGTTGTTCTAACTGTCAGGAAGTTTCTCCTTAGTTCTAGGTTGCTTCTCTCCTTGACTAGTTTCCATCCGTTGCTTCTTGTCCTGCCTTCAGGTGCTTTGGAGAATTGGTTGACCCTCCTCTTCCTTCTGCAAACCCCATATCGCCCCTGGTCCTTCCCCACCTGCATTTTGTTCCTTACGTTTGTTATACATGGTTGTTTTTCTTATTGTTGTTATCGTTGTTATATTTGTTATATTTGTTAGAGAAATAGGATTTGTTATATATATTTGTTATCTATGTTTGTTATAGTTATTTGAGAAATAGGATTTGTTATATATGTTATATTTGTTATATACGTTTGTTATAATTGTTTGAGAAATAGGATTTGTTATATATGTTTGTCATATTTGTGTGTTCTGTTCTCTTGTTAATATTGAAATAAAATTTTTTGAAATATTTCTCCCGCCCCTCTTTTGTCACAGAGCACACAACCTATTCACATCTTGGTCCTCTTGGCATTTGTGGTGAAAAAATGTGCAGGGGCCCCTTTTGGAGTGTTACTAGGGGGTGGAAACCAACCCAACCTCTTTTCCCCAGAAAGCGTCTTCCACGGATCACCTATTTCCACCGTCACCACAGCGGAGAAAGGTCTCGTGTCCTCCAGTTGTGGGTCTGTTACGCAACCCAGCCTGAAGCAGGGGCAATCTCTGCCTCAAGGGAAGAGGCCCCAGACAGCCTCCATTCGGAGATCAATGGAGTCTCCTCTGAAGAAACGGCTTCTTTTGCAGGCCGGGCCTTGTGAGAAGGCCGTGATGCTCCGTCTGGCGTTGGGCTCGTCTAGGGGGGGCTCTCTGCCATTCCCAAGCCGGTATTTGGGGAAAGTTACCCTGGATTTGGCCAAAATCATCATTTCATTGCGTAGAGCAGGGGTGTCCATGCTTGGGAACTTTAAGACTTGGGGACTGGCGAATTCTGGGAGTTGCAGTTGAGAAGCCTTAAAGTTGCCAACTTTGAAGGGCCCCCCAACCTCCATGGGGAATTCTGGGAGTTGGAGTCCACTAGTTGCCAAGTTTGGAGTCCTCATGATCTAGATGGGGAATTCTGGCAGTTGGAGACCAAAAGATTCAAATTAGCCCAAGTTTGGAGACCAAACCCCCCCCCCCATGGTGGGATTCAAATACCTGAACGACCAGTTCTCATCTTTGATGCAGGCTGGCGAATTCTGGGAAATGCAGTCGACAAGCCTTACAGCTGCTATGTTTGAAGACTCCTGATGTAGATGGCTGGCTAGGCATTCTGGGATTTGTTGTCCACAGGTCTTAAAGTTGCTGAGTTTGGAGACCTCTGCTATAGAGTCTTCCAGAACTTCATTTATAGGGTATGAAGATTTGCTGTGACCTTACATTTTCCATTAAACCCAACATCTACTAGGTTCAGGGATCTAACTGTGAGGCGGATCTAGGAGTCCTGGTGGACAACCACTTAAAAATGAGGTGGGAAAAGGTCATCTTCAACTTACAACCTCGACTGAGCCCAAATTTCTGTCGGTAAGCGAGACAGACATTAAGTGAGTTTTGCCCCATCTTATGACCTTCATTGAGGACAGGAAGGCCTGGAGGAACGTGACGGTCGGAAACGACTTCACAACTAACAACGACAAAGGGCCTTCATTGCCAGAGCTCTCAGTGAATCACTGCAGGTGTTAACTTAGTAACACGGTTGTTAAGTGAATCTGGCTTCCCCACTGACTTTACTTGTCAGAAGGAAGCACCGTGTGGTCAGCCAACTCAGAGACTTGCTGCGATCACTGGCAGCTCAATAGACAAAAAACTTCTTTCTTAAAGCAGTCTCCATTTTGTTTATTCCCGGCTTGGACTGGACCCTGATGAAGATTTTTCTTTCAACAGAATGTTATACCTTTAAAAGCTTACATGCTTTTTAGCAGCCTAGAAGCCTTCAACATTCTGAATTCCCTCAGGAAACGTGCCGGCATTTATACCACCGTGGTGCCCATTCAACTCACAACACATCGTAAAGCAATTCAAGTGCCAGGCTAGATAGCATTGCATAAAAGGATTTATTGGTTTTAGCATATATGGATAGACTATATGTATTTCTGGCTCTCCAGAAGCTCTCGGTGCCACAGTTAGCTTTTTTTTTGGTCCTGCTTCTCAAATGGTCCACTTGGCTGGTTACGCAATGGGGTAGGAAGCGCTGTTGCTGATTCCGCATTGATTGGATCCTTGTTCCAAGAGCATGTATCCATTGTCCCCCCAATGGCGAGACCAACTGCGGAGAGAAGCATGCAAGAGATTTATTTCAAAACCATGTAGGGCAGGGCCTGTTGGGAACCGGGCCACGCAAGCGGCAGGTGAGCACATGAAAAATTTATGTGCGCATGCGCGGGAACTAGGTTGCACGTGCGAAACCATTCCCCACCTTGCTGCTTCTGCTGCTGGTTCATGGGGCTAGAAAGGTTGAGGACTGCTGGAATAGGGAATCATGCTGGCTGTGGAATTCTGGGAGTGGTAGTCCATGTGTCTTCAAGTGGCCAAGACTGAGACACTCTGGAATGGAATGGAATGGAATGGAATGGAATGGAATGGAATGGAATGGAATGGAATGGAAAGGAAAGGAAAGGAAAGGAAAGGAATGGAATGGAATGGAATGGAAAGGAAAGGAAAGGAAAGGAAAGGAAAGGAAAGGAAAGGGATGGGATGGAATGGAATGGAAAGGAAAGGAATAGAATAGAATAGAATAGAATAGAATAGAATAGAATAGAATAGAATAGAATAGAATAGAATAGAATGGAATGGAATGGAATGGAATGGAATGGAATGGAATGGAATGGAATGGAATGGAATGGAATGGAATAGAATAGAATAGAATAGAATAGAATAGAGTTGGAAGGGACCTTGGAGGTCATCTAGTCCAACCCCTTGCTCAGGTAGGAAACCCTATACCACTTCAGACAAATGGCTGTCCAGTCTCTTCTTAAAAACTTCCAGGATTGGAGCATTCACCACTTCTGTTGTTCCACTGGTTAATTGTTCTCACTGTCAGGAAGTTTCTCCTTAATTCTAGGTTGCTTCTCTCCTTGGTTAGTTTCCATCTGTTGCTTCTTGTCCTGCCTTCGGGCGCTTTGGAGAATAGCTTGACCCCCTCTTCTTTGGGGCAGCCCCTGAGATACTGGAAGACTGCTATCCTGTCCCCCCTGGTCCTTCTCTTCCTTAAACTAGACAGAAGGTATATAGATAAGTAGGTAGGTAGGTAGGTAGGTAGGTGGATAGATAGATAGATAGATAGATAGATAGATAGATAGATAGATAGATAGATAGATAGATAGATAGATAGATAGATAGATAGATAGATAGATAGATAGATAACTAGGTAGGTAGGTAGATAGGTAGGTAGGTAAGTCAGAAGGTATATAGATAAGTAGGTAGGTAGGTAGGTAGATTGATAGATGGATAGATAGATAGATAGGTAGATGGATGGATGGATGGATAGATAGATAGATAGATAGATAGATAGATAGATAGATAGATAGATAGATAGATAGATAGATAGATAGATAGATAGATAGACAGACAGACAGACAGGAAAGTAGGTAGGTAGGTAGACAGAGAGAGAGACAGACAGATAATTTCCAGGCTTACCGAATCGCCAAAGTGGTTCATGCCAAGCCAGTAGGTGTGTCTCCCCAGGTCAGCCTGCTTGTTATGCTCGTCAATCATCCTCAGATTGTCCTCCCACACGTCTCTGCGGAAGGATTCCTCCTCCTGCTGGGAAGCCAAAAACCGGCAAGATCCCTTAGTCCCCTCTGCCGAAAGAAGTGGCACCTGCCAGATCCAGAAGTGACCTCCTTCCTCTTGCACAAAAGGTTTCTCAGACTAGAACTCAGTCGCCCAGCAATCGGCCAGACAAATCCCTCCCATCTTTCATTTGGTGTGCATTTTAGTATTTTTCCTGAGAAAAAATTGTCTGAAGACAGATAAGAGAAAGTCGCTTCCTAAACGTGGCTGTTTTCAGCTGAAATCAAGGTGTAGAAATGGAACACTTGAACAGGTTAGAATTATTGAATTAAAACATAAACATCTCATCTGAAGCACCAGAATGAAGGAGAAACTTCCTGACGGTTAGAACAATTAAGCAATGGAACGACTTGCCACCAGAAGTTGTGAGCGCTCCGTCACTGGAGGTCTTTAAGAAGAGACTGGACGGCCAATTTGTCTGAAATGGTATAAGGTCTCCTGCCTGAGCAGGGGGCTGGACTAGAAGACCTCCAGTGTCCCTTCCAGCTCTATTCGGATCGATTGATTTGTGTTCGAGTGGAGCAAACTCACCAGGACGTATTCTTTACCGTGAGTGGCCTTCCAATCTCTCCATGTCCCTTCCAGGCTGGGATCCGAAGCTGTGGACAAGGCCCTCACGAAGACCAGCCAGATCAGAGCCGTCACCGAGACGGACAGCATTGCCTTTCTCTAGGAGAAGGAAGAGAATAGAATTGAAGAACTTCAGGCAGCAGGTTCAACGCAGTAGCTTGCTAGGAGTTACAACCCAGTTACATCTGGTTGTCTACAGGTTCCAACCCCTGATTTACAGTGCTAAAAAAAAAAAAGAATAAAATTATTCAATTGCTGTTAATTAAATGCACAGATCAAACGAGGACGTGAAGTTGAAAGCAGGGGGTCTTCAAACGCGGCCCTTTCATGACTTGTGGACTTCAACTTCCAGAATTCCTCAGCCTGGCGTGCCTGGCTGAGGAATTCTGGGAGTTGAAGTCCACAAGTCATCAAAGGGCCGCGTTTGAAGACCCCCTGCTTTAAAGTAAGGAACCTCACCTCAAGCAGGTTTTTTTTAACCGAAGACCAAGAGGCAATTGTTGAGCAAAAACTGCTAATGTAAGCTAATATAAATCTGCCAATTCCCGCTGCCTGTAATTGACATTTATAAGGAAATAACGTATCTCTAGAGATCTTTGGAAAGCAATGGGGTGGTTTTTTTTTGTCCATTTCAGTAAGATAATATTCTATAAAGCAAAATAGCTGCTCCTCTGATTGGCATCTCCTATTTCTGGAAAACTCACCGGCTTTCTGTGGTTGCAACCGTTTTCGTGTCCCATGAAGATAAATTTCTTGCTTGATTTCTATCTAGCTTCTCTGCCTATCTTGCTCCTTCCATCTTTATTTGTGCAAATGCCCACACTGACTCCTGCAACCTCTAGAACTGTTCATTAATGGTCATGCCAAAACGGTTATAATTTGATATTTATTTCACAGAGGTGGCTTCTACATGCAGGTTTCAGCAGGCCTAACATAGGTAGTCCCTGGCTTATGGCCAGAATTGAGCCCAACAATGATGTTCCTAAGTGAGAAATTTGTTCAGTGAGTTTCCCCCCCCCCCATTTTACCATCTTTGCTAAGTGAATCCCTGCAGTTGCTAAATGAGTAACATGGTTGTTAAGCGAATCTGGTTTCCTCCCATTGACTTTGCTTGTCAGAAGGTCGCAAAAGGGGAATCATGTGCCCACCCGGGATGCTGCGCCCTGTCGTAAATATGAACCAGTTGCCAATCACATGAATTTTGATCATGTCACACCCCGGCCCCAGGACACGGCAACCACCATAAATGTGAGTTAAATGTCAAGCATCCAAATGTAAATCATGTGCCCGTGGGGAGGCTGAAACGGTCATAAGTGTGAAAAACGGTCATAACTGGCTTCTTTCAGTGCTGTTGCAACTTTGGACGGTCACTGTTGTAAGTTGAGGATTAACTGCGAAGGTTTGGCAAAAAAAAAACCTCTGAACTGTCATCCATTCTTGAATTTTATTTTCATGAAAAGGTGCTTTTTGATCCAGACTTTTGTCTAATAGATTTTATTTTTTTATTTTATTTTATTTTTTATTACATTTATATCCCGCCCTTCTCCGAAGACTCAGGGCGGCTTACAAGCTTAGCAGTAGCCTTCATTCTATGTATATGCCTGCTTATTAGGGCTTTCACACACACCCCAAGCGGCATTATTACAAAGTCAGCTTAATTGCCCCCAACAATCTGGGTCCTCATTTTACCTACCTGGGAAGGATGGAAGGCTGAGTCGACCTTGAGCCTGGTAGGACTCAAACCTGCACTAATTGCAGGCAGCTGGTGTTACTTTAGGAGGCATTAGCCCACTGCTCCACCAAGGCTCACCAAGATTTTGAACTTAGTTGGATGGCAAAATATATCTGCATCCAGTTTTGGTCACCACCATGTGAAAAAGATGTTGAGACTCCAGAAAGAGTGCAGAGAAGAGCAACAAAGATGATCGGGGGACTGGAGGCTAAAACATAGAGGGAACGGTTGCTGGAACTGGGAATGTCTAATGAAGAGAAGGACCAGGGGGGGACATGATAGCCATGTGCCAATATTTGAGGGTCTGCCCCAAAGAAGAGGCAGTCAAGCTGTTCTCCAAAGCAGCTGAAGGCAAGACAAGAAGCAAGGGATGGAAACTAATCAAGGAGAGAAGCAACCTGGAATTAAGGAGGAATTTCCTGACAGTCAGAACAATTAACCAGTGGAACAACCTGTCTCCAGAAGCTCTGAATGCTCCAACATTGGAAGCTTTTAAGAAGAGACCATTTGTTTGAAATGGTGTAGGGTTTCCTGCCTGAGCAGTGGGGCTGGACTAGAAGACCTCTAAGGTCCCTTCCAACTCCGTGAGTTTTAATATTCTAAAATCCGGAGACATTTCCTTTTTGGCTTAGCTTAGACTGGAGGATAAAACGAACGGTTGCATGAACCGGATGTGTCTAGTTTAACAAAGAGAAGAACTAGGGGTGACGTGATAGCAGCCTTTCAATATTTGAGGGGCCGTCACAAAGAAGAGGGGGGGGTTGTCAACCTGTTCTCCAAAGCATCTGAGGGCAGGACAAGGAGTAACGGATGTAAACTGATTAAAAAGAGAAGAGAACCAAACTAGAAGCAAGAAGAAATCTCTCGTCTCTCAGTGAGAACAATCCACCAGTAGAAGGCCTTGCCCCCAGTGCTTATGGATGCTCCATCTCTGGAGGTTTGTAAGAAGAGATTGGAGAGCCGTTTGTCTGGCACGGTAGAGGATCTCCTGCTTGAGCAAGGGGTTGGGCTAGATGACCTCCAAGGTCCCTTTCAAATGTGTTGTACCGTGACCGCTCCTCTAAGCTTTTGATTCCTGTATTTTTTGCTGTCAGTATGTATACTTTAAAAGGGACGCGGTGGCTCAGTGGGTTAAGACGCTGAGCTTGTCGATCAGAAGGTCGGCAGTTTGGCGGGTCGAATCCCGAGTGCCGCGTAGCAGAGTGAGCGCCTGTTACTCGTCCCAGCTTCTGCCAACCTAGCAGTTCGAAAGCACGTAAAAATGCAAGTAGAAAAATAGGGACCACTACGGTGGGAAGGTAACAGCGTTCCGTGCGCCTTTGGCATCTAGTCATGCCGGCCACATGACCACGGAGACATCCTCGGACAAACGCTGGCTCTTCGGCTTTGAAACGGAGATGAGCACCGGCCCCTAGAGTCGGAAACGACTAGCACGCACGTGCGGGGGAACCTTTACCTTTACCTTATGTATATATCAGGACCCACCTCAATCCACATCTTAGGAAATAAGAACTCTTGGATGCAAGTTTAGTCCAAAAAGGAAAATGTTTACTAGGATGGAATCGATTGTGGGAATACAAGATGGAATCTAACAAAGTTACATTTCAATCCTATATAAAACATTCCCATTTCAGCCCCTCCCCTCATCCATTTGGTCAGGCTCTCATCAGTTGCTAGGTGTCAGGTCTTTCCATGGGAAAGGGAACTCTCCTTGGTTTTATGGTTATTGCTTTCCTTTTCAGTTGTAAATGAAGATACAATCCAGACCTGTCTGTCCCCCTCCCTCCCCCAGTTAAAACATCCCCTGTTGTTTGAAAATCGCTTTAGTAACCATCCTCTCCCCCCCTCGGAGAGATGGCAGAATCCCCAGAAATAGCACGTTGTTCTACCTATACAATTATGAAATGTGATATAAATGGATTCTGACATTCGGCTCTCCTTTCAGAAAAAAGATGAGTCCATCTGTGGGGAAAGAAAACATATAAATGTTAGCCTGGTTTGTTTGGATATTCTGTATGAAACCTCTTAAGCAACTTAGGTGCTTTAACATGGAGTTTGTTAACCCACTCATTTTCTGAGGAGGGGAGGTGTTTCCATGCCACTAAATATTGTATCGTTCCATGGTGTTTTCTGGAATCTAAGATTTCTTTCACTTCAAAATGTTGTTCTCCTTCCACCATGATGGGGGGTGGTGGTGGTGGGATTTTTGCTCGTAGCGGTGATTGTTGTTCTCTCTTTATTAAACTGCAGTGAAAGGTTGGGTGTATTCGTCTAAGATTTTTGGGTAGTTCTAATTCAACTGTTACTGGGTTTATGATTCTTTTAATTGGAAAGGGTCCAATATATTTTGGTCCTAGTTTTTTACAGGGTTGGAGTGATTTCAGGTATTTTGTGGATAAATATACCATCTCTCCTACCCTAAATGGTGTGGGATCGGTTCTTTTTTTGTCTGCCTGTGTCTTGTATGCTTTTCTGGCATCTTCCAACGCTTTCCTAACGATTGGCCATGTATTTTGTAATTGAGCAATCCATTCCTTCAGATCAGGGATAACTGGTTCTTTTGGGGTTAGTTCTGGTATTGGGTTGAAACTCTGGCCTGTAGCTACTTGAAAAGGAGTGTAACCTGTGCTTGAGTGGACTGCATTATTATATGCTACTTCTGCAAAAGGCAGTAGGTCCGTCCAGTCGGACTGCTGAAAATTAATATAGCATCTCAGATATTGTTCAAGTATATTATTAAGTCTTTCAGAAGCTCCGTCTGTCTGAGGATGGTGACTAGATGACAGTCCTTGGGTGGTTCCTAAGAGGGATAAAAATTCTTTCCAAAATGCAGACGTAAATTGCACCCCTCTGTCAGATATGATGCGTTGTGGTACCCCGTGCAATCTGTAAATATGCTGTACAAAAAGTTTTGCTAATGCTTTTGCAGTCGGGATTTTTTGGCAAGGTATGAAATGTACTTGCTTAGAGAACAGATCTGTGACAGTCCAGACTACGGTGTTTCCATTACTTTCTGGCAGTTCTACGATAAAATCCATGGCTATTTCTTTCCATGGGGCTGAGGGGTTTGCCACCGGTTGTAACAGACCTGGCGGTTTCCCTTGCAGTCTTTTGGCCATCGCGCAAATTTGACAGATACCCACATAGCTTTCTATGTCCTTTTTCATAGATGGCCACCAAAATTGCCTTTTAGTTAAGTGTAAGGTTTTTACAAAGCCAAAGTGTCCTGCTGATTTTGTATCATGGCACAGTTGCATGAAATTGATTCTCTGTGTGGCAGGTATATATAGCTTCTCCCCCACCCACGGCAGTCCATCTTTAATTGTGCACACATGTCTATTTTTCTGGAACCATTCATCACTTTCCAAAGATTTCCTGAATTCTATTCCAGTTTGGCTATCTACCTTCGGCTTCATTTTTTCTTGTGCCCTGGTGGTGACTGGTGCTGCCAGTTGTTGTTCCGGTACAAGTGGTTTAAAGTCAGTAACTCTTGTGCTGTTATATTGGGGCATGCGGGATAATGCATCTGCAAGGAAGTTCTTTCCCCCCGGTAAGTGTTTGAGAGTGAAATTGAATCGGTGAAAATGTTGGGACCAGCGGGCTTGCTTAGGAGTGAGCTTCCTGGGCGTTTTTAGTGCTTCCCAATTTTTGTGGTCTGTCCAGACCTGGAAAGGTATTTTATTTCCTTGTAAAAATTGGCGCCATGTTAGTAATGCCCACCTCAATGAGACCCTCGGAGAGATGGCAGAATCCCCAGAAATAGCACGTTGTTCTACCTATACAATTATGAAATGTGATATAAATGGATTCTGACAGTATACTTTGAAGAGATCTGCTTATTGGCTTTGAGATCAATAATATCCTAGCCACATTATCACAGCAACAAAAATCCTTGGAAAAGGAAGGTTGTCAATCGTATATTAAACTGAAAGTCAGTAAACTGGTCACACCAAATTCATGGTTCCTAGAAGCTGTGGCATGCTGGGGCCATGGCAGAAACGGCGGCAATTACGTGTTGTTTTTCCCCCCTGCTAAACAAGGGACACTGTGCTTACAGCCTTGAAGGACTCTTGCTGAAAAATCACTGACAATACTTAATTTTGGGATATATTAGTCCAAAGAGGACTTGAGGGATTTTTTAGAAGAGTTTCTTTGCTTACAAAAGAAAAAAAAATATTTATATGCTACATAACATTGTTAGGCACCAGACCTGCCATCTTGCTAGTTTTATTCCTTCAACTATTTTTTCTCTCTTTTATGGCTGAATGGCAAACAGATTCTTCAACGTGAGACTTAAGGAAAGAAAGGGAGGAATCAGCTGGTGTCTACTGGAAAATATTCCTTTTCTTTCGATAAGTTTTATCTAATGTTTTATCATTCTTTTTCAATAGTTGTATCGATCAGGTGGATTCTATTTTTCTCGAATAATGATGGATACAATTTTCCATGGCCTTTAATTTTTATTGACACGTTACTCCTCACATCAGCAGGCTGACTGAACATAAAAATAAAATAAAATAAACAGTACAGAGGACATCCCTCACAATCATGGCGAACCTGCACTTTTATTTATTTATTTATTTATATTTATATTTATTTATTTATTTAGATTTATATGCCGCCCTTTCCCGAAGGACTCAGGGCGGTTTACAGGGTATTTAAAAGAGAACCAATGCAAAAGTTAAAACAAATTAAAAAAGATTAAATGAAACCCTGAGAAAAATAAAACCCAGTTAAAATTAAAAATTAAAAAATTCTCAGCCTGGGCCAGAGAGCTGTAAGTTGTGACAGTCATAAAGTGGGTCACTTGGGGGGGTTATTAAGCGAACACCGTAGTCGTTAAGCGAACACCACAGCAATTAGGCAACCCCATTCTTTGCTATGGGCCTTTTGTTCTTTTGCTAGAAATGGTGAAGGAAATCCCAGATTGTGCAAAAGCGTAAATTGGGGTCACGTGACTGTGAGGAGGTACAAATGGCTGAAAATATCGTCCGGGTGCCAAGGCCCAAAATGCGGTCACGTGACCACAGAGGGTGGTGGTGGGGGACACTGGAACTTTGAAAGTAATATAATAATATAATAATAATATATATAAAGTTGGAAGGGACCTTGGAGGTCATCTAGTCCAACCCCCTGCTCAGGCAGGAAACCCTGTACCATTTCAGGCAAAGTGGGTCCTAGGAAGGTTTTTTGGGTGGGGGGATGTTCCATTGAAACCTCAAGCCGCCTTAAGGGCTCCTTGCACAGAATATTGGATTTCCTGTCACGGAAATCGCTGAGGAGTTGGTTACGTTTCTCCCTCCCCTTCATTTCAGGCAGTCCTGTTCTACGGACGACAAGAAAAGAGAAAAATGTCGTGTATTTTGTCGTGCTTGAACTTTGGTGGCCAGGGGAAAAAGGAGGGGGGTCTTCATCGAAAGAGAGAGAATGGTGGGACCTCCGCCGTGAGGTGAACCGAAAGGAAACAGTCAGGAAAACCACCGTAATTTATTTATTTATTTATTTATTTATTTATTTATTTATTTATTTATTTATTTATTTATTTATTTATTATTTATTTTATTTTTATACCGCCCTTCTCCCGAAGGACTCAGGGCGGTGAACAGGGCAATACATATTAAAAAACAAAATACAAAAGTTAAAAACGATTAAACAAAATACCCATAAATAAGTTAAAACACATTACATATTAAAATAGGTTAAAAACAAATTAATAAAACCCAACCCCATCCCATCAGACCAGGCCAGCTTGTTCAAAAAGGTAGGTTTTAATGAACATGAGTCTCCCTCAAGGGAGGGACTTAACAGAGCTTCCCTACCAAGGGGCAGTCTACCTTGGGAGATCTAGGCCTCTTGGCTGAAAAGAAAAGTCTGATTCTTTGGCTTTCTGGAAAGAGCAGGAGGATCCCTCAGCCCTGGAACTGGTCTAGAAGAGGATCTTGTGATTTGGGGCGCAGCTTCATTAAGGGGCGCAATATTTTGTTTTGGTGGAATCTCTTCCACGTGGTTGGATTTTTTCTTTCTTGTCTGGATTGCTTATGAGAAATTACCTCTCAGTTTGAGCAGCCCAGGAGAGAACCTCTCTCTCTTTTGCTTATCTAACAATAATTTGGCAGTGGGAAAAAGGTCTCTGCCCCTCAGCAGAAACAACGCGGGCAGCTGACCCTTGACAGAGGGACGTTGCCACAAAAACAAGGAAAAAAGGACCCCAAAGCAGAATGGCAACACAAAGGGAATCAAAATGGAGGCTGGCCAAGAGCTGCCTCAGCTAGCTTAGTGGAGCTTCCACATCAAGAGGCAGTCTACAGCCAAAGAGCCGTGCCCTCTGTGCCCAAAGATGGGAAAGGGGCAGATTTGGGGACTTGTGGGTCCCTTCCCAGAGACTTTGGGCTGGCCTCGGGGTGTGCAGAAAAGGCGGGGAGGGGGATCTGTGGGGGACCCCAGAGGAGGCCTGTCCTCTCCTGGAGGATTCCACCGGCTTGGTGATGTCATCCGGACAGTTCAACTGACGCTCATCTGCCTCAAAATGGCTCCCGGGCTGTAAGTGGGGCTGCTGGGCTCTGGGGAACGTTTCCCGTTTTCTGGCCACTTTCCCCGAGGATTAGGACACTCCGCAGAGGAGGGGGGGCAGCCACGAACGGAAGGGAAGCGCTGCCTGCGGGAGTGGAAATCTCTCCGTTCTGGGGTGGGAGGCCAAAGCTCTCCAAGGGAAAAGCGGAAAGTCCGGTCGCCTGGTGGAAAAAGGATCTTTGGGATGATCCTCCTAGGAAAGGGGAACGGGGGGGGGGAGGAGGAGGCAAAGGGGTTATAATTTTATCTCATTGGGGCTAAAAGCTTCGGCTGAGCCCTTCCAGCAGGTTTAAGCCAGGTTGAAAGGGAGGGGCTGGTTTCTGGAATCAGAGGGATGGTGGGAAGGAGGCTTTCATTGCGTTCCTTTTCTTCCTCTCTCTTCTAGGCGTTTCTTCTTCTTCTTCCCCTTTTTCTTCCCCAAAAAGACGGCAAAGGTCTCCCCGATGCCTCCAGCCCGCAATGTCACCCCAAAGCCTAAAAGGCAAAAGGTGACCTTCACTATCACCATAGAGATGGTGAAGAGAGAGCCATATAGTAAGTGGAGACTTTGGGTCGGGCTCCTCCGGGCCCACTCAGCACCCCCCCTCTGCAGCTCCTGCTGGGGTACCTGGGAGCGTCTCTCATGGACGCCCAAAGGGAGCTGGATTTCCAAATGGCCCCCGCAGAGAGAGCAGGAGTTGCCCGAGGCCTGGGTGAGAATCTCTCCCCGGCCAGGAGGATCCACCAGCTCCGTGAACCGGAAGGAGCTTCCGGATAGATGGAGTGGGGTCTCGAGGGGAAGAGCGGTGCAGAGGAGGCCCTGATTTGGGGGGGGTCTTCATCTGGGGGAGGCCTAAAAGTTTGCTCAGCACCTTCCTCTCCCTTTCCCAGGGTGCCCCATGAAGAAGAGGAGGGAGAAGAGGAGGAGGGGGCAGCCCTTCTTCATCAGAACGGAGAAGGTAAGTAGCAACCTGGAAAGGCCAAACTGTGGACCCCCCCCTCATATAGTCCCCCTCTTGGGGAAAAAGGGCAGGGGACCCTTTCGATCCACTGGGTGGTGGATCGGGGGATCCCTGGACCAGGCGCGAATCCTCGTCTCGGTGGGCCAAAGGGAAGGCGGGGGGTTTGACTCTGCAAGACCCTTTGGCCACAGCAAGCTGGAGCTCTCTCTTCTGTGTCTCTCTTCCAGCTGCCTCATCCCCAGATCCTCAACCTGGAGAAAGAGGAAGAGGATGACCATATAAACGAAGGTAAGTTTCTTACTGATAAAGTAATCGATGGAGATCCTTGTGGCGGGTCATTGTGTCGATAGGCATCGGCTTCCCTTCCTTCTTCCCTTCATTCGTCTCACTTCCCCTCTCCCCCATGCAGGAGACCTCATTTTAGAGGACATATAGCTTCCTCCCCACCACCTTCTCCACCGTCCCCCAAAGCGCCTGAAGGCCGGACGAGAAGCAACGGACGGGAACCGATCAAGGAGAGAAGCAACCCGGAACTGAGGAGGAATTTCCTGACAGTGAGAATTATTAACCAGTGGAACTACCTGCCTTCAGAGGTTGTGGCTGCTCCAACACTGGAGGTCTTTAACAGGAGACTGGACAGCCACTTGTCTGAAATGGGATAGGGTTTCCTGTCTGACCAGGGGGGTGGACTAGATGACCTCCAAGGTCCCTTCCTCTATTATTATCATTATCATTATCATTATCATTATTATTATTATTATTATTATTATTATTATTATTATCATTATTATCATCATTATTATCATTATTATTATCATTACTATAGCGTGAATTTAAAGGACTTCCACTCGGACCCAAGAAAAGTCCCTGTGTTTCTAACGCCATCCGTTAATGAGGTTAGCCAAGATGGCGGCAGCGTTGGAAGCAGAATCAGATCCACGGGGAGAGAAGTAACCAAACCCAGTGGGAAGGTACTAGGAGAGAAGAAGGGGGAAGGGAGGAAAAAGAAGGAGAAAGCTAGATAGGGAAGAGAGAAAGGATAAAGGAAAAGGGGGAATTGGGGCCAGGAGGAAAAAGCCAGCAAGCCAGAGCGCAGTTAAGGAATGGCTGCAGGTGGAGTCTGAGGCAGCAGGCAGCAGAGAAGGAGGGGGCCAGCTCAGGAGCTCAGCTAAGCAGATCAATGCTGGGAAGGAAAAAGAAAGAGCAGCGAGCTGGCAGCTGAATAGCAGACCAGGAGGGAGACTGTGGGAAGCAAAGAACCGCCAAGATCGCACGTTTTAAGGGTTGGCCATCTGACTCTTCCCTCTGCAAGAGGAATTAACGGTTCAAAGGGATGCTCTGCACGAAACACCATCCAGGCTGAGGGAGGCCCAGCTGCACCCGGGAGGATGAGCCAAGAGACCGGAGGCCCGTGGAAGAGGAACCGGAGCTCCCCAACCCCATCCAACAGAGTGGCCATGCAGGATCATAAAGGGGAGGACGTGGGAGGACCGGAAAGGCCCGGCTGGCCAGCGACCCAGCCCGGCCCAACGAAGCAGAGACTAGTATGGCAAACCGGGCAATGCATCATGCCGGCAGCTTCAGCGGTGGAGAGGAGGCAGCCGGGGGCAGTGCAGAGCAAACAACAAACTCATGGAACAGGTGACATACTGTTGTGGTATGCAGCACATGTTCCATGTATGTTCTTATGCCCAAAGAACATACAATCTACACATGCATTAGATGTGAACTACTACAAGGAAAAGTAAGGAACTTAGAGGCAACCCCAGCCAAACCCCAAGGTACGAAAAAAAGCTCTACCAAAACCCAACCAAACAATGAACAAATAACTGACCTACTGATAAAACCTTGCAGGAAGACAAATGGAGGTGTGTCACACAAAGAAGGAAACACAACACTGAAAGAAAGAAGCAGCGCACAACTAACAATCCCCTTCTGCTCAATCCAACCCATTAAAACTGAGCAATCGATGTCGCCCCTTAGATGGAAACGCTCAGACCCACAACCTGCCCTTCAAAGAAAACATGCAGACACCTAGCAAAGAAACAAGTTCAAATATCCCTAAAAAACTCACTTCAAATGTCCCTAATAATATCACATCCACAAACACACCTGAGATAAACAGAAAAGCGCCCCAGACTGCAGCCCCCCCCAAAAGGAAGGCAAGTTTTGTTAATAGGAGATTCTACCCTCAAAGGAACAGAAAAATCCGTCTGCAGACCAGACACACAATCCAGGGTTTGTATGTTGTCTCCCTGGAGCAAAAATCAAAGATGTGGCTGAGAACCTAACCAAAATAACACAGATCCTTTCCTCTTCCTCCACATTGGGACGAGTGACACAGCAAAGAACCTGAGTACGATAGTCAGAAATTATAAGCAACTAGCAATAAAGCTAAGAAGCCAGGAGCAGAAGTAGCGTTCTCATCAGTACTCGTCTCACCTGAGAAGAAGTGATGGAGGGAGTTGAAGTGGCTGTAATCTTGGGCGAAAGTGACCATGTCGTACCGGAATTTAATATAATGCAAACAGCAGCAAGAGAAAACAATGCAACCAGGGTCTTAAACTTCAAAAGAGCTGACTTTAACAAACTCAGAGATAACTTAGGCAAGATCCCATGGATGAAAATCCTAAAGGGGAAAACAACTCAAGAAGCGTGATAAACTCTGAAAAATGCGATCATTAAAGCCCAGACCAGCACAATACTACTTGTTAGGAATTGTTGTGCAGAGGTCTCCTTGTGCTAGCAAACGAGTTGCACAGACAAGGAAGGGTACTGAGAGCAGTAAGAGTCACACAGTAACCACAAGAGTACACTGAGTTGTGAAAACAGAAAGTATTTTACTTTTGAGGTGGTGTAAAAACAAAAATGCACGGTCGAAAAGAAAAAACAGTCCAGGTCATACACAATAGTAACAGTCCAAGGAGTATTCCAAATACAAAATCTTCTTACCGGTCCAGAGGTCATATACACAGTTCAGGTTTATCACAGTAGTAAACCAACAGTACAGCAAAACAGTAATAGTAGAGAGAGCAGTGAATTCAGAGAGAAAGAAGCTACGTTCCTAGCTAGCTCTTATGGCCATGAGAAGACTTACACACCCATTGGCCAATTAACATCTTAAACTCACAGCATCATGGTTTATATTTTCAACCCAATTACGAAGGCTATCACCATATGCCTAACACCACTGAAAAAGGAAAAACAAGAAATTCAAGACGGTACCAGCATGGCTGCACAAAGGTCTCTCTGACAAACTGAAGGACAAGAAGGACAAATACAAAAAACGGAAAGAGGGGCGCATTACTAAGGACGATTATGAGCAGACAGCCAGAACATGCAAAGTCGGGAAAGCAAAGGTCCCTTCCAGCTCTACTCTATTCTACTCCCAATGAAAGGCAACACACATTGAGAGGAGAAAATAATTCTAGAAATAAAGCACTGGCTAAAACTTTGGTTTCCTGGATCATGGACTGCATTTCCTACGGGAAGGACTCTTGCCAAGGGAGGGGTTGCACCTCACGAAAACAGGCAAAAATGTACTTGGAAATAGACTGGCCCAACTCATCAGGAGGGCTTTAAACTAAGACTGAGGGGGAAGGGGGACCAATCTCTAGAACCTCTTGAACCCAAAACCAATCATAAATCCTAAGAAAAGAAATCAAACAATGAGGTAGGGAGTGATGAGAAGCATAGCGACGCACAGGCAGAAAAGTATCTACCGAAATGCACGTGATCAAAGGTAAAATCTCTCCAGAATGTATATGGGTCAATATAAAAGAGGGAAAAAAGGGATGTTTCCATACGTGTGTATTACAGGCCACCCAACCAATCTGAAGAAATAGATGAACTCTTTCCCAACCAATTAACTAATATATGTAGGAAGCATACCACAATAGTAATGGAAAACTTCGACTATCCAGATACCAACCGGGAGACAAACTCTGCAGCGAGCAGGAGATGAAAGAGATTCCTAACCAACCTAGCCGACAACATTGTCATCCAAAAGGTGGAGTAGGGAACGAGACGCAAAGCTATACTGGACGTAATTCTTACTAATAGAGAAGAAGTGATAAAGGGAGTTGAAGTGGCTGTAATCTTGGGCGAAAGTGACCACCTCATGTTGGAATTTAATATACTGCAAACACTAGCAATAAAAAAAACAATCCAACCAGGGTCTTAAATTTCAAAAGAGCTGAGTTTAACAAACTCAGAGAGAACCTAGGAAAGATCCCATGGATGAAAATCCTAAAGAGGGAAAACAACTCAAGAAGCGTGATAAACTCTGAAAAATGCGATCATTAAAGCCCAGACCAGCACAATACCACTGAAAAAGAAAAACAAGAAATTCAAAAAGAAACCAGCATGGCTGCACAAAGACCTCTCTGACAAACTGAAAGACAAAAAGGACAAATGCAAAGAACGGAAAAAGGGGCACATAACTAAGGCCGATTATGAGCAGACAGCCAGAACATGCAAAGTCACGAAGGCAAAGGCTCAGAACGAACAAAGACTTGCAACAGAAATCAAGGATAATTTAAAAAAAAGTTTCATCCAATACATTAACAACAAGAAAGAAGTCAACGAAACTCTAGGTCCACTGAAGAGAGAAGATAGCAAGGAAATAACAGGCAGCAGAGAGAAAGCAGAGCTGATTAACTCATACTTTGCATCAGTCTTCACACAAAGGAAACTATAGCCCAACATATAAAAAGAACATTGCAAAAGAGAAACTAGAAACTAAAATTAAGATAAGCAAGAAAGTGGTAAGAGAACACCTGTCCAACCTTGACGAATATAAATCACCTGGACCCGACAGATTACATCCCAGAGTTCTGAAGAATCTGACAGATGTTATCTCAGAACCGTTGCAACACATCTTTGACAAATCCTGGAGCAGCAGAGAAGTACCTGAGGATTGGAAAAGGGCTGAAGTCCCTATCTTTAAGAAAGGGGGGGAAAACAGACCAATCAGGCTAACATCAATACCTGGGAAGATCCTGGAAAAGATAATAAAAAAAAGATCTACAAAGAGCTAAAAGCAAACAAAGTCATAACCAGCAGCCAGCACAGGTTTCTTAAAAACAGATCATGCCAAACCAATCTTATTCCATTCTTCGATCAAGTGACTGAACTAGTAGACCAGCAAAATCCTGTGGACATAATATACTTGGACTTCAGTAAGTCATTTGATAAGGTAGACCACATCCTACTCCTTGATAAACTAAGAAAAGGTGGGATAGACAACCTCACTACCAGATGGATCTGTGGCTGGCTAACAAACCGTACTCAACGAGTAGTCCTCAACGGCACTGCATCCACATGGAGAGAAGGAAGCAATGGGGCACCACAAGGCTCCGTCTTAGGCCCACGACTCTTCAATATCTTCATAGGTGACTGAGATGAGGGAATTGAAGGGGAACTCATCAAATGTGCAGATGACACCAAACTAGCAGGAGGAGCCAACACCCCAGAAGACAAACACAGGATCCAGAAAGTTATTGACCAACTTGAACAATGGGCCCTATCCAACAAAATGAGTTTCAACGTGGAGAAAAGCAAAGTCTTATATTTAGGCAGGAAAAACCAAAGTACAAATACAGATTGGAGGAGACCTGGCTCAGAAACAGCCACTGTGAGAAGGATCTTGGAGTCCTAGTGGACCATCACTTGACTATGAGCCAGCCGTGTGCAGCAGCGACCAAAAAAGCTAACAAAATCCTGGGTTGTATGAACAGAGGCATAGAATCAAGATCACGAGAAGTACTATTTGCACTTTATAAAGTCCTAGTAAGACCACACCTAGAATACTGCAGCCAGTTTTGGTCACCATAACACAAAAAAGATGTTGAGAGTTTGGGAAAAAATCAAAGAAGAGCAACTAAGATGATCAGGGGCTTGGAGACCAAAACATACGAAGAATGGCTACAGGATTTGTGTCTGGCTAGTCTAAGGAACCCCTTCATGGATTACTGCCTTGTCGTGGCGAAGGGGCTTGCGTAATTCAATGAAGCTATGAGCTATGCCGTGCAGGGCCACCCAAGACGGAAAGGTCATAGCAGAGAGTTCTGACAAAACGTGATCCACTGGAGAAGGAAATGGCAACCCACTCCAGTATCTTTGCCATGAAAACCCTATGGACAGTACCAAAAGGCAAAACGATATGACGCTGGAAGATGAGCCCCTCAGGTCGGAAGGCGTCCAATATGCTACTGGGGAAGAGCAGAGGGCTAGTACTAGTAGCGCCAGAAAGAATGAAGCGACTGGGCCAAAGCCGAAAGGACGCTCAGCTGTGGATGTGTCTGGTGGTGAAAGGAAAGTCCGATGCTGTAAAGATTTTTTCTCCATAGGAACCTGGAATGTAAGATCCATGAATCAAGGAAAGCTGGACGTGGTCAAACAAGAGATGACAAGACTAAACATCGACATCTTAGATGTCCTTATCGTCATGGTTGCATTTGCTCTGTTCTACTCTTCTGACCTTCAAATACGGCCTGTTGGGACAGCAGTGAACGTGGCGCCTGGTTTCTCCGACTGTTGCTGTCTGGGGCATCTCTCCCCAGGTGGAGGAAGGGTTAAAGACCCTGCGAATCCACGGACTCCACTGATGGGTGGCCTAGGAGATTTGATGGGTCAGTGTCAAACCTTCCAGCCAGCGTTTTCTTCCATCTATGGGTCATTTGCATCTCCCCAGTTACATGCTCCCCATTTAAGGCAAATACAAGATAAAGAAGACAGACGTTCAGCTAAAAGGACTCTATTAACAGAATCTTGCATGTCTGAAAGTACAAACGTCCCACTGTTGTTTTTAACTACAGATCTAATATGGCGGCTGCTTCCTCAGTCTCTTTCTCTGACTGTTACGTAGACGGGCGACTCCTCCTGCTCCTGTCTGACACCTCCCATTGCCCCCAGATTGTTGGGGGGCAATTAAGCTGACTTTGTAATAATGCCACTTGGGGGTGTGTGAAAGCCCTAATAAGCAGGCAGATACATAGAATGAAGGCTACTGCTAAGCTTGTAAGCCGCCCTGAGTCTTCGGAGAAGGGCGGGATATAAATGGAATTAAAATAAAAAATAAAAAAATAATTTAGAAGAAAAGATGAAAAAGTGGAGGAGAAAGGGGGGGGGAAAGAAAAGCATTGTGTTCCAACTTCTTTTGGAGCAGTACAATGATGTATTGACCTACAATCTTGATTTTTCATTTCAAATAATAATAATAGTAGTAGTAGTAAAATGATAATGATGATGATGATGATGATGATGATAATAATAATAATAATAATAATAATAATAATAATAATAATAATAATAATAATAATAATAATAATAATAATACCTTGATGTGGTTGTGGGGATTGCGTACTCTGAGGAAGATGAGAGCTATGCCAGAGGCTCAACTATACTGGGCCGGTCTCATCAGAGGAGTGAAAAAGTGTCTCTCCCATAAAAAATACGGAGAGACGTAAATTGCACAAAGCCACACCAGCTCGGATGTTGCCCAGGTTAACAAGGTCCACTCTAGATATTGGAGTTCCTGGATATCTGGTGAAAAATGGACTAGAGCAGGGATCTCCAACCCCCGGTCCGTGGACAGACCCAGTAGATAACAGTAGAAACAGCAGAAAATGTGTGCAAAGATCGATGGCACAATGGAAGACACAGTTGCAGGTCAATGGTGAGAGACTGGGAGAGGTTAATATCAAGAGAGAACTATTTCAATATTTCACCTGCCACATAGCATCCTGGACTTAACAATTGTCGATAAGAAAGACGAAAAAGTCTGGATAGTGGACGTGGCAGCGCCTGGAGACGGCAGAATAGAGGAGAAAGAACGGGAGAAGATTGCAAAATACAAAGACCTACAAATAGCAATAGAACGACTGTGGCAAAGGCAGGCAAGGGTGGCACCAGCGGTCATAGGCCCCTTGGATGCACCACTTGGACACCATTGGCACTGGCAAATTCGCCATTAGTCAATTGCAAATGGCGGCCTCACTGGGAACAGCTTCCATCCTGCGACGAGATCTGTAACACCACCGAACATCCACATCGGCCCATCTGTTCTGACTTGGCTCCTGAATGCAACAGACGCACCAATAAATCTCCAACATGCTTTTTGTTCAGGAACGCCAGCAGTTTCACCCAGCCGGATGTTAAAGTCTTTAGCTGCCTCCCAAACATCCAGAGTTAATCTCCGTCTCTCACCACGCTTGCAACCAAAATCCTTCAGGCAACTTGGCTCTCTTCCAATAAAAGATGCACAGTCCCGCTCAGAAAGCGCTCCGACTCCCAGCGCCACAGGATCCGAGGAAACTCCGGCAAGTTTCCTAAAGAAGAGTCAGGAGTTCCAACTAAAACTGGCTGACCGGCAGAGAGATGGACAGTTGTCTGTCACGCGTATTTCTCTCCTTCCCCTGCCTTTTATCCACAGCCGAGGGTGGGACTCTGTTGACAGCGGTGGCTCTTCCGCCCCAAAGACCGGCCCATAGCCTCTCGCCCTTCTCCTCTCCTCAGCCTCCGCCGCGCCCGCACATCATCACTGGCCCCGTGTGATCCTCCGTTCCTGAATCACTTGCCTCCAGGCATGGAGGTCTCAGCCTTATCCTCTGGGGCTGGCAGATGGACCAGGCTACTCGTCTGTCCCTGGCTATGACAGATACATTCCTTCTTCTCCATCAGAGCTTTCAGATGGCCCTGACGCTGGGACCGGCCCCCACTCCTGTCCTTCCACCTCTGAGTCGGCCGTGGAGTCCTCCGGTGGCCGACAGGTGATGATCCATAATAATAATAATAGAGTTGGAAGGGACCTTGGAGGTTTTCTAGTCCAGGGCTTTTCAACCTGTGGTACGCCTACCATTGGTGGTACCTCGGCACCTGGCAGGTGGTACGCTTACGATGGGTTGACAAGCAGTGTAAAAAAAGTATTTTTTTTAAAAGGTAAAAGTGTAGCGTGGGGATGAGCTGAAGCGGTGGCAATGCAGCACAGGCCTGTGGGAGAGTCAGCTGGAGCTGCGGTGTTCCCGGGGCTCTGCCGAGCACGCAGGATCCGCACCAGACTCCAGCTGACTGGCACTTCCCGAGGCTGTGTACAACCTGGAGAAAGGAGTCAGTTGCAGCTACACCGAAGACAAAAGGAGAAGGATGTGGAGAGAGGAGAGGAGGCAGGGCAGCACCTGCTGGAAACTCCTCCACCCCTCCCACCTCACGCAGCTACCTCCTTTGGAGCCTTCCGGATGCTGATGGCCCTGCCAGCATAGGTCTGCCCGCTTCATCCTGCAAAGCGCAGCTCACCCGGCGCATCTCTGTGGCGTCAAACAAGCCATGCCACCCGCTAGGCGACTGGTGGGACTCAAATATTGGCATATCCCAAAGTGGATCAATCTGAACAGGTTGAAAAACCCTGTTCTAGTCCAACCTCCTTCTCAGGCAGGAGACCCTATCCCATTTGAGACAAATGGCTGTCCAGTCTCTTCTTAAAAACTTCCAGTGTTGGAGCATTCAGAACTTCTGGTGGCAAGTTGTTCCTCTGGTTAATTGTTCTAATTGTCAGGAAGTTTCTCCTTAGTTCCAGGTTGCTTCTCTCCTTGATTAGCTTCCATCCATTGCTTCTTGTCCTGCCTTCACGTGCTTTGGAGAATTGGTTGACCCCCCTGCAAACCCCATATCGCCCCTGGTTCTTCCCCACCTGCATTTTGTTCCTTAAGTTTGTTATACATGGTTGTTTTTCTTATCGTTGTTATCGTTGTTATATTTGTTAGAGAAATAGGATTTGTTATATATATTTGTTATCTATGTTTGTTATAGTTATTTGAGAAATAGGATTTGTTATATATGTTATATTTGTTATATACGTTTGTTATAGTTGTTTGAGAAATAGGATTTGTTATATATGTTTGTTATATTTGTGTGTTCTGTTCTCTTGTTAATATTGAAATAAAAATGTTTGAAATATTTCTCTCGCCCCTCTTTTGTCACAGAGCACACAACCTATTCACATCTTGGTCCTCTTGGCATTTGTGGTGAAAAAATGTGCAGGTGCCCCTTTTGGAGTGTTACTAGGGGGTGGAAACCAACCCAACGTCTTTTCCCCAGAAAGTGTCTTCCACGGATCACCTATTTCCACCGTCACCACAGCGGAGAAAGGACTCGTGTCCTCCAGTTGTGGGTCTGTTATGCAACCCAGCCTGAAGCAGGGGCAATCTCTGCCTCAAGGGAAGAGGCCCCAGACAGCCTCCATTCGGAGATCAATGGTGTCTCCTCTGAAGAAACGGCTTCTTTCGCAGGCCGGGCCTTGTGAGAAGGCCGTGATGCTCCGTCTGGCGTTGGGCTCGTCTAGGGGGGGCTCTCTGCCATTCCCAAGCCGGTATTTGGGGAAAGTTACCCTGGATTTGGCCAAAATCATCATTTCATTGCGTAGAGCAGGGGTGTCCATGCTTGGCAACTTTAAGACTTGGGGACTGGCGAATTCTGGGAGTTGCAGTTGAGAAGCCTTAAAGTTGCCAACTTTGAAGGGCCCCCCAACCTCCATGGGGAATTCTGGGAGTTGGAGTCCACTAGTTGCCAAGTTTGGAGTCCTCATGATCTAGATGGGGAATTCTGGCAGTTGGAGACCAAAAGATTCAAATTAGCCCAAGTTTGGAGACCAACCCCCCCCCCCATGGTGGGATTCAAATACCTGAACGACCAGTTCTCATCTTTGATGCAGGCTGGCGAATTCTGGGAAATGCAGTCGACAAGCCTTACAGCTGCTATGTTTGAAGACTCCTGATGTAGATGGCTGGCTAGGCATTCTGGGATTTGTTGTCCACAGGTCTTAAAGTTGCTGAGTTTGGAGACCTCTGCTATAGAGTCTTCCAGAACTTCATTTATAGGGAATGAAGATTTGCTGTGACCTTACATTTTCCATTAAACCCAACATCTACTAGGTTCAGGGATCTAACTGTGAGGCGGATCTAGGAGTCCTGGTGGACAACCACTTAAAAATGAGGTGGGAAAAGGTCATCTTCAACTTACAACCTCGACTGAGCCCAAATTTCTGTCGGTAAGCGAGACAGACATTAAGTGAGTTTTGCCCCATCTTATGACCTTCATTGAGGACAGGAAGGCCTGGAGGAACGTGACGGTCGGAAACGACTTCACAACTAACAACGACAAAGGGCCTTCATTGCCAGAGCTCTCAGTGAATCACTGCAGGTGTTAACTTAGTAACACGGTTGTTAAGTGAATCTGGCTTCCCCACTGACTTTACTTGTCAGAAGGAAGCACCGTGTGGTCAGCCAACCCAGAGACTTGCTGCGATCACTGGCAGCTCAATAGACAAAAAACTTCTTTCTTAAAGCAGTCTCCATTTTGTTTATTCCCGGCTTGGACTGGACCCTGATGAAGATTTTTCTTTCAACAGAATGTTATACCTTTAAACGCTTACATGCTTTTTAACAGCCTAGAAGCCTTCAACATTCTGAATTCCCTCAGGAAACGTGCCGGCATTTATACTACCGTGGTGCCCATTCAACTCACAACACATCGTAAAGCAATTCAAGTGCCAGGCTAGATAGCATTGCATAAAAGGATTTATTGTTTTTAGCATATATGGATAGACTATATGTATTTCTGGCTCTCCAGAAGCTCTCGGTGCCGCAGTTAGCTTTTTTTTTGGTCCTGCTTCTCAAATGGTCCACTTGGCTGGTTACGCAATGGGGTAGGAAGCGCTGTTGCTGATGCCGCATTGATTGGATCCTTGTTCCAAGAGCATGTATCCATTGTCCCCCCAATGGCGAGACCAACTGCGGAGGGAAGCATGCAAGAGATTCATTTCAAAACCATGTAGGGCAGGGCCTGTTGGGAACCGGGCCACGCAAGCGGCAGGTGAGCACATGAAAAATTTATGTGCGCATGCGCGGGAACTAGGTTGCACGTGCGAAACCATTCCCCACCTTGCTGCTTCAGCTGCTGGTTCATGGGGCTAGAAAGGTTGAGGACTGCTGGAATAGGGAATCATGCTGGCTGTGGAATTCTGGGAGTGGTAGTCCATGTGTCTTCAAGTGGCCAAGACTGAGACACTCTGGAATGGAATGGAATGGAATGGAATGGAATGGAATGGAACGGAACGGAAAGGAAAGGAATGGAATGGAATGGAATGGAACGGAACGGAACGGAACGGAACGGAACAGAACAATGGAATGGAATGGAATGGAATGGAATAGAATAGAATAGAATAGAATGGAATGGAATGGAATGGAATGGAATGGAATGGAATAGAATAGAATAGAATAGAATAGAATAGAATAGAATAGAATAGAATAGAATAGAATAGAATAGAATAGAATAGAATAGAATAGAATAGAATAGAATAGAATAGAATAGAATAGGAGTTGGAAGGGACCTATACCACTATACCACTTCAGACAAATGGCTGTCCAGTCTCTTCTTAAAAACTTCCAGGGTTGGAGCATTCACCACTTCTGGAGGCATAATTGTCCTCACTGTTAGGAAGTTTCTCCTTAGTTCCAGGTTGCTTCTCTCCGTGATGAGTTTCCATCCGTTGCTTCTTGTCCTGCTTTCAGGTGCTTTGGAGGATAGCTTGACTCCCTCTTCTTTGGGGCAGCCCCTGAGATACTGGAAGACTGCCATCCTGTCCCCCCTCGTCCTTCTCTTCATTAAACTAGACATCCCCAATTCCAGCAACTGTTCTTCGTATGTTTTAGCCTCCAGTCCCCTGATCCTCTTTGTTGCTCTTCTCTGCACTCTGTACTAGTGGCCAAGATTGTGACACTCTGGAATAGTAGAAGTTGCCCTTTAGTTCCCCTCCTGCCACCATCCCCTTCCCATCGCTCACCTGTTCTTCACAATCCAGTACTTGGTGCTGTTATACCCAACCACCAGCACAGCATGATCCAAGTGGGGGTCTCCAAGCCAGGGGTTTTTGAAGACACCTAGAGAAAGGGGAGGAGAAATCATTTGATAAAGTGAAAGCTCCGTGCTTCCTTGCCAGATCGTCCAGATTTTGAAATCATAGGAAACACTTGTAGATCGGGGTTTTAGATTTTGGCTGTGGTTTGTTTCTCCCAGCTTCTTTTAATATAACTCCTGAATGTTTCGTTAGCAAACTAGGTACCACCATCACCAGGAGCTGCAGGCATTTCCTATTCTTTCGAAACGATACAGGCGTCAACTTACTGAGGCCTGATATTCCACCAAAGGAGCAGTTAACATGGATCTAGATCAGGGGGTATGGCAACCTTGGCTCTTTGATGACTCGTGAACTTCAACTCCCAGAATTCCTGAGCCAGCCGGGAGCATTGGAAGTGCCAATCCACATACTATTACTTATGGTGGACATGTCTGGAAGTGGTTAGATATTGGATGAGGATCCAAAAATGGATAGAGGAAATCACAGGGTGTTTAGTTGATCTTAAACCAGAGATGTATCTGCTTGGCTCCAGGCCTGGAAATATTAAGAAGGAAATATGGTATTTGGTTTTACATATCTTAACGGCGGCAAGGATGGGGTATGCTCAATTTTGGAAGGCAAATCATACCCCGCCGGATGAAGTTATAATTAGGAGAATATTTGATTGTGCAGAAGCAGACACATTGGCCAAGAAGTTGAAAGGTAAAGAAGAGACACCAGCATTTCTATCATGGAATAAATGGTATATTTGGATGGATAAAAGATTAAAGAAATGAGGGTGGCTTGGAGGTTGGTCAAAAATGAAGTGATATAGTTTTTGTTAATGAATAAGCTTTGGAGTTGGATAGTTATAAGAGATTTAGTGAGTGGAATATAATTGTCAGCTTAGAAGTAGATATAATGTGAAATTTTTGAAATGGTTTTTAATTTTTTGATTTCTTCGTTTTTTGTATATTGTAAATGTTTTTTTTTGTCTTTGTTGGTGTATGGTGTGTTTTTAACATGAAATGTAAATAAAGATTCATTTATAAAAAAAAAGGAAGTGCCAATCAACAACAGAACCAATCAGCTTGCTCGGAATTCAACTGTAGCTCCAGACAACTGAGCAGAGTCACCCGAGACGCTTCTGAGCTAAGGAGGGTCGTAGAATTAAATTATGTTGCTGAGGTTACCTAGTTTGGGAACAAAACGGTCAGGAATGATCTTGAAAGAAGCTTGGAGAACAAAGCACAGCCAATCATAATCACAATCATAATAGTAAGGTTGGAAGGGACCTTGGAGGTCATCTAGTCCAACCCCCTGCTCAGGCAGGAAACCCTGTACCATTTCAGACAAATGGCTGTCCGGTCTCTTCTTAAAAACTTCCGGTGTTGGAGCATTCACCACTTCTGGAGGCAGGTTGTCCCACTGGTTAATTGTCCTCACTGTCAGGAAGTTTCTCCTTAGTTCTAGGTTGCTTCTCTCCATGATGAGTTTCCATCCATTGCTTCTTGTCCTGCCTTCAGGCGCTTTGGAGAACAGCTTGACTCCCTCTTCTTTGGGGCAGCCCCTGAGATATTGGAAGACTGCTTTTATGTCACCCCTTGTCCTTCTCTTCATTAAACTAGACATGCCCAATTCCAGCAACCGTTCCTTGTATGTTTTAGCCTCCAGTCCCCTAATCATCTTTCTTGCTCTTCTCTGCACTCTTTCTAGAGTCTCAACATCTTTTTTACATCGTGGTGACCAAAACTGGATGCAGTATTCCAGGTGTGGCCTTACCAAGGCCTTGTAAAGTGGTATTAACACTTCACATGATCTGGATTCTATCCCTCTGTTAATGCAGCCTAGCACTGTGTTGGCTTTTTTGGCAGCTGCAGCACACAGCTGGCTCATATTGAAGTGATTGTCCACTAGGACTCCGAGATCCCTCTCGCAGTTGCTACTATTGAGCAAGGTGCCCCCTATACTATACCTGTACATTTGGTTTTCCTTGCCTAAATGCAGAATCTTACTTTTTTCACAATTGAATTTCATTTTGTTAGATAGTGCCCAGTGTTCGAGTCTATCCAGATCCTCCTGTATCTTAAGCCTATCTTCTGGAGTATTGGCTATTCCTGCCAGCTTGGTGTCGCCTGCAAATTTGATCATCAGCCAAGATCATCTGGATTCCCAAAAGGACAGCCAGGGACATCACTCCGTCCTCGAATTTTGCTCTTTTTAATGGGACCACCTCTTCTGCAAAACAGGCAGCCCGGAAGAGGCTTTTACCTAGACCCGTTCAGATATTTTCCAAGTAAAGATGTGTCTTCCTACCTGGAATAATATACAACCTCCACACTCAAGTTGAGGGTTGCCCCTCCATGGGGTTGAGTATCATGGTGGAAAAAGCATGGTTCTACATTTGGGCAAGAAAAACCAAATGCACAGGTATAGTATAGGGGGTACCTTGCTCAATAGTAGTAACTGTGAGAGGGATCTCAGAGTCCTAGTAGACAATCCCTTAAATAGGAGCCAGCCGTGTGCTGCAGCTGCCAAAAAAGCGAACACAGTGCTAGGCTGCATTAACAGAGGCAGATAATAGAAGCAGATCATGTGAAGTATTAATACCACTTTACAAGGCCTCGGTAAGGCCACACCTGGAATACAGCATCCAGTTTTGGTCACCACGATGTAAAATAGATGTTGAGAGTCTAGAAAGATTGCAGAGAACAAAGATGATCAGGGGGCTGTAGGTTACTGGAATTGGGCATGTCTAGTTTAATGAAGAGAAGGACGAGGGGGGACATGATAGCAGTCTTCCAATATCTCAGGGGCTGCCCCAAATAAGAGGCAGTCAAGCTATTCTCCAAAGCACCCAAAAGGCAGAACAAGAAGCAACGGATGGAAACTCATCAAGGAGAGAAGCAACCTAGAACTAAGGAGAAATTTCCTGACAGTTAGAACAATTAACCAGTGGAACAACCTGCCTCCAGAAGCTGTAAATGCTCCAACACTGGAAGTTTTTAAGAAGAGACTGGACAGCCATTTGTCTGAAATGGTATAGGGTTTCCTGCCTGATCAAGAGGTTGGTCTAGAAGACCTCCAAGGTCCCATCCAACACTGTTATTCTATTCTATTCTATTCTATTCTATTCTATTCTATTCTATTCTATTCTATTCTATTCTATTCTATTCTATTCTATTCTATTCTATTCTATTCTATTCTATTCTATTCTATTCTATTCTATTCTATTCTTCCCATCAAGCTCAACATTCAAAGTTCAAATGCAAGGGGTCCCTTTCCTATTCCACAGGAACCTTACCTGACTTGTAAAAATGAAACTCCGAACTCCGGGCATCAATTCCAACAGAAATTGGGCCAACTCTGGCCACTGCCTGCAGAAGGCCCTTTTCGTCTCCTGGCAGGATGACTCCTATTGTGGAACACTTGGTAACAGAATTCTTAGCTTTATAGCGACAACTATAATCATCCTGAAGAAAATAAAAGAGTAATCATATTTAGTCCCAAAGAAAATAGGATTTCCTGCCTGAGCAGGGGGTTGGACTAGAAGACCTCCAAGGTCCCTTCCAACTATTCTATTCTATTCTATTCTATTCTATTCTATTCTATTCTGTTCTGTTCTGTTCTGTTCTGTTCTGTTCTGTTCTGTTCTATTCTATTCTATTCTATTCTATTCTATTATTTCTTCTTCCTGTTTCTATTCTATTCTATTCTATTCTATTCTATTCTATTCTATTCTATTCTATTCTATTCTATTCTATTCTATTCTATTCTATTCTATTCTGTTCTGTTCTGTTCTATTCTATTCTATTCTGTTCTGTTCTATTCTGTTCTATTCTGTTCTATTCTGTTCTATTCTATATTCTATATTCTATATTCTATATTCTATATTCTATATTCTATATTCTATATTCTATATCCTATCCTATCCTATCCTATCCTATCCTATCCTATCCTATCCTATCCTATCCTATCCTATCCTATATTGCTATTCTATTCTATTCTATTCTATTCTATTCTATTCTATTCTATTCTATTCTATTCTATTCTATTCTATTCTATTCTATTCTATTCTATTCTATTCTATTCCATTCCACTCTACTCTACTCCATACCACTCTATTCAACCCAACCCAACTATAGTTTGAAGAATGTAGAGGAACACAGAGAGAATTACCTTTCCATCATATGGGTAGCTTTCCTCTGAATTGATCCCTCCTTTCTTCTGCACATAGGTAAAAGCATCTGTCTGAAATCCACCCCTGCACCCCTTATTGTCCTGGTCCTTACAACAGTCAATAAGATTTTGTTCGCTCAGCGAGACCAGCTTCCCCGTCTTCTTGAAATGCATGCCTTCCAGGGCACCGGTGGCACTGAAGGCCCAGCAGGAGCCACAATCACCCTGGGTTTAAAAAAAAAGCTGCAATAATTCACCAAGCAAGGGAAAACTCGACTTATATTCCTCTAGCAAGTTACTTGTTGCTTGGTAGTAGGCAGCTGGGCAAAATATAAGTTCCAACAGAATATTTCGTAGCTCAGGGTTGAACTGTGGGGTCCTTGCTGCTCTCTTAGTTGGTTTCTTGGAGATGTTTCATTGCCTAGCTAGGTAACATCATCAGTGCTAGAGTGGGGATTGCAGAAGGGAGGGAGGGAAGGAGGGAGGGAGAGAGGGAGGGAGGGAGGAGGAGGAGGAGGACGACGACAACAACAACAACTGTGGACTCTTGCTGCTCTCTGAGCTTGGCTGTTTTTTGCAAACATCTCATGACCCAACTAGGGAACATCATCAGTGCTAGAGTGGGGACTGCAGGGATGATGATGATGATGATGAAGAAGAAGAAGAGGAGGAGGAGGAGGAGGAGGAGGTGGAGGAAGAGGACTGTGGACTCTTGGTGCTCTCTGTGCTTGGCTATTTTTTTGCAAACATCTCATGACCCAACTAGGGAACATCATCAGTGCTAGAGTGGGGACTGCAGGGAGGAGGAGGAGGAGGAGGAGGAGGAGGAGGAGGAGGAGGAGGAGGAGGAGGAGGAGGAGGAGGAGGAGGAGGAAGACTGTGGAATCTTTAGTGCTCTCTGTGCTTGGCTGTTTCTTTGCAGACATTTCCTGACCCAACTAGGGAACATCATCAGTGCTAGAGTGGGGATTGCAGGGATGATGATGATGATGATGATGATGATGAGGAGGAGGAGGAGGAGGAGGAGGAGGAGGAGGAAGACTGTGGAATCTTTAGTGCTCTCTGAGCTTGGCTGTTTTTTGCAAACATCTCATTACCCAACTAGGGAACATCATCAGTGCTAGAGTGGGGACTGCAGGGAGAAGGAGGAGGAGGAGGAGGAGGAGAAGGAGGAGGAGGAAGACTGTGGAATCTTTAGTGTTCTCTGTGCTTGGCTGTTTCTTTGCAGACATTTCCTGACCCAACTAGGGAACATCATCAGTGCTAGAGTGGGGATTGCAGGGATGATGATGATGATGAGGAGGAGGAGGAGGAGGAGGAGGAGGAGGAAGACTGTGGAATCTTTAGTGCTCTCTGAGCTTGGCTGTTTTTTGCAAACATCTCATGACCCAACTAGGTAATATCATCAGTGCTAGAAGGGAATGTGGGGTTTGTTCTCTTTGATATACATGAGCTGTGACAAAATTGGAGCTTCAGAAATGCAGTTAAAGGAGGAAGGAATTTAGCTTCCTCTGCAAGATTTCATGAGTCCACTAAATTCTGACTTGAACTGCAAATGGGCAGATCATACCCCCCCTCCTTTTCCTTAAAAGCCCCTCTGCATCCGTCCTCCCTGGTTGGTCACACAAACACAAACACACACACACACACAGGCTCTTCAGCACCCACCTGATCTTTGACCTCAGTCACGGCCCCTTTGGCTCGCCAGTCCACCACAGTTGGAATCTGCAGGTCTTCGGAGGATTGGAAGGTGACCGCATCCTTTCGAGTTGCATGATCCACATCAGGAAGCAAACATTTCAGCTTGTGGTTAATCTCTTCATGAGTCTGAGGGTTGCAAAGAATATGAAGTTCAAACATCAATTACTGGAGGCAGTCTAGCCTAGTGGTTAAGGTACCGGGCCAGAAAGAAGAAAACCGTCTTTGTCATGAAAGCCAACTGGGAGACTTTGGGCCAATCACCAGGAGACAGTGAATTCCAGTCCCACCTTAGCTATGAAAGTCAGCTGGGTGACCTTGGGCCAATTACTAGGAGACTGTGAGTTCTAGTCCCGCCTTAGCTATGAAAGTCAGATGGGTGTCTTTGGGCCAATCACCAGGAGACGGTGAATTCTAGTCCCGCCTTAGGCATGAAAACCGGCTGGGTGACTTTCGGCCAGTCTGTCTCCCTCAGCCCAACCCGCCTCACAGGGTTGTTGGGAAAATGGGAGGAGAAATTTATCCTGGGGACGTTCACCACCTTAAATTATTTGCCAAAAAAAAAGGGATGAAGGGAGGATAATCAATTAATTGAATTAATGAATTGCCCAGAGTCATTAACTTGAGATGGTGGGAGTGGGGGGGGGAGGGGGGAACAGCAAACAAACAACTATGTCTTATTGGATAAATAAAACCAGCATTGATCCACACACACCAAGTCACCAAAGTGATTCATCCCGAGCTTGTAGGTGTGTTTTCCCCGGTCAGCCTGGCTGTTATGTTCTTGGATCATCTTCAGATTATCCTCCCAAATGGCTCTCCGAAAGGATTCTTCACCCTGCTGGGAAGCCAAGATTAAGACAGTCGATTTTAGTCCCATTGTCTAAGCACCCAGTGGCACCTAGCAGGCCTAGAACGAAGGTTCTTCCCTTCCACAAATTTGCAGGTGACACTAAGCGGACAGGAATAGCCCACAGCCCAGAAGACAAGGATCCAAAAAGATCTTGACCAACTTGAACCATGGGCCCTGTTATGTACTGGGGTTTTTGAGGGAATACCACGTGGGTTGCCGGAGCAGCTAACGGCTCTCCAGCAACCCAGACTACAAGTCTCCTGTGCTGCAATTGGCTATCCCCAGGTGGCAATGGTTGATTCAAACCTATTGGCTGCTAGACTATATATTGAGGCTGGTTGCAGCCTTTTCCCCCAGTACAGTTACAGCACGAAATAAACGATGAGTTACCCTGTACTCCGATTCGCGTCTTCATTCCTGCGTCAAAGAACCCGCTATTTAACAGTGGCGACGAGGATGATGATGGAATAAAGAGCTGAAGTCTACGAGGGAAAGGCAGCACATGCCAGAGGGAAGAGGCATTTTCCCCCCCTCTCTCAAGGTCAGCTAGCAAGCTACGCTAGCGACCTCGTGCTCAGTGGACTCATTCCCTGAGCCTGGAAGCAGGATCTGGAGGAACGCAGGAACCAGAAAGAATGCCGAAGGTCGGAAAACTGTGAGAATTCGACGTGAAACACCCGGAGGAATGGCCATCATATTTATCGCAAGTAGAAAACTACCTCAGAGCCAATCAGATCGCAGAAGAAGGACTGAAGGCCATAACGCTACTCTGCGTGTGCGGCCCGGCAACCTTTGATTTGGCTGAGAACCTTTTCGCGCCAACACCAATCAAAGCGGTCTCCTACGCAGATCTCAAAAAGAAGCTAACCGGGCACTTCCAGCCCAAGATGTCTGAAATGGCTTGGCGGTGCAAGTTCGACCAAAGAGTGCAGCTACCTGGGGAGTCAGCTTCGGAATTCATAGCGGGCCTAAGGCCTATGCAAATTTTCAAATTTAGAAGAGCGATTACGAGACCGGCTCGTCTGCGGCCTACGGGACAGAACGCTTCAGCAGAGACTATTTGCTAGGCCAAATTTAATGTTTTCTGAAGCACAGGACGAGGTGATGGCCGACAAAGCTGCCAGGAGTGCAGTTCAGACAGTACAACCCGCCAGATCGACAAAGTTCGAAGAAACGGTTCACCTTGAGGACGCCAAACGCACCGGAGAATCTTCCAAGGAAGAAGAACCTGAAATCAACCGACTCCAAAAGCAACCCAACGTGTAACACCACAACATCCTGCAGCGAGAGGACAGTTACAAGCCAGTTCTCTTACCGAGATGTAAGGGATGCGGCGGCAATCATTTTCGTGGCAATTGCAGATTTCGTTCAGCCACATGTAGAGCTTGCAGAAGGACAGGGCACATTGTGGTGGTTTGCAAAGCCCACCAGAGAGACTGGCCACCCAAACACCAGTTGGAAGAACCAACTAGGAGAGGTACTGGGGCCCAGGGTCCAGTTAGTGTGGGATTTTTCAGAAGCCGTGGAAGCGTATGCCGCACCAGGGCTCGACGTCCCCTCAAATCCAAACTTAAGCTCATGGTACAGCTACAAGGAGTTCCATGTAAGATGGAATTGGACTCTGGCTCTGCAGTTTCAATCATTTCTCAAGACACTTTTAACTTCGTGTAAAGGTGCAGTAACAATTGGGCCAAACTAAGACCCTCAGATATAATCCTAACGGATTTTAAAAATGCTCACGTTAAAGTTAAGGGAGAAGCTACTTTGTTGGTAAAGTTTAAAGGGTTTTTGGGGCACCTGGATGTAATGGTATTAGGGGGCCAGAGAACAAGTCTCATTGGACTCGATTGGTTTGAAGCCTTAGGTATTCAGATTACTGGTATAAACTGGACACAAACTGCAGACCTTGCATCAGTATGCGAGGACTATGCAGATGTTTTTGATTCAACCCTTGGAAAATACACAGGCCCGCCTATCTCATTTAAGCTAGATCTCAACGTATTTCCAATCAGGGTTAAGCCTCGTAGGGTCCCCTTTGCCTTAAAACATAAAATTGATTCCGAAATTGATAAGCTTGCAGAACAGGGCGTGTTATAGCCTGTTGATGGTGGGGAGTGGGAAACTCCTATAGTCACTCCACTTAAAGCCAACGGGGAAATTCGCATTTGTGCTGACTATAAATGCACACTAAATAAAGCCCTCAAGCAACAGGCTTACCCGGTCCCAGTGGTCAACCATATTTTAGCCTCCTTGCAAGGGGGTACTATTTTTGCTAAACTTGATTTAGCACAGGCCTATCAGCAATTGCTGGTTGATGAGGCCACAGCCGCGGCTCAAACAATCGTGACTCACAGAGGGGCATTCAAAGTTAAACGCTTACAGTTTGGAGTCAGTGTTGCACTGGGTATTTTTCAGGGAATCATGGAGCGTACACTCAAGGGTATTCAAGGCATCTGCCCTTATTTTGATGATGTTCTTATTGCAGGGGAATCTCCTGAAATGTTGGTCAGTAGGCTCAGGGCTGTCTTGCAGAGGCTTCGCGAAGCAGGCCTCAAATTAAAAAAGAACAAGTGTAGTATTGGGGTTTCTTCAACAGAATTCCTGGGTTTCTGAATGGATGCTAATGGCATTCACCCCGCTGATTCTAAAGTGAAGGCCATTAAAATGGCTCCTAGGCCCAAATCAAAAGGAGAGCTACAAGCATTCTTGGGTCTCCTAAACTTCTATCACACATTTCTACCTCATAAGGCTGCAATAGCAGAGCCCCTCCACAGGATGTTGGATAAGAAAGCTCCATGGAAATGGACTGACTTACATGAAAAAGGTTTCCAGGAATTAAAAGCACTATTGTCAGAAAAGTCCACTGTAACTCACTGCAAAGAGTCTAAACCTGTATGTCTTGCATGTGATGCATCTCCCTATGGGGTGGGGGCAGTTTTAAGTCACATAGAGAAAAATGGGAAACAGGTTCCTATAGCATTTTACTCAAGGACATTGTCCTCTGCTGAGCGAAACTATGCTGAGATTGACAAAGAGGCCCTAGCCATCGTTGATGGAATAAAAAAATTCCACGATTATTTATATGGCAGGGATTTCACGGTCAACACTGACCACAAACCTCTGTTGGGACTTTTTACAACAGACAAACAAACCCCCCACATACTATCTCCAAGAATGTTGAGATGGTCTATTTTTCTGTCTGCATACAATTTTAAATTAATTCACAAACCAGGCAAGGAAATGGGCCATGCTGATGGCCTCAGCAGACTACCACTGCCATTAATGGATCCAGATATGGCTCCTGCTGCTAGAATATTGTCCATATAGGACATACAGCAGCAATGGCCATGCAGGGGACATTGCTGCTGAAACTACCACAGATAAAATACTTAGTAGAGTGTTCTCATGGGTATACATGGGATGGTTGGAAAAAAGTCCAGGCTCAGAATTTCAAAGCTATTTTGTCAGGAGGCATGAGTTATCTGCCCATACAGGGTGCATATTATGGGGAAACAGAGTCATAATTCCCATTTCCCTAAGAGACAGGGTTTTACAATCATTACGTGAAGGCCATCCAGGCATTGTCAGAATGAAAGCTTTAGCTAGAAGCTACCTCTGGTGGCCTGGTCTTGATAAGGACATTGAGGCTCAAGTCCATGGTTGTTATACATGCCAGCAATCTAGGCCTGAAATGCCACAGGCTCCAGTTCACAGGTGGGAGGAAATGCACACTCCCTGGTCTAGGGTTCACAAGACTACGCTGGGCCCTTTCAGGGACAGCTCTTCCTTATAGTAGTGGATAGCCATTCCAAATGGCTGGAAGGAATTTCAGTTCCTAACATGACTACTGCTAGGACCATCCAGGTGCTGAGAAAACTCTTTGCCACATATGGGTTGCCAGCTGTCTTAGTTTCAGACAATGGGGCCCAATTCACTGCTGCTGAATTTCAGGCTTTCCTTAGAGCTAATCTTATCAGACATGCAACATCTGCACCTTTTCGTCCATCTTCTAATGGTCAAGCTGAACGCATGGTGAGGACAACGAAGGAGGCACTCAGGCACATTGTTACAGGTGACTGGCATCAAAGATTGGCAGATTTTTTACTCTGCCAGCATTCTATGCCCTGCACTGCCACAGGTAAAAGTCCTGCAGAAGTACGTTGGGGGAGGCGTTTGATCACTAAACTGGACAGGTTGCATCCAGATAGAGTGGCAGCAGAAGCCTCATGACCAAAACCCCCGAGGGGGCTGCACATGGGCGATTGGGTTTGGGCCAGGAACTATGGTCATGGGAATCTGTGGGTTCCTGGTCATTACCAAGACATCCGGACCCCTATCTTATGAAGTAGGGTTGTAGGGAGGGCGAGTTGTCAGACGACACATTGATCAGCTCAGGAAATGGTTTCCAGAACGGCCACTAAGCGAGGACTGCGTCATAAGTCCTTCCCAAGGTCCTCAAACTTGTGGCCAAGCCAGCCCTCACATGGACTACCAGGACTTTTCCTTCTTAACTGAGATGGAACCAGAGGGAGAACTGGGGATCTCTGGAGTGCAACATGGACCCCCTGAAGGAGCAAGCCAACTGAACTTCAGCAACCGCTGTGCCTACTCTGCCGAACAGTCTGACTTTGGGGTGGTCCAACCTGGAGAGGCCAACCAGAGTGCATCAAATCCACTTGAACTCAGGAGCACAAAGGGACACAAGTCTACCCAGCCCACTGGGTAAGCTGGTAGACCACAAAGTGATGGAAACTCCGAGACGTTCCTCTAGGGCACACAAGCCTCCTTCATATCTTGCAGATTACATTGTAAAATAAAGAGCTATATATTGTTGTAAATCCTGTTGCCACTAGGCTACAGAATCTAGTGCTTTGATGTAACTGTCTAAAAGTGCCATTTTGGTAACCTATTTATTCAGACATTGTTTAATAACATTGTAGTCTACATCAGTGGCATAGCGTGGGAGGTGCAGGGGGGGCTGGCCGCACCGGGCGCAACGTCTGGGGGGGTGCGCTCGCACTCGCAGCTCTCTGCCCCTGCCTGGCTCACTCACTCTCTCTCATTGCAGTGCTGGCTGTGCAAATCCGATCTGAGCCGCCGGGTCGCCGCCCACTGTGGAGGGGGGGTGCCAGGCGTGCGGTGCGGTTAGGGGGCACAAATTACTTGCCTTGCCCCAGGTGCTGACAACCCACGCTAGGCCACTGGTCTACATTGGTTTTTTTTATTATTATTATTATCACTTTTACTTTAGTGTGTTTGGATATTGAGTCTTGACAATTGTTGAGACTAATTGGTGTTATTATGGTCTGATCTGAGAGGGGAGGGGTGTTATGTACTGGACTTTTTGAGGGAATACCACGTTGGTTGCTGGAGCAGCTAACGGCTCTCCAGCAACCCAGACTACAAGTCTCCTGTGCTGCAATTGGTGATCCCCAGGCGGCAATGGTTGATTCAAACCTATTGGCTGCCGCCTAGTGGCTAGACTATATATTGCAGCTGGTTGCAGCCATTTCCCCCAGTACAGTTACAGCACGAAATAAACAATGAGTTACCCTGTACTCCATTTCGCGTCTTCATTCCTGCGTCAAAAAACCCACTATTTAACAGGCCCTGTCCAACAAAATGAGTTTCAACGTGGAGAAAAGCTATGTTTTACACTTAGACGGGGAAAAACATAGGTACGAGCACCGATTAGGCGAGACCTGGGTTTAAAAGCAGTAACTGTGAGAGTGAACTCTAGTGGACGCTCACTTGACCATGAGCCAGCCGTGTGCAGCGGCAGCCCCAAAAGCTAATGCAACCCTGGCTTGTATAAACAGAGGCACAGAATCAGGTTCGCGCAAAGTGTTCGTACCGCTTTATACAACCCTAGCGAGGCCACACCTGGAATATTGCAGCCATATTTGGTCGCCATGTCACAAAAAAGATGTTGAGACTTTGGGAAAAAAATTCAGAGAAGAGCAACTAAGGCGATCAGGGGTCTGGAGACTAAAACATATGAAGAACGTTTGAAGGATTTGGGTTTGGCCGGTCTAGAGAAAAGAAGGATTTGGGGAGACAGGACAGCAGCGTTCCAGTATTTGAGGGGGCGCCACAAAGAAGGGGAGGGGGTCAACTTCTTTTTTCCAGAGCACCAGAAGGCAAGACAAGAAACAATGGTTGGAAACGTCTGTGCAGATTCTCAGTCCTCCCGGTCACAGTTGTCCCCAAGAAGCTTATTCACGAGACAGACGGACTTCCTTGTTCTTCTCTGAAGACGTTTCGCTTCTCCTCCAGGAACCTTGGGAGCTGAAGAAGCTTCTTGGAGGAGAAGCGAAACGCCTTCAGAGAAGAACAAGGAAGCCCATTTGCCTCCTGGAAAAGCATCTTTGGGACAACGGATGGAAAGCAGTCGAGGAGAGAAGCAACCTGGAATTAAGGAGCAACTTCCCAACGGGGAGGACAATTCAGCCGTGGAACAGCTTGCCTCCAGAAGTTGTGGGTGCTCCATCACTGGAAGCTTTTAAGAAAGGACGGGACAGCCACCTGTCTGAGGGGGTTGGACTAGATGACCTCCAAGGTCCCTTCCAGCTCTGCTCTTCTGCAATTCTATTCTCCAAATTACCAGAAGGCAGGACAAGAAGGGAGAGATGGAAACTAATTAAGGAGAGATTGATTTGAGTTCCAGTGGGGCAAACTCACCAGGGCGTATTCCTTACTGTGAGTGGCTTTCCAGTCTCTCCATGTCCCCTCCAGGGTCGGATCCAGCGCTGTGGACAAGGTCCTGAGGGACACCAAGCAGGCCAGGGGCAGCAGCCAGGGGCATAACATTGTCTTTCTCTAGGAGAAGGAAGAGCGTTGAAGAACTCAAAGAACAGCAGCGATGGGACATGCAGGGTAGCATTTGCAGGTCAGCAAGAAATAGTTGGCTACAGGGTCCCCACCCCTGACTTTGAAGGATAAGACCAGGGGTAGGCAACCTCAGCTCTTTTATGACTCATGGACTTCAACTCCCAGAATTCCTGAGTCAGCATAGCTCAACTTGGAAACCTCTCCCTTTCCCCTCAACATAGCTGACTCAGGAATTCTGGGAGTTGAAGTCCATGAATCATAAAAGAGCCGAGGTTGCCTACCCCTGGATAAAACAATTCTATTTATATGGCTGCCAATACATACACGGACCAGATGAGAGCCCTGGGAATATTTGGAGAGTCTCTAGTCTGATTGGACTCTCATTGGAATTGGGTATGTCCAGTTTAATGAAGCGAAGGACATGATAGCAGTCTTCCAATGTTTGAGGGGCTGCCACAAAGAAGATATTCCCCAAAGCACCTGAAAGCAGGAGCAGAAGCAATGGATGGAAAGTAATCAAGGACAGAAGCAACCCAGAACTAAGGAGGAATTTCCTGGCAGTTAGAACAATTAATCAGTGGAACTCCTTGCCTCCAGAAGTTGTGAATGCTCCAACACTGGGAGTTTTAAAGAAGGGATTGTACAATCATTTGTCTGAAATGGTATAGGGTTTCCTACCTGTGCAAGGGGTTGGACTAGATGGCCTCCAAGGTTCTCTTCTATTCTCTTCTCTTCTGTTCTGCTCTGTTCTGCTCTGTTCTGCTCTGCTCTACTCTACTCTATTCCAGTCCAGTATATTATTCTATTGCTATTAATTTCTATCCTATCCTATCCTATCCTATCCTGTCCTGTCCTGTCCTGTCCTGTCCTGTCCTGTCCTATCCGATCCTATCCTATCCTACCCTATTCCATTCCATTCTATTCTAATCCAGTATATTGTTCTATTGCTATCACATTCCATATCCTATCCTATCCTATCCCATCCCATCCCATCCCATCCCATCCCATCTCATCCCATCCCATCCCATCCCATCCCATCCCATTCCATTCCATTCTAATCCAGTATATTATTCTATTGCTATTACATTCCCTGTCCTATTCTATTCTATTCTATTCTATTCTATTCTATTCTATTCTATTCTATTCTATTCTATTCTATTCTATTCTATTCTATTCTATTCTATTCTATTCTATTCTATTCTATTCTATTCTAATCCAGTATATTATTCTATTGCTATTACATTCCCTGCCCTGTCCTGTCCTGTCCTATCCTATCCTATCCTATCCTATCCTATCCTATCCTATCCTATCCTATCCTATCCTATCCTATCCTATCCTATCCTATCCTATCCTATCCTATCCTATCCTATCCTATTCCATTCCATTCCATTCCAGTTCTAACTGGAGAAATAAAGCTTGGCTTTTTTGTAAGAACTACACAGAGGGGACTTTAGCAAGAAAACGGAGACCTCACCTCAAGCAGGGCTGTCCTACGGAAGGCGAAGAGGCAGTTGTGACACCAAAAGGCAGGCAGCCCTTTTATACCAAGGCCGGCAGCCCCAAAATTCCCACCTCCCACCGCATTTAACTGACTCCTTCAAGGAAGTTGCTAACTGATCTCTCGATATCTTCGGACAGCAACGTTTTTCTCTTAAATAAGATAATCCTTTTTTTTATGCTGGGGAAAGGGACCCTCCACCACTGCACGAAGGCCACTGATCGAACTGCTGATCTGATTTGTATCTCCTGTTTCTGGAAAGTTCCCTGGCTTTCTGTGGTTGCAACAGTTTTAATGGCCAAAGACGATAAATCTTTGATTTCTGTCTCGCTTCTCTGTCCTATCTTGCTCCTTCCTGTTCTTCTCCATCCTGCTTTCCCCCCCCCCAAGCAGGAGATTCAAAATCAACTGCAGTTGTGACTAACTGACTGTGTGTGGGGGGGGGATATGTGAATTGTGGGTCCATCTTTATCTGTGCAAATGCCACAGCGAGTTCTTCCACCTTGAGAACCGTTCATTAATCCTCGTGCTAAAACGGTTATGATTTGATATTTATTTCCCAGACGTGGGCTCTACAGTACGTGCAATTTCGGCAAGGCCGCCCCCCCCCCCAAAGTACGACCACAATTGCACCCAAAATGTACGTTGCTAAGTCAGACATTGGTTAAGTGGGTTTAAGTGGGTTATATAGCCTTTCTCGCCACCTCACAGCTGCAGTTGTTAAATGAGTGACGCGGTTGTAAAGTGAAATTGTAAAGTGGGTTTTTTATTTTTCTCAGGGTTTTATTTAATCTTTTTTAATTTGTTTTAACGTTTGTATTGATTTTCTTTTAAATGCCCTGTAAACCTCCCTGAGTCCTTCGGGAAAGGGCGGTATATAAATCTAAATAAATAAATAAATAAATAAATTGGTTTCCCCCCCCCCCTCTTAACTTTGTTGCAAAAGTTGAGCGCGTGACCCTGGGACCCTGGTCACAAATAGGAAACAGTTGCCCATCACATGAATTTTGATCGCGTGACACCGCCCCCACCCACCCCCAGGACACTGCAACCGTCGTAAATGTGAGTCAGCTGTCGAGCATCCAAATGTAAATCACGTGACCGTGGGGGATGCTGAAACGGCCATAAGTGTGAAACATGCTCATTACTCAATTTTTGTCAGCGCTGTTGCGAATTCAGTCAGTAGGTTTTAACACGAGGATTACCTATAGCGGTTTGGTAAACAGCACGGAACAATCCTGTATTTTCTCAATGCTATCATCCTGTTCTGGTCCTTCAACCCTGAGCCGTCTTACAATTCACATTATTAAGCCTTTTGATTGATCTTTTCCAGGCCTGTGTTCTGCGGTGCGTGCAGTTTCACCTAGCGCGTAAAGACTTTGCAAACGTCTCTGTTTTATAATCGATTCTTGTACCATTTGATCACGAACAGAGGCTCCTTTGGCAGATTATAATATTCTTATTTGCAAATTGCAATAGCAAAGTTGGGAGAGTCACTTGTGAAACGGAGGCACAGAATCAGAACGGCGGGAAGTATTAGTACCGCTTGATAAAGCCTTAGCAAAGCCGCACCTTAAATACAGCATCCCATTTTGGTCACCACGTTACAAAAAAAAAGAGGCTGAGATTTTGGAAAAAGGGCAGAGAAGAGCAACCAGGCCTGGAAGACAAAAATATATGAAGAACGGTTGCAGGATTTGGGTTTGGCCAATCTAGAGAAAAGAAGGATTTGGGGAGACAGGATAGCGGTCTTCCAGTATTTGAGGGGGTCCCACAAAGAAGAGGGGGGGATCCACCTATTCTCCAAAGCACCTGAAGGCAGGAAAAAGAAGCAACGGATGGAAACAAATCAAAGGGAGAAGCAACCTGGAACTAAGGACAAACTTCCTGACAGTGAGAACAGTTAACCAGTGGAACAACCTGCCTCCAGAAATTGTGAATGCTCCAACACTGGAGGTTTTTAAGAAGAGACTGGACAGCCATTTGTCTGAAATTGTATAGGATTTTCTGCCTGATCAGGGGGTTGGACTAGATGACCTCCAAGGTTCCTTCCAACTATTCTATTCTATTCTATTCTATTCTATTCTATTCTATTCTATTCTATTCTATTCTATTCTATTCTATTCTATTCTAGCCTGTAATTCAATTCAATTCTATTCTATTCTATTCTATTCTATTCTATAATTCTATTCTATTCTGTAATTCTATTCTATTCTATTCTATTCTATTCTATTCTATTCTATTCTATTCTATTCTATTCTATTCTATTCTATTCTATTCTATTCTATTCTAAAGCTTTGACTCTAAAGTGCAAACATTACTGGGCTTTTCCTGTTTTAATGCTTTTTTTTTATTAAAGAGTTTTACAAAAACAAAATTTTACAATATATCCCCAAATCCCTCCCACCCCAAACCCACCCACTCCCCCCCCCACTTCCCAGAGCTAAATACAGGATTATAGTTACAATAATCATATTCTAAATAAAAATTATGCATAATATACAATTAACCAAATTCATAATGTGCTTTAACTCCCCTTTAACATAACTACCAACAACGTACCAATAACAATATCCCACAAAAATCTACTCATAAGCTAAATGATACTTTTTAGTCCCATATTTGTTTTGAATATAATTTATCCATCTCCTCCAAACTGAAATATATCTTTCCTGTGAATGATCTTTCAAATAAGCAGAAATCTTAGACATTTCTGCAAGATTCGAAACTTTAAACACCCATTCTTCTATAGTGGGCAAACTATCCTTCTTCCAATATTGTCCCACCAGTAACCGTGCTGCTGTTATCATGTTCAACATCAAGTTAGTTTCTTTAACATCACAATCTACAACAATGCCCAATAAAAACAATTGCGGGGAAAACTTTATCTTTCTCTTAAAAATCTTTTGAATGTTCCACCAAATTTTAATCCCAAAAGCTTTTATATTTCTACAAGTCCACCACATGTGAAAATAAGTAGCTTCTAAACTACCACACCTCCAACATTTAGACTGTAGATTAGGATACATGTTGGACAGCTTCTTGGGATCCAGGTGCCATCTATAAAACATTTTATAAAAATTTTCTCTTAAATTTTGAGCCTGGGTAAATTTAACATTTCTGACCCAAATTATCTCCCAGGTGTCCAATGAAATTGGTTCCTGAATATTTTGTGTCCCTTCCAGCTCTATTCTGATTGATAAACTTTGGGCTCAATTGTGGCCATAGGTCGAGGACTGCCTGTATAGCAGTTTCAACGTATGGCCAAATTGCCTTTTGGGGCCAATCACAAAGACACATTTTGGCCCAGCTGGGAGTGAAATCTTCTAGGTAAACCAGGGGTCTTCCAACTTGGCCCTTTCATGACTGGTGGACTTCAACTCCCAGAATTCCTCAGCCAGCGTGCTGGGAGTTGAAGTCCACCAGTCATCAAAGGGCCAAGTTGGAAGACCCCTGACTATAGTAACCACCGTGTTACTAACTTAACAACTGCAGCCATCCCCCTTGGAAACTGCTGCGGGAAACGCTGTAAAACGGGGCAAAACTCGTTGGAGAAATGTCTTGATAACCTTAATAACTGCAGAAATTTTGTGCTCACTTGTGGCCGTAAGTTGAGGACCACCTGCAATCAGCCGAAGGACTCTTCAGCACACATTCCACTTAGTGACTCAAGGCAGCGAGTGCATCTGATGATTCTGTTCACTTTGATTGCCGCCCCGATCCTAACCGCTTGATGTTAACTCTTGTCCCAACCTTATCTGCTTCTTTCAGGCCTGACTAGAATCTCTTTGTGGTTTAATGCAATGAGATAGAGTCACATGAGAGACCAGTTTAGTCACCAAGTCCCAATTAGCGGCTTATCAGGTCTACTGGTCAATGACACGGCTATAGGGAAGGGTCAACTGCCAATCACGGTCACCTGCCAGCAGGGATGGGATGGAATGGATGGAAACCAACCCAGGAGAGAAGCAACCTAGAATTAAGGAGAAATTTCCTGACAGTGAGAACAATTCACCAGTGGAACAACCTGCCTCCAGAAGCGGTGAATGCTCCAACACTGGAAGTTTTTAAGAAGAGACTGGACAGCCATTTGCCTGAAATGGTATAAGGTTTCCTGCCTGAGCAGGGGGTTGGACTAGATGACCTCCAAGGTCCCTTCCAGCTGATTGAACAGGGAAAACTCCCGATTTTTCACCTTGACCTGTGGTGGACAGTTGCAGAAGAAAAGCCACAAGTATTCATAGGAAGAAAAGTTGCAGGATTTGGGTTTGGCTAGTCTAGAGAAAGGGATGTGGTGGCTCAGTGGGTTGGGACGCTGAGCTTGTTGATCAGAAGGTCGGCAGTTTGGCGGGTCGAATCCCGAGTGCCACGTAGCAGAGTGAGTGCCTGTTACTTGTCCCAGCTTCTGCCCACCTAGCAGTTTGAAAGCACGTAAAAAATGCAAGTAGAAAAATAGGGACCACTACAGTGGGAAGTTAACAGCGTTCCGTGCACCTTTGGCGTCTAGTCATGCCAGCCACATGACCACGGAGACGTCCTCGGACAAGCGCTGGCTCTTCGGCTTTGAAACGGAGATGAGTCGGAAACGACTAGCACGCATGTGCAGGGGAACCTTTACCTTTACCTTTAGTCTAGAGAAAAGAAGAACTAGGGGGGACATGATAGCAGTCTTCCAGTATTTGAGGGGCTGCGCCAAAGAAGAGGGAGTCAAGCTGTTCTCCAAAGCACCAGAAGGCAGGACAAGAAGCAACGGATGGAAACGAATCAAGGAGAGGACCAACTCGGAATTAAGGAGACACGTCCTAACAGTGAGGACATTTAACCAATGGAACAGCCTGCCACCAGAAGTTGTGGGTGCTCCAACACTGGGGGTTTTTAAGAAGAGACTGGACAGCCACTTGTCTGAAATGGTATTGGGTCTCCTGCCTGAGCAGCGGGGTTGAGCTAGAAGACCTCCCTGGTCCCTTGCAGCTCTATATTGATTGATTGATTGATATGATAGTAATATTCCAGTATTTGAGGGGCTGCCACCTAGACGAGGGGATCAAGCTGTTTTCCAATGCACCAGAAGGCAAAACAAGAAACAGTGGATGGAAACTAACGAAGGAGAGAACCAACTTCGGATTATGGAGAAAAATCTTAACAGTGGGAACAATTAACCAGTGGAACAACTTGTCTCCAGAAGCTGTGAATGCTCCAACACTGGAAGTTTTTAAGAAGAGACTGGACAGCCAATTTGTCTGACATGGCATAGGGTCTCCTGCCTGAGCAGGGGGCTGGAGTAGAAGACCTCTACTGCCTCTTCCAGCTCTATTCTGATTGACAGGAGAAACATCCCGATTGTTCACCTTGACCTGTGGTGGGGCACAGTTGCAGCAGGATAGCCACAGATCTTCATGTGAAGAAGGATTGCAGAAATTGGATATCTCTAGTTTAATGAAAAGAAGGACCAGGGGTGATGTGATAGCCGTTTTCCAATATCTCAGGGGTTACCCCAAAGAAGAGGGGGAGTCAAGCTATTCTCCAAAGCACCCGAAGGCCAGACAAGAAACAACGGATGGAAACTCATCAAGGAGAGAAGCAACCTAGAACTATGGAGAAATTTCCTGAGAGTGAGAACAATTAATGGCTTCCGTCCAGAAGTTGTAGGTGCTCCATCACTGGTGGCTTTTAAGAAGAGGTTGGACAACCATTTGTCCAGAATGGTATAGGATCTCTTGCTTGTGGAGAGGGTCAGACTAGAAGACCTCCAAGGTCCCTTCCAACTCTGTTATTCTGTTAATACATCTAATGTTTTTCACTGCATTGGACCATTATATTTAAACAAAAGCATCGGTTTGGCTGAATCTCCAGTATCAGAAATGCAATGAAGTCATTTTTAAAATGTTGGGCCTATCTTTACAGCCAGGTTTTTCCTCACAAAATGTTCTTCAAAAGTTGGCTGTCACTTCTTTTCCTCTCCATGGCCGATCCTAAAAAGGCAGAAGCTCTTTGCCATGTAGCCTTGGTGGAGCAGTGGGCTAACGCCTCCTTAAGTAGTGCAGGTTCGAGTCCCACCAGGCTCAAGGTTGACTCAGCCTTCCATCCTTCCGAGGTAGGTAAAATGAGGACCCAGATTGTTGGGGGCAATTAAGCTGACTTTGTAATAATGCCGCTTGGGTGTGTGTGTGTGTGAAAGCCCTAATAAGCAGGCATATACATAGAATGAAGGCTACTGCTAAGCTTGTAAGCCGCCCTGAGTCTTCGGAGAAGGGCGGGATATAAATGGAATTAAAATATAAATAAATAAATAAATAAATAAATAAATAAATAAATAAATAAATAAATAAATAAATAAATAAATAAATAAATAAATAAATGTTAATATCTTTGTTGTCAGTTCTATAGCCGGTAGACGTGCGTATTATCATTAGTCTGGTTTTCTTTATGACTCTGCCATTTCTCACGATCTGCCTTGGCTGTCCTTACGAGAGCTTGCAGATAACTCCATCCCTACGCTGAGTAATATCCTGAGGGAAGTCGAGTTTACTGACGAGACACCTTTTTGAGGGCTTGCTCAGCTTCCAAATAACTCCGAGAGCTGCTGACACATCTGAAAAAGCAGTAAAAGAGCAGCGTGTCGCCCAGAGGGATTGTGAGAATATGAGTGTGGTTATTAAAATTGCTGAAGAAACCCTCGGAAACATGTGCGACATGGGGAATATGGAAGGAAACGAAGAGAACAACATGGTAGATGGATTCATTTATAACAGTAATAAATGCACCAATAGAGAGAACTTAAGGCCAGGCTGAGCAAAGATAATTTTGGAGAAAGTGTTATTTTTAGAGGCAAACAAAGTCATTACTAAAAGCCAACATGGGTTTGTCAAAAACAGATCATGCCAGACAAATCTTATTGCATTCTTTGAGCAAGTGACAAAATTAGTGGATCAGAGGAATGCTGTGGATATAATTTACTTGGACTTCAGTAAGGCATTTGATAAAGTAGATCACAAACTACTACTCGACAAGATAGAAAAATGTGGGTTAGATAGCATCACCACCAGATGGATTCGTAGCTGGCTGACCGGCCGTACTCAGCGTGTGGTCCTCAATGGAACCGCATCTACATGGAGGGAAGTGTGTAGTGAGGTGCCCCAGGGCTTTGTTCAACGATTTGGATGAAGGGATAAATGGGGAACTCATCAAATTTGCAGACGACACCAAGCTGGCAGGAATAGCCAACACTCCAGAAGACAGGCGTAAGATACAGGAGGATCTGGACAGACTCAAACACCGGGCGCTATCTAACAAAATGAAATTCAGTGGTGAAAAAAGTAAAGTTTTATACTTAGGCAAGAAAAACCAAGTGTACAGGTATAGTATAGGTGGTACCTTGCTCAATAGTAGTAACTGTGGGAGGGATCTCAGAGTCCTAGTGGACAATCCCTTAGATACGAGCCAGCCGTGTGCTGCAGCTGCCAAAAAAGCCAACGCAGTGCTGGGCTGCATTAACAGAGGGATAGAATCCAGATCGCGTGAAGTGTTAATAGCACTTTACAATGCCTTGGTAAGGCCACACATGGAATACGGCACCCAGTTTTGGTCACCACAGTGTAAAAAAGATGTGGAAAGAGTACAGAGAAGAGCAACAAAGATGATCAGGGGACTGTAGGCTAAAACATACAAGGAACGGTTGCTGGAATTGGGTATGTCTAGTTTAATGAAGAGAAGAACGAGGGGGGACATGATAGCAGCCTTCCAGTATCTCAGGGGCTGCCCCAAAGAAGAGGGAGTCAAGCTATTCTCCAAAGCACCTGAAGGCAGGACAAGAAGCAATGGATGGAAACTAGTCAAGGAGAGAAGCAACCTGGAACTAAGGAGAAACTTCCTGACGGTGAGAACAATTCACCAGTGGAACGACCTGCCTCCAGAAGCGGTGAATGCTCCAACGCTGGAAGTTTTTAAGGAGAGACGGGATAGCCATTTTTCTGAAATGGTATAGGGTTTCCTGCCTGAGCTGGGGGTTGAACTAGATGACCTCCAGGGTACCTTCCAACTTTACTATTGAAGGGATTTTATTACGCTTAAGGTTGATGTTAGTAATATTGATATTAGTAGTGATACTTTGTAATCATCTTTGTTTATGTGCAAGCAGCTTTGTAAGTGCTTTATATTGGGAAATTAGTTATATAAAAGCAAATGTTTCATGCTTTAGGTACAGGGGATTGCTTACATGAAAAGAGCATGGTAAGGGGAGGGGGAAAGGAGCAGTGGTGGAGCCTGGGTTGCTGTGTATGAGTCATCATCTAGGAATTATTTTTCTGTACCTTTTGGTTCCTAGTACCGAGACCAGATCTCTTTGTTCTGAAGGGGTATAAAAGGTGGAAGACATCTTTCTTGGTTGTTGCCTTCATCTCTCTACCAGCCACGAAGAGAGATGTGGCCACCCAACTCACAATATTTGATCACAATAAAAGTTGTTTGCTTGCTGAAACCTCGGTTCAGGAGTTTCTTTTGGCTCTCTTAAATTCCTGAGTAATGCTGGGGCAATTGTGAGGCTAAGTGTAAAACCTTACACTATTATGATTATGATTATGTGGACATTAAGAGTCGATACGGACAGGACAACAGGCTATCTATCTATCTATCTATCTATCTATCTATCTATCTATCTACCTACCTACCTACCTACCTATCTATCCTATTTCAGCTTCTTATTTATTTGCTTCCTGTCATTATTTTTTTTGCAAATAACCCAGGGCAGCGAACATATCCAACACACCGTCCTCCCCTTATTTTCCCTACAACAACAATCCTGTGAGGTGGGTTGGGCTGAGAGTGAGTGACTAGCCCAGGGGTAGGCAACCTTGGCTCTTTTATGACGTCAACTCCCAGAATTCCTGAGCCAGCCAGCCAGTTGAAGTCCACAAGTCATAAAAGAGCCAAGGTTGCCTACCCGTGGACTAGCCCAAAGTCAACCATCCATCTTTCATGCCTAAAGCGGGACTAGAACTCAAAAGTTTCCTGGTGACTGGCCCAAAGTCTCCCAGCTGGTTTTCATGCCTAAGGCAGGACTAGAACTCACCATCTCCTAGTGATTGGCCTAAAGTCACCCAGTCAGTTATCATGGCTATGTAAGTACTAGAACTCACAGTCTCCCATTTTTCAGCCTGGTGCCTTAACCCCTAGACCAGGGGTCAGCAACCTGAAACAGTGAAAGAGCCACTCGGAACCGGTTCCCTCACAAAAGGAAAAACTGGGAGCCGCAAAAAATGTGTGCATATGCGCATACATGCGCGCATGTGCAGAACAAGGTTTGACTGAAGAGTGGAGCCAAGGTGAGATATGCACCTACCCTGCATATTTGAATGGATTGGTTGAAATTTTTTAGTCCCACTTTTTTTTTATTTTTGGACTGGACTGCACATAGCAGAGGACTGGGAGCCCCAGGAGATGGCTGAAAGAGCCGCATGCGGCTCCGGAGCCGCGGGTTGCAGACCTGTGCCCTAGACCTTGGCTCTTTTATGACTCGTGGACTTCAACTCCCAGAATTCCTGAGCCAGCCGTGCTGAGGGGAAAGGGAGAGGTTTCCATGCTGAGCTATGCCGGCTCAGGAATTCTGGGAGTTGAAGTCTACAAGTCATAAAAGAGCCAAGGTTGCCTAACCCTGCCCTAGACCAAACTAGCTCTTTGCTCCTCCTTCCCCCAGCTTCTCTTTCTCTAACCTTTGTAGCTGTTCCATTGGGTCCTAATAATAATGCAGCTATTTCCACTTATTTATTTTAATTTATTTATTAAATGTAGGTACCACCCCATCTTACTCTTCCTGCTGGTGTTGCGTGGTAGGACCAACACCAGTCGCCTGTAGAGAGAGAGGTCAAGACCAAGAATTACAGATAATTTTTCATAATAAACATTGATTTTTCTGCTTCTCTCAGGTTTCTCAATTTAGGCCACTGGAAGATGCGTGGACTACAACTCCCAGAATTCCTCAGCTAGCCAATGGCAGCAGAGAGGCCCTATTTTTTGGCATTCTTTGCTGCCCTCTAGAGGTCGTTCGCCGTTAACAGCCCAGATCGAATATTCGCTAGCGCCCGCTTCAAAGATGGCCGTCTTGGCCTTCCGGAAATAGAAGCGCCTGCGCCTAACAGATAAAACGCGATTTGGCTGCTCCAGCTCCCCGTAGCCCCAATCAGCTGGCCACAGCTTTTTCGTTTCTTCTTCCAAGATGGTGGCGCCCAGGTTACTCGGCAACAGGAGGCTTTGGGACAGCTCCACGTCCTTCTTCTTCCTCCTGCAGCTCCTTCTCTCGGCGGTCGAGGCAAAGCAAGAGCCCGTCACGGCCGACTTCGATGTCAGGCCCGGCGGGATGGTACACTCCTATTCGCAAAACCTGGTGAGAGCGAGCGAGCGAGCGAGCCAAAACAGGGTAGAGGGAATAGGTGGCGCCCGCTGATTGGTTGAGTTGAGTCTTTGCGCCCGAAAAGGTAGCTTCTGATTGGTCGAAGGGAGGGGCGGGTCTTTGGTGTAATCCTGTGATTGGCCGCCAGGAGCCGAAGGCGGGGAGGAGAAAGCGTCGTTTGGCATGGCCCGGCCGGGCTTCCGTAGAAAGTGGCAAAAATGCAGAACTTTAGTGCCCCAAATTTACCCCGGGGTAAAAAGCGTGGTAGAGCCCCTGCCGCGCTTTTGCTCCTGGCTGATGCGATGGCAGCCCTTGCCGTTGGCTCCATTTAGGCTGCGTCCTTCGTCTCTTAATTTTTTTAATAATTCTGTGCCTGCCCCTTTAAGCTTCTTTCCATAGAATTCCAACAATTTCTATTAAAATTTCCTCTTTTTTTAATGGTATGAGAGGGGAGGGGGGTCAATTTTATTTTTTGTTGGCTTTGCACCTTGCATTGCGCACCTCCCTCCCTCTCCTCCACGCTTATTGCTGAAGTTTTTTTTTTAATGTTAAATAAAGTATACTGGTAGTCCTCGACTTACGACCACAATTTCTGTTGCTACGGGAGACATTAGTTAAGCGGGTTTGGCCCCGTTTTATGACCTCGCTTGCCACAGTTGTTAAGTGAATCGCCACAGCGGTTAATAACACGTGTGAGATTTAAAAACCCAAAATTTGATACTCACAACTCAAAGACAAGTCTGGTTAACAAAAACAAAGATTTATTGAAAAGAAATTGAAAATAATAAAGAAAATAATAGAGAAAGAAAACGTTTGCAAATGTGGCCTCTTAGACCCTTCCCAAGTTGGATTGGGTTCGAAGAGCAAGTTTCAAAGCAAGCATTTATACTTTCTTTTCTCGATACATGCCCCCCCCCTTAAGAAACTTAAGTTAGTCTTTGAAGTCAAAGAGATCTTCTTTGAACCTTTACTTCCAAAAGACTTATTGTAACAACTTCCTTACATCCGTCACTACACTATCTTGTTTTACTCACCTTCTTGAGGTGAGTATCCTTTTTAACATTTCAAAAGAACTTTGTTGATTACCATGTGTGAATTCTCTGTCTAAGCAGGAAATAGATGGCCCCCACATCTTAGTGTTACATTTGATACAATTCATTGGTGTTACATTTGGTGTTACATTTGGTACCATTTATAAAAGAATAACCTTTATTTATTTTCCTTTACACGGTTCTTAAGGGTGGGGAAAAAAGGTCATGTCACTTTTTTTTTCAGTTCTGTTGCAACTTCAGCCGGTCACTAAACAAACGGTTGTAAGTCGAGGACTACCTGGAAATGTTTAAAAAAGTGAAGGATCTTAACTCCCAATGATTACCGGGTAGTCCTCAACTAACGACCACAATTGAGCCCCCCCCATTTCTGTGGTTAAGCGAGGCATTTGTTCAGTGAGTTTTTGCTCCGTTTTACGACCTTTCCCGCCGCAGTTGTTAAATGAGCCCACTGAGTAGTAGGTTGTCTGAATTCAGCTGAGGAGAAACTCTTGTCGATCCCTTCTTTGATGTTGGTGCCACCGAATGCGGCCGGATAGGTTGCAGACTGACTAACCATGTTTGTTTTGAATATTCCTGAGGGCCTTTTTTGGTTTAAAAAAAAAACACGAGGTGACATGGTATGTCTGGGAATGGCTGTGCAAAATGGGAATTGGATTATTATTAGTAACAATATCATTTATAAAATATATATGGCACATCAGTGTTTGTTACAGTTAGGGTAGCTTACAGCAAGTTATGGATTCCTGGCTAGGTGACTTCAGGCCCAATCACCAGGAGAGTGTGAATTCTAGTCCTTCCTTAGCCATGAAAGCTGGCTAGGTGACTTTGGGCCCAATCACCAGGAGACTGAATTCTAGCCCTTCCTTAGCCATGAAAGCTGGCTAGGTGACTATGGGCCCAATCACCAGGAGGCTGTGAATTCTAGCCCTTCCTTAGCCATGAAAGCTGGCTAGGTGACTATGGGCCCAATCACCAGGAGGCTGTGAATTCTAGCCCTTCCTCAGCCATGAAAGCTGGCTAGGTGACTTTGGGCCCAATCACCAGGAGACTGAATTCTAGCCCTTCCTTAGCCATGAAAGCTGGCTAGGTGACTATGGGCCCAATCACCAGGAGACTGAATTCTAGCCCTTCCTTAGCCATGAAAGCTGGCTAGGTGACTATGGGCCCAATCACCAGGAGGCTGTGAATTCTAGCCCTTCCTTAGCCATGAAAGCTGGCTAGGTGACTATGGGCCCAATCACCAGGAGGCTGTGAATTCTAGCCCTTCCTCAGCCATGAAAGCTGGCTAGGTGACTATGGGCCCAATCACCAGGAGACTGAATTCTAGCCCTTCCTTAGCCATGAAAGCTGGCTAGGTGACTATGGGCCCAATCACCAGGAGGCTGTGAATTCTAGCCCTTCCTTAGCCATGAAAGCTGGCTAGGTGACTATGGGCCCAATCACCAGGAGGCTGTGAATTCTAATCCCACATAAGGCATGGGTGATTTTGGGGCTTTCTCTCAGCCTATCCACCTCACAGGATTGTTGTTGCAGGGAAAATAGGAGGCAAAAAAGAGTACACTCACTCCTAGACTTACAACAGTTCATTTAAGTGAGCATTCAAAGTTATAACAGCACTGCAAAGAATGACTTAACGACCGTTTTTCAGACTTACAGCTGTTGCAGCATCCCCATCTCACACGATCAGAATTCGGACCCTTGGCAACTGTCTCCTATTTATGACGGTGGCAGTGTCCAGGGACCGTGCGATCGTCCCCTTTTGCGACCATCTGACCAACAAAGTCAGTGGGGAAGCCAGGTTTAATGAACAACCATGTTACTGACTTATTAACTGCAGTGATTCACTGCAGTGGCCAGAAAAGTCACAAAATGGGGCAAAACTCACTTCACTTTTATCTGGAAATTTTGGACGCAGTTGTGGACAAAAGTCGAGGACTGCCCGTGTTAGATATGTTTGCCACCTTGAATTAATTATAAAAAATAAAGGCGGAATAAAAAAATCAAAATTTGGAGGTAGCTAATTTTAGTCACTCATTTATTCTTTGTTTTAAAAAGGCAGTGTTCCTTCTCTGGCTAAATGTGCAAAGATTCCAGCATCTCTCAGCCGTCCAGTAAAAAACGTACAACTCGTAAATTGATTTAAACCATAATTAAAACAAACAAACAACCTAGAAGAAATCCAAGGATAGAAAAAAAAATAAGCAACGCAATCTAAATACGCCACAAAAGTGGAACTTAATCGTTAAACCGAAGCCAAAAACAACACTCGCAATTAAACAACGGTCCCTGGCTTCTGCGTCAAGTCAAATCAGGAGCTGTGAAATTGGAACAAAAAATAATTTTTAGCTTATTTTGTCGTCTTGATTTGTGGGAAGAAAGCCCGGACCTTTGGATTGCGTGGGTTGGTTTGTTTTCAATCACATCCATTTAAAAAAAATCGTTGCCATTTTTAGCCTTCTTTATTGCCTATCATTGTCTCCCCCACAATTGATTTTGGTATTTTTTTGTTTCTTTGAAACCTCCCACGTTTGTCAGCAGCTGGGCAGCGTATAAATTTAAAAGATAATCATAAAATGAGAAGGAGGGAAGAGGAAAGTGCTTAGAGGCTGAATTATTTTTTTTAAAAATGATCTTCTGTTAACCCAGGTTGACTGAAGGGCCTAAAGTAATCTGTGCCGGTCTCGGAAATTAAAAGAGTTGGCCTTGGTTTATGTTGGATGGGAGACCACCAAGACGTTCTCGGGCTGTGGCAGAGGCTGCTAGGGGAACAGTGATCTAAGATGGGGTCCTTGGTGCTCTCTGAACTTGCTTGTTTTGTTGCGGACATTTCACAACCCAGCTAGGTAACATCATCAGTGCTAGAAGGGAGTGGGGTTTGTGGAGAGGAGGAGGAGGAGGACGACGACTGCGGTGTCCTTGGTGGTCTCTGAGCTTGCAGACGTTTCACAACCCAGCTAGGTAACAACATTGGGGTTAGAAGAGAGTGGGGTTTGTGGAGAGTAGGAGGAGGATTGCGGTGTCCTTGGTGGTCTCTGAGCATGCAGACATTTCACAACCCAGCTAGGTAACATCATAAGTGCTAAAAGGGAGTGGGGTTTGTGGAGAGGAAGAGGAGGAAGGGGACTGCGGTGTCCTTGGTGGTCTCTGAGCTTGCAGACATTTCACAACCCAGCTAGGTAACATCATCAGTGATAAAAGGGAGTGGGGTTTGTGGAGAGGAGGAGGAGGAGGAGTACTGCCGTGTCCTTGGTGGTCTCTGAGCTTGCAGACATTTCACAACCCAGCTAGGTAACAACATTGGGGTTAGAAGAGAGTGGGGTTTGTGGAGAGTAGGAGGAGGATTGCGGTGTCCTTGGTGGTCTCTGAGCATGCAGACATTTCACAACCCAGCTAGGTAACATCATAAGTGCTAAAAGGGAGTGGGGTTTGTGGAGAGGAAGAGGAGGAAGGGGACTGCGGTGTCCTTGGTGGTCTCTGAGCATGCAGACATTTCACAACCCAGCTAGGTAACATCATCAGAGTTAAAGGGGAGTGGGGTTTGTGGAGAGGAGGAGGAGGAGGAGGACTGCGGTGTCGGTGGTCTCTGAGCTTGCAGACATTTCACAACCCAGCTAGGTAACATCATCAGTGATAAAAGGGAGTGGGGTTTGTGGAGAGGAGGAGGAGGAGGAGGACTGCGGTGTCCTTGGTGGTCTCTGAGCTTGCAGACATTTCACAACCCAGCTAGGTAACATCATTGGGGCTAGAAGGGAGCGGGGTTTGTGGAGAGGAGGAGGAGGAGGACGACGACTGCGGTGTCCTTGGTGGTCTCTGAGCTTGCAGACATTTCACAACCCAGCTAGGTAACATCATTGGGGCTAGAAGGGAGCGGGGTTTGTGGAGAGGAGGAGGAGGAGGACGACGACTGCGGTGTCCTTGGTGGTCTCTGAGCTTGCAGACATTTCACAACCCAGCTAGGTAACATCATTGGGGCTAGAAGGGAGCGGGGTTTGTGGAGAGGAGGAGGAGGAGGACGACGACTGTGGTGTCCTTGGTGGTCTCTGAGCTTGCAGACATTTCACAACCCAGCTAGGTAACATCATCAGTGCTAAAAGGGAGTGGGGTTTGTGGAGAGGAGGAGGAGGAGGAGGACTGCGGTGTCCTTGGTGGTCTCTGAGCTTGCAGACATTTCACAACCCAGCTAGGTAACATCATTGGGGCTAGAAGGGAGCGGGGTTTGTGGAGAGGAGGAGGAGGAGGGCTGCGGTGTCCTTGGTGGTCTCTGAGCTTGCAGACATTTCACAACCCAGCTAGGTAACATCATCGGGGCTAGAAGGGAGTGGGGTTTGTGGAAAGGAGGAGGAGGAGGAGGAGGAGGAGGACTGCGGTGTCCTTGGTGGTCTCTGAGCTTGCAGACATTTCACAACCCAGCTAGGTAACATCATCAGTGATAAAAGGGAGTGGGGTTTGTGGAGAGGAGGAGGAGGAGGAGGACTGCGGTGTCCTTGGTGGTCTCTGAGCTTGCAGACATTTCACAACCCAGCTAGGTAACAACATTGGGGTTAGAAGAGAGTGGGGTTTGTGGAGAGTAGGAGGAGGATTGCGGTGTCCTTGGTGGTCTCTGAGCATGCAGACATTTCACAACCCAGCTAGGTAACATCATAAGTGCTAAAAGGGAGTGGGGTTTGTGGAGAGGAAGAGGAGGAAGGGGACTGCGGTGTCCTTGGTGGTCTCTGAGCATGCAGACATTTCACAACCCAGCTAGGTAACATCATCAGTGTTAAAGGGGAGTGGGGTTTGTGGAGAGGAGGAGGAGGAGGAGGACTGCGGTGTCCTTGGTGGTCTCTGAGCTTGCAGACATTTCACAACCCAGCTAGGTAACATCATCAGTGATAAAAGGGAGTGGGGTTTGTGGAGAGGAGGAGGAGGAGGACTGCGGTGTCCTTGGTGGTCTCTGAGCTTGCAGACATTTCACAACCCAGCTAGGTAACATCATTGGGGCTAGAAGGGAGCGGGGTTTGTGGAGAGGAGGAGGACGAGGAGGAGGACTGCGGTGTCCTTGGTGGTCTCTGAGCTTGCAGACATTTCACAACCCAGCTAGGTAACAACATTGGGGTTAGAAGAGAGTGGGGTTTGTGGAGAGTAGGAGGAGGATTGCGGTGTCCTTGGTGGTCTCTGAGCATGCAGACATTTCACAACCCAGCTAGGTAACATCATAAGTGCTAAAAGGGAGTGGGGTTTGTGGAGAGGAAGAGGAGGAAGGGGACTGCGGTGTCCTTGGTGGTCTCTGAGCATGCAGACATTTCACAACCCAGCTAGGTAACATCATCAGTGTTAAAGGGGAGTGGGGTTTGTGGAGAGGAGGAGGAGGAGGAGGACTGCGGTGTCCTTGGTGGTCTCTGAGCTTGCAGACATTTCACAACCCAGCTAGGTAACATCATCAGTGATAAAAGGGAGTGGGGTTTGTGGAGAGGAGGAGGAGGAGGAGGACTGCGGTGTCCTTGGTGGTCTCTGAGCTTGCAGACATTTCACAACCCAGCTAGGTAACATCATTGGGGCTAGAAGGGAGCGGGGTTTGTGGAGAGGAGGAGGAGGAGGACGACGACTGCGGTGTCCTTGGTGGTCTCTGAGCTTGCAGACATTTCACAACCCAGCTAGGTAACATCATTGTGGCTAGAAGGGAGCGGGGTTTGTGGAGAGGAGGAGGAGGAGGACGACGACTGTGGTGTCCTTGGTGGTCTCAGAGCTTGCAGACATTTCACAACCCAGCTAGGTAACATCATCAGTGCTAAAAGGGAGTGGGGTTTGTGGAGAGGAGGAGGAGGAGGGCTGCGGTGTCCTTGGTGGTCTCTGAGCTTGCAGACATTTCACAACCCAGCTAGGTAACATCATTGGGGCTAGAAGGGAGTGGGGTTTGTGGAAAGGAGGAGGAGGAGGAGGAGGAGGAGGACTGCGGTGTCCTTGGTGGTCTCTGAGCTTGCAGACATTTCACAACCCAGCTAGGTAACATCATCAGTGATAAAAGGGAGTGGGGTTTGTGGAGAGGAGGAGGAGGAGGAGGACTGCGGTGTCCTTGGTGGTCTCTGAGCTTGCAGACATTTCACAACCCAGCTAGGTAACATCATCAGTGATAAAAGGGAGTGGGGTTTGTGGAGAGGAGGAGGAGGAGGAGGACTGCGGTGTCCTTGGTGGTCTCTGAGCTTGCAGACATTTCACAACCCAGCTAGGTAACATCATTGGGGCTAGAAGGGAGCGGGGTTTGTGGAGAGGAGGAGGAGGAGGACGACGACTGCGGTGTCCTTGGTGGTCTCTGAGCTTGCAGACATTTCACAACCCAGCTAGGTAACAACATTGGGGTTAGAAGAGAGTGGGGTTTGTGGAGAGTAGGAGGAGGATTGCGGTGTCCTTGGTGGTCTCTGAGCATGCAGACATTTCACAACCCAGCTAGGTAACATCATAAGTGCTAAAAGGGAGTGGGGTTTGTGGAGAGGAAGAGGAGGAAGGGGACTGCGGTGTCCTTGGTGGTCTCTGAGCATGCAGACATTTCACAACCCAGCTAGGTAACATCATCAGTGTTAAAGGGGAGTGGGGTTTGTGGAGAGGAGGAGGAGGAGGAGGACTGCGGTGTCCTTGGTGGTCTCTGAGCTTGCAGACATTTCACAACCCAGCTAGGTAACATCATCAGTGATAAAAGGGAGTGGGGTTTGTGGAGAGGAGGAGGAGGAGGAGGACTGCGGTGTCCTTGGTGGTCTCTGAGCTTGCAGACATTTCACAACCCAGCTAGGTAACATCATTGGGGCTAGAAGGGAGCGGGGTTTGTGGAGAGGAGGAGGAGGAGGACGACGACTGCGGTGTCCTTGGTGGTCTCTGAGCTTGCAGACATTTCACAACCCAGCTAGGTAACATCATTGGGGCTAGAAGGGAGCGGGGTTTGTGGAGAGGAGGAGGAGGAGGACGACGACTGCGGTGTCCTTGGTGGTCTCTGAGCTTGCAGACATTTCACAACCCAGCTAGGTAACATCATTGGGGCTAGAAGGGAGCGGGGTTTGTGGAGAGGAGGAGGAGGAGGACGACGACTGTGGTGTCCTTGGTGGTCTCAGAGCTTGCAGACATTTCACAACCCAGCTAGGTAACATCATCAGTGCTAAAAGGGAGTGGGGTTTGTGGAGAGGAGGAGGAGGAGGGCTGCGGTGTCCTTGGTGGTCTCTGAGCTTGCAGACATTTCACAACCCAGCTAGGTAACATCATCGGGGCTAGAAGGGAGTGGGGTTTGTGGAAAGGAGGAGGAGGAGGAGGAGGAGGAGGACTGCGGTGTCCTTGGTGGTCTCTGAGCTTGCAGACATTTCACAACCCAGCTAGGTAACATCATCAGTGATAAAAGGGAGTGGGGTTTGTGGAGAGGAGGAGGAGGAGGAGGACTGCGGTGTCCTTGGTGGTCTCTGAGCTTGCAGACATTTCACAACCCAGCTAGGTAACATCATCAGTGATAAAAGGGAGTGGGGTTTGTGGAGAGGAGGAGGAGGAGGAGGACTGCGGTGTCCTTGGTGGTCTCTGAGCTTGCAGACATTTCACAACCCAGCTAGGTAACATCATTGGGGCTAGAAGGGAGCGGGGTTTGTGGAGAGGAGGAGGAGGAGGACGACGACTGCGGTGTCCTTGGTGGTCTCTGAGCTTGCAGACATTTCACAACCCAGCTAGGTAACAACATTGGGGTTAGAAGAGAGTGGGGTTTGTGGAGAGTAGGAGGAGGATTGCGGTGTCCTTGGTGGTCTCTGAGCATGCAGACATTTCACAACCCAGCTAGGTAACATCATAAGTGCTAAAAGGGAGTGGGGTTTGTGGAGAGGAAGAGGAGGAAGGGGACTGCGGTGTCCTTGGTGGTCTCTGAGCATGCAGACATTTCACAACCCAGCTAGGTAACATCATCAGTGTTAAAGGGGAGTGGGGTTTGTGGAGAGGAGGAGGAGGAGGAGGACTGCGGTGTCCTTGGTGGTCTCTGAGCTTGCAGACATTTCACAACCCAGCTAGGTAACATCATCAGTGATAAAAGGGAGTGGGGTTTGTGGAGAGGAGGAGGAGGAGGAGGACTGCGGTGTCCTTGGTGGTCTCTGAGCTTGCAGACATTTCACAACCCAGCTAGGTAACATCATTGGGGCTAGAAGGGAGCGGGGTTTGTGGAGAGGAGGAGGAGGAGGACGACGACGACTGCGGTGTCCTTGGTGGTCTCTGAGCTTGCAGACATTTCACAACCCAGCTAGGTAACATCATTGGGGCTAGAAGGGAGCGGGGTTTGTGGAGAGGAGGAGGAGGAGGACGACGACTGCGGTGTCCTTGGTGGTCTCTGAGCTTGCAGACATTTCACAACCCAGCTAGGTAACATCATTGGGGCTAGAAGGGAGCGGGGTTTGTGGAGAGGAGGAGGAGGAGGACGACGACTGTGGTGTCCTTGGTGGTCTCAGAGCTTGCAGACATTTCACAACCCAGCTAGGTAACATCATCAGTGCTAAAAGGGAGTGGGGTTTGTGGAGAGGAGGAGGAGGAGGGCTGCGGTGTCCTTGGTGGTCTCTGAGCTTGCAGACATTTCACAACCCAGCTAGGTAACATCATCGGGGCTAGAAGGGAGTGGGGTTTGTGGAAAGGAGGAGGAGGAGGAGGAGGAGGAGGACTGCGGTGTCCTTGGTGGTCTCTGAGCTTGCAGACATTTCACAACCCAGCTAGGTAACATCATCAGTGATAAAAGGGAGTGGGGTTTGTGGAGAGGAGGAGGAGGAGGAGGACTGCGGTGTCCTTGGTGGTCTCTGAGCTTGCAGACATTTCACAACCCAGCTAGGTAACATCATCAGTGATAAAAGGGAGTGGGGTTTGTGGAGAGGAGGAGGAGGAGGAGGACTGCGGTGTCCTTGGTGGTCTCTGAGCTTGCAGACATTTCACAACCCAGCTAGGTAACATCATTGGGGCTAGAAGGGAGCGGGGTTTGTGGAGAGGAGGAGGAGGAGGACGACGACTGCGGTGTCCTTGGTGGTCTCTGAGTTTGCAGACGTTTCACAACCCAGCTAGGTAACATCATTGGGGCTAGAAGGGAGCGGGGTTTGTGGAGAGGAGGAGGAGGAGGACGACGACTGTGGTGTCCTTGGTGGTCTCAGAGCTTGCAGACATTTCACAACCCAGCTAGGTAACATCATCAGTGCTAAAAGGGAGTGGGGTTTGTGGAGAGGAGGAGGAGGAGGGCTGCGGTGTCCTTGGTGGTCTCTGAGCTTGCAGACATTTCACAACCCAGCTAGGTAACATCATTGGGGCTAGAAGGGAGCGGGGTTTGTGGAGAGGAGGAGGAGGAGGACGACGACTGCGGTGTCCTTGGTGGTCTCTGAGTTTGCAGACGTTTCACAACCCAGCTAGGTAACATCATTGGGGCTAGAAGGGAGCGGGGTTTGTGGAGAGGAGGAGGAGGAGGACGACAACTGTGGTGTCCTTGGTGGTCTCTGAGCTTGCAGACATTTCACAACCCAGCTAGGTAACATCATTGGGGCTAGAAGGGAGCGGGGTTTGTGGAGAGGAGGAGGAGGAGGACGACGACTGTGGTGTCCTTGGTGGTCTCTGAGCTTGCAGACATTTCACAACCCAGCTAGGTAACATCATCAGTGCTAAAAGGGAGTGGGGTTTGTGGAGAGGAGGAGGAGGAGGGCTGCGGTGTCCTTGGTGGTCTCTGAGCTTGCAGACATTTCACAACCCAGCTAGGTAACATCATCAGTGTTAAAGGGGAGTGGGGTTTGTGGAGAGGAGGAGGAGGAGGAGGACTGCGGTGTCCTTGGTGGTCTCTGAGCTTGCAGACATTTCACAACCCAGCTAGGTAACATCATCAGTGATAAAAGGGAGTGGGGTTTGTGGAGAGGAGGAGGAGGAGGGCTGCGGTGTCCTTGGTGGTCTCTGAGCTTGCAGACATTTCACAACCCAGCTAGGTAACATCATCGGGGCTAGAAGGGAGTGGGGTTTGTGGAAAGGAGGAGGAGGAGGAGGAGGAGGAGGAGGAGGAGGAGGAGGAGGAGGACTGCGGTGTCCTTGGTGGTCTCTGAGCTTGCAGACATTTCACAACCCAGCTAGGTAACATCATTGGGGCTAGAAGGGAGCGGGGTTTGTGGAGAGGAGGAGGAGGAGGAGGACTGCGGTGTCCTTGGTGGTCTCTGAGCTTGCAGACATTTCACAACCCAGCTAGGTAACATCATTGGGGCTAGAAGGGAGCGGGGTTTGTGGAGAGGAGGAGGAGGAGGACGACGACTGCGGTGTCCTTGGTGGTCTCTGAGCTTGCAGACATTTCACAACCCAGCTAGGTAACATCATTGGGGCTAGAAGGGAGCGGGGTTTGTGGAGAGGAGGAGGAGGAGGACGACGACTGTGGTGTCCTTGGTGGTCTCAGAGCTTGCAGACATTTCACAACCCAGCTAGGTAACATCATCAGTGCTAAAAGGGAGTGGGGTTTGTGGAGAGGAGGAGGAGGAGGGCTGCGGTGTCCTTGGTGGTCTCTGAGCTTGCAGACATTTCACAACCCAGCTAGGTAACATCATCGGGGCTAGAAGGGAGTGGGGTTTGTGGAAAGGAGGAGGAGGAGGAGGAGGACTGCGGTGTCCTTGGTGGTCTCTGAGCTTGCAGACATTTCACAACCCAGCTAGGTAACATCATCAGTGATAAAAGGGAGTGGGGTTTGTGGAGAGGAGGAGGAGGAGGAGGACTGCGGTGTCCTTGGTGGTCTCTGAGCTTGCAGACATTTCACAACCCAGCTAGGTAACATCATCAGTGATAAAAGGGAGTGGGGTTTGTGGAGAGGAGGAGGAGGAGGAGGACTGCGGTGTCCTTGGTGGTCTCTGAGCTTGCAGACATTTCACAACCCAGCTAGGTAACATCATTGGGGCTAGAAGGGAGCGGGGTTTGTGGAGAGGAGGAGGAGGAGGACGACGACTGCGGTGTCCTTGGTGGTCTCTGAGTTTGCAGACGTTTCACAACCCAGCTAGGTAACATCATTGGGGCTAGAAGGGAGCGGGGTTTGTGGAGAGGAGGAGGAGGAGGACGACAACTGTGGTGTCCTTGGTGGTCTCTGAGCTTGCAGACATTTCACAACCCAGCTAGGTAACATCATTGGGGCTAGAAGGGAGCGGGGTTTGTGGAGAGGAGGAGGAGGAGGACGACGACTGTGGTGTCCTTGGTGGTCTCTGAGCTTGCAGACATTTCACAACCCAGCTAGGTAACATCATCAGTGCTAAAAGGGAGTGGGGTTTGTGGAGAGGAGGAGGAGGAGGGCTGCGGTGTCCTTGGTGGTCTCTGAGCTTGCAGACATTTCACAACCCAGCTAGGTAACATCATCGGGGCTAGAAGGGAGTGGGGTTTGTGGAAAGGAGGAGGAGGAGGAGGAGGAGGAGGAGGAGGAGGAGGAGGAGGAGGACTGTGGTGTCCTTGGTGGTCTCTGAGCTTGCAGACATTTCACAACCCAGCTAGGTAACATCATCAGTGATAAAAGGGAGTGGGGTTTGTGGAGAGGAGGAGGAGGAGGGCTGCGGTGTCCTTGGTGGTCTCTGAGCTTGCAGACATTTCACAACCCAGCTAGGTAACATCATCGGGGCTAGAAGGGAGTGGGGTTTGTGGAAAGGAGGAGGAGGAGGAGGAGGAGGAGGAGGAGGAGGACTGCGGTGTCCTTGGTGGTCTCTGAGCTTGCAGACATTTCACAACCCAGCTAGGTAACAACATTGGGGTTAGAAGAGAGTGGGGTTTGTGGAGAGGAGGAGGAGGAGGACGACGACTGCGGTGTCCTTGGTGGTCTCTGAGCTTGCAGACATTTCACAACCCAGCTAGGTAACATCACTGGGGCTAGAAGGGAGCGGGGTTTGTGGAGAGGAGGAGGAGGAGGACGACGACTGTGGTGTCCTTGGTGGTCTCTGAGCTTGCAGACATTTCACAACCCAGCTAGGTAACATCACTGGGGCTAGAAGGGAGTGGGGTTGTCTCTCTGTTTATATTTAAGTGGCTTGTCACTGTTGGTGGGGGAGTTTTTTCTTTGACTAGGTCATTGTTTTCTGCTTGTTTGTTTGTCTGGGGTTAATCCCTGCTTATCTGCTGTAGGCTGCCAGAGAGGATGCCCCCAAACAGCACATAATCAAGCTGGTGTTACTCGCGTCTGATTTAATGTGTTGATGATTAACCTGACTTCATTCAGTACAAGCAGTCCTCGACTTACAACCATTCATTTACTGACCGTTCAGAGCTACAACAGCCCTGGGGAAAAGTGCCGTCGTGACCGTTTCCCCACTTAACGACAGCTCCCACTTAATGACAGTTTCCCCACGGTCCCCTGCTCATAATTTGAACTCTTGGCAACCGGCTCATATTTGCAGCCTCCCGGGATCGCGGGATCCCCTTTTGCAAACTTCCCGACGAGCAAAGTCGACGGGGACGCCGGATCCACTTAACAACCACGTTGCTAACCGAACAGCGGCAGTGATTCGCTGAGCAACGGTGGCAAGGGAAGGTCTTAAAAACGGGGCAAAGTCCACCACCCCTTTCTCGCTTAGCAACAGAGATTGTGGCCGTAAGTCGAGGACGGGCCTGTCCTCTGGCAAAATGTAAGGCAGCTCCAGCCTTTTGCGTTTGAAGCGAGTGAAATTTTTCTCTCCTACCATTTTCCTCTCTTCTTTCCTTCAGGGAGACGTGACCTGCGCTTTTACCTACGCAGCTCAGGGCGGGACGAACGAGGTAAGTTAT